>NW_006800078.1:550769-658723 GCF_000485575.1 Poecilia formosa
AGACAGACTGCAGGACACGGGACCCCGGTGGGTGGGGGGAGGGGGGGCGACGGTCCCAGAGGGGTGGGGGTGAATCTGTGGAGGTTAGATCCCACTCTAATGTTTACATCCAGAGAGACAGCTGATCCTATGTTAACACATCTGACCGTGTGACAGCATTTTGACTACATAGCTTAGATATTATTGGCTTACTGGGTCATTCAATTAGTAACCACAGAGTTACTCAACATTTTGCCGATTTTTTTTAGGGATCTGGCACTGACACTACTATGAATTCGTCGCGTTAAATGCACAACATACAAAAAGATCCGCTGCGTTGAATACGTGCGTTTTTATTATTTTATTATTGTTTTATAACGACAAGAATGACCCTGTTTAGACTATCACAAGACAATAAAAACACAGGGTGACTCCATGAGGAAATAGGAGATAGAAATGGAAAACAAAGAGGTCATGATCCAATAAAAACGACTCAAAAGTGATTTAGATTTTACAGGCTTTTATGTAGATGTGTTACCTAGATGACTTTTTAAATCTAAAACATTTGATGTAAAATACCACTTTTTAATAAAACTGTCCTAAAGATCGTTAGTCACGTTTAAGATTACTTAAAAACGTGCTTAGGGTTCATTGAGACAGTCTAAATTTTTTCACTGGATGAAGGAAAATGTTTTTAATACCTCAAGGTGGATGTAGCATTTTGCTTGCTTCTAGGCTTACTTCAACCATTATATCTGCTAATTGGTTCATCGTGTTCGTTCGTTAGAATGCTGTGTGCAAAAACGCACGCGGATCAAAGACAACAGTAGTTTCTCATTCGCCTTCAGTGTAAAACAGAATGTTCTGTAACTGCGAGGCCTGTTGTTCCATAAAATTACATGTTATTATTGTGCTATTATTTATTTATTTATGTTTTCAGAATAGAAAATTAATGCAAAACAATTTCAATAAGTTTTAAAAACATTTTTTAATTGGATGCACAAGTTTAAATCTATTTTTGCGAATGCTGTCTGTAATTCATACCAGGTTCCAAATTCTGCATACAGGATCAAGGGCCGTATACATGCACATTAAATCATAAAGGGCCAGACAGACCACACACGTAGTCTGGCCAATAACAATGTCCTGGTGTAATTATGTTTTTAAATTTAGCCATTCTTTTCGAGAGAATAGAGCTCATTTAAAGTAATAGTTTAAGAATAGTCTGGAAACTTTCCATCGAGCTGAGATCAGGGATTTGGGATTGCCATTCCAAATCATTAATGTGTGTTTGTGATCGTTGGCCTGTTCCAATGCCCAACTGACCAAACTAGCGTTCCTGATCAAAGGAAATTGGTCCAAAAGCTCCTGAAGAGCCAAAAAAAAAACAACAAAGGAGTGTTATCTATCAGGGGGCATTATCTTGAATTTTAAAATGTTTAGACTGATTACACAAAAATCTAACCTGTGCACCAAATGGTTTTTACTTTAAATATAAAATAGAGCCCAAAAAAAAAATAATAATAATCAGACATCAATACTCCTCCTGTTTTTGTTTCTGAATCAAGTCATGTGCCAAACCCGACGCGCTTTACTGTGCATGCTGCAACATGAGCCCCTCTGTTTCGCAGCGCGGACTACCTGAGGGAAGGAAACCTGCTCTGGGGTTATCAGATCATATATTGTGTAACATATCGCCATCTATTTTTCTTTTTCTTTTTTCATCCAGCTCTCAGTTTATAAAAGCAAACCATATCATAAATATGTAACTGGTAAAAAAAAAAAAAAAACAGACATAAAAGCTGGTTTTTATAACAGCTTTTGATGACAAGTGTTTCTCCTCCCAATGCTGAACCACTGGGAGGAGAGAACAGAACGACACATGCAAGATGCGGTCACCTCAGTTAGGTGGACGATCTGACCTCACCTGAAAAACTTATGTCCGTCTTTATCGGGGGGAACTTGAGGGTCATCTCATGCTTGTGTCTGTGAATGAGCAGGTGCTCCTCTAGCTGGAAGCGCTGCAGGCCCCACCGGAAAGAGGAAGCGAAAGAGTCGAGGCATAAATTGCTGAAGTACACTGGCTTATCTCTCTTATCGCAAACGGTCACAATACTCTTAATCTTATCAGTAGTTAAGAAAATCGGACTCCTTTGATGAGAAAAGGATGATGTCACATCTCCGGATGCTATTTTTAGAAGCTGTTTTTATTATTAGGTGACGTAGATGCGTGATTCATTTCCATAAGAACATAAAGACATAAATCACCAAACTCGTCTTTTACTAGAATGCAAGTCACGCCGTGTCCTACTGACCTGAGAGCAGCCGGGGGCGCCGCACACATAAGGCCTGTCCTGTTTGTCATTCATGTCATCCACAAGCCTGCGCAGACAGAAGAATCAAGAACAATGTGTCAATGTGGAGCCTCGCCACCGAGAAGGGGAGCATTCCTCGTGGCTCACAGGTCAGACAGTTACACTGCAGGAAGAATCATCTGAAGAGAAAAATAACACATGAGAGGTAAAACACTATTTGCTCGAGTGTGGAAAGTATGTGTTACGTATTTCTGTAGATGATGGATCTGGGTTTTTTTTTTGTTTTGTTTAAGAATTAAAAAATATATAATTTAACAACATTTTTTTCTTTAAAAGTGACACGTAAAGGTGGCAGGATCATATTAGGAATTTATGAGAAAATTTTCAAAAGTGTTGAATAATTTTCAAGTAGAAGAAAAAAATAATATGAGGAGGAAAGATGCATATTACCCTAAAAACACCCAGTGAAGGATGGTGGTGGCAGCATCACACTGTGGGGAAGCTTGATACTATTATTCTGTGATAATAAATAAAAAAATTACGCAAACTAGTGCGTTATTGTAAAGTAGAAGAAAAATCATTCTTTTTTTTTTTTCTTTTACTCCGATGCCGCAAAATAGAACTTTTGCAACCAATTCAAACGTTTTGGTTTTTATGGAAAGCACTCTGATGTGGAGGAAAACTACCACTCACACCATCCCCATGATGAACTATGGCAGTGGCAGCATCATACTGTGGGTACGCTGCCATGGTGAAGCAGCTCAGAGTTGTTGGAAATGTAAACGAGGCTCCAATTGTGAGCAAAAGGAGGTCGTATATATGCACCCCAAATGTTTTGAAGTAAAAAAAAAGAAAAAAAAAAGTGGAAATAAAAGACTGAAATTTGGATTTCTACCCTAACAAAAGGAGGAAAAACCTTCAAAGCACTCGTAGGGATTTACACCGGGCTGTAAGCACCGCACGCCGGATATTGAAGTTCTGAGCCGTAAGACTTTTCATGGTTACTGTGCAGTGATGTTGCTGAGTGTAGTGCCTGCAATTATGCTTTCACCGGGCGTCCAGCTCACAATAAGAGCGCTGAAAGCACGAAGAAGGCACACCGGGGCCTGCATCAAGCCCTCACAGGATGAAAGCATCAACACAAACGCGAGGCAGAGAAGATCGCTTCTGTCGGAGGGCGCTATAAATTTTTTGCTAGTCCTTTTGTTTCCGTCTGACAGGAGAAGAAGAAAAACTTAAGTCTCTGGCATCAGGTGTAACCAGACGAGTTGAGTGTTGATGTTAAAGGGAAAGAGTGAGAGCTCTTGAAAACACGAAAGCAACAGAATATGCCTCCATAAGTAGTGGAAAGAGTGAGGAAGGAGAGAGAGGGAGGGTGGGAGAGCAACACAAGGGTGATGGAGAGGGGAATGGAAAGGGCAAGGGGCAGTGACTACGGGTGGAAAAAGAGGAAAAGAGGCAGATAGAAGAAGGAAGGGAGAGGGAAGGCCACACTTCAGGGCCTACACTCCTGACAGGTTTGAACCTGCCTCAGCCCCCATTTTCCAACCTAAGGCAAGCAGAGGTGACTTCATAGGTGTGTGCGCGTGCGTGGATGCGCGTGTACACACGAGTTACAAAATACAGCAAACAAGTTCACAAGGTCCCGATAACAGATAGGAAATGGGCAGCTTGCACGATCGGCTGAAGGAAAACAATTAGCTGCACACCTTCAGGGACATGAAGCATAAAAATTCTCCACTTTAAGTTCAAATCATTGAACTTGTTTTATCGCAGCGTCCCATCAAGCAGTATTTGTACGAGATTATAGCAGACTCAGCACATTTTCAGCAAAAAAATCCTTCTGTCAGAGTGATTACGTCACTGCAGAATGATGTCATACACGCATAAATCCTACACACAACAACGGCCAATATGTTGCGACTTTAAGAGGGATTAATTTGGGTTCTGAATATACTGGCAATCGTTTTTGTTTTTTTGTTTTTTGTTTTTTTTTACCAAACATTTAAGACAGATAAATCAAACATTATAGTCCACCGTTTAATAATAATAAATAATAATGGAACAAAACACATAACTTTTAGTCATTTTGATGATTTTAAAATTTTAAATACACTGTTCAGATGCGTTCAGGATGAACCAACTTACTGTCTTTTAAAGTTTCCATATTTGATAGAAGATGGAATTGAACCGAGCCTGAGGTTCGCAGTTCATTCGGATCAAATTCAAGCAGTTGGTTCCGGCCGGTAAATCCAGTGTCAGAACAGGACCATGACTCGGTTCTGTCCCACAGCTCACTAAAAACAACCTGTTCAGAAAAACAAGCCCGGCCGGCCGGCACAGCTGTATGAAGAGTGCTGTCACACCCCCCTAAATAGACACGGAGCGCTCAACCCCGTCCCGCTCGCTGAGACTTCACCAGGACACCTAACCTTACAAAAAGTCCCGCCGCCGGTAACTTCTCCAGCTGGTTTGAATAAATGAACGGACAAACTTAGATGAATTAGGAAGCCGTCCGAAGCCGCGAAGAGTTCACGAGAGAGCCGCGACCGGCGCCTGCTGCCGCTTGTTGCGCGGTTTCCAAAAGTTTTTGTGAATGAAAAGTAGACGCAGGCTTACCTACAAGTGGAGAGAGGGACGAGCGGCGCTCCAGAGAGGAACCACGTTGGACTGGAGCGCGATGACAATACGTTCTATTTACAGAAGCATTACATCACCCTCCCGGTGACGTCACGTGGGATTCCTGAACTTCTAAATCATTGCGGTCCCGTACGGAGCGAAGGCTTGAGGAGGAGAAAGGGGGCGGGGACAGGACGCGGGTCGGTAGGGGGACGGAACGGAACGGGAGCGTGCTGGCGTACATGGCTCCACCGGCAGACAGAAGTGGGACAGACCGGGAGGGCGATTTTTTTTTTTTTTTTTTTTGTCTAGTCTATAGTCATTACAACATGAGAGTTGACCCACAAAACGATCTGGTTAATGGTTAAAGAAATGTTTCAAAACCATTATTTATTATTATTATTATTACAATGCAGTCTTTTTATGATAAACATAAATAATGCATGATTGAATATAAATAAATAAATAAATAAATAAATAGCACTAATGAATTATTGAATGAAGAAAAGAATGACTTAAATCCCTATTAACAGCAAAGTTATTGGATTGGTCATATGTTGTACGTTTATTTAACACAAACAGTCTCTTTAATAAACTTTTTATATAATATACAGTAAATAAATGTGGGATGGCATCAGCCATGTTCTATGTTGAAGCAGCAGCTTATCTACTGGTGAGAGGAAGTGATTAGATAGCATGCTATTTGTAATGACTGTGCAGTGTTTATTTCCTTATACTGTTTCTTACTTTTATTTTGTGTAAATATGCAATGCTATATTCCCCCACTTACTGTAACTTACTGCTGTGATTTCTTCACTTGGGACAATAAATAATTATTCTATTCTATTCTATTCTATTCTATTCTATTCTATTCTATTCTATTCTATTCTATTCTATTCTAGTTATCAGAATGTCACAAAAGGTGTCCCTCAAAGCTCTGTATTATGCCTAATACTTTTGCCAATTTATATAAAAATTAGGGTAAAAATGATCATGATGCTTCTAATATCATACAAAGACAATGTCCTGATGTTTGATCATTTGCAGGTTGAATTTGACAGTATTTACTCTTATAAAAGGCTAAAAAAAAAAAACTAACTCTATGCTATTTTCAAGAACAATTTGCAAATTCACCGTACATCTAGTTATGGATGCATTGATATTTCTATGAATGAAAAAAAAGTATTTTAAATGACACATTGAACATAATTAGAACGAATGCAAATTGGGTTCATTCATAGAAATAAATCATATTTTTCATTTAAAATAGAGAAAGGACTTATTGAGGTTGCATTTCTACCTCACACTGACCATGTTAACGTTATCTGAATGGTCCTGTTTAGATATTTGCAGATGTTACATGTTGTTTGTCATGAAGCACTGAGATACATCACAGGGTGTAAACCTAACCGACCATTGCATGTTACATTTCTTGTTTAGATTGCCTTGATTCTCTATAAACAATCCTCTGAAGAAAAAACCCCCAAAACTCACTGACACTATCACTTGTATTTACTATCACTACATCTATATATATATATATATATATATATATATATATATATATATATATATATATATATATATATATATATCTCAGACTCTGCTTACTGACATATTGTGTTAGTGTTTCTCCAGTATGTAGAGAAGAATTGCCTTCTCTTACAATTAGTGGATGGTTGTTCCTGTTTTTGATACTATTATTTGATATTATAAGATTTCAATGTCCCGTTGGAAGGCTTACTGTAAGGATGGAAATAGAATCTTAAACATTTGCATTTGCAGTTTTATTTTTTCCATCTGAAGAAGTTAAATAACTTTAAAGTTTTATTTTATGTAATGATTCTGATACGTTTAAGCTGCTATATTATTACTGCAGGGATTTATTAATAATTAAAAGTCCTGAGAAGTGTAGAAAAACAGATAGTGAGAGAACCGTGAGTCCCTCCACATTCCAAGTACTTCTGCTGACTTGCTATTTCTTATATACCTGGATGAAATAGCCAAAAAGGACTACAAACTGCTGAATATGCATGTGATCAACAATTGTCCATAAAACAGAAAATAATGTAGTCATAGATGCTCTGTGATAAATGATGGTCCACTTGAAGAAGTTTCCCTTCAACACAGTGTTTCCATTGATTCACAGATTTCAGTCAGATTATCTAACTGCTAATACGTAACCGTTGTTTCAAAATTTGTTTTAACATCCTACCAGCATATTACAGCATCAATATGTAAAAGGAGTTTACGCTCTTTGTAATGATTCACATCACTGAATAACACCAGTGCCATGTTTGGTCAGGCTTTCCGGCGCTCCAGCCAGGACAGGGCTGAGCACTGGGGTATGGTTTTGTTGTGGTTGTGCGGAAAAGAAAAAAAAAAAAAAAAAAAAAAAGGAAAAGAAAAATGGACCGGCCCTAACTGACTCACCATCCGCCAATCATTTAAAGCATGCAGATATTCCCCCCAACCCCCACCCCACTGGTGCCATGGAAACTTGAAGAAACAGGAAGTTGTGATGATGTCATTCTGTGTTTTGGGCTCTTCCCTCATGTGGATGGCGAACCTTGGAGTTTTGTTTTCGGCGCAGATAAGGGGAGACATTTCGCAGCACGAGCGTGGGCGCGTGTGAAGGGTGTGCAGTCACGCTGCAAAAGTCTCTGACGGCAGCCGGGAAGTCTGCTGCCCCCTCGCAGCAGAGAAAGCTGCTGGGATAACAGCTACCTCCATAACTCAGGACTGCATACAGGCCACTTACCGTCTGGCATCTTCACCCTACCAGGGCTTTTAACAGCCAGCCTGAGAGCTTCAGAGAGCTGCCTCATCAAAGCTTGAGGTCAGAATAATTGTACAAATACAATACTTAAGGCCAAAGGTCAAACAAACTGACTGACGTCAGATTAACTGTACCGCAAAGCATACCAGCAAGTCTAACTCTAAATAGCAAACAATTCTAAAAGAAGATTCATCCTCTGCACTGTTTAGCTCTACTACGTCAAGAGTTTAAGGTGAAGCTCAAGTGAGCTTTGTGTGTATGCAACTGGAAACATTTTGTTTCCAGTTGGTGAAAAAACAGCTCAGTTCGGGTCAAAAAATACCGCTCAATACCGTATAGGGTTTATGAATAACACTGATTTAAAATAAATGTTTACAACAATACATAGCACACAGTGAACACTAGGACTACAGACAAACTACTAGTTTTACTTCCTAAAATATGTAACATAAAAAGGAGGGAGAAAAAAAATCAGAAGCAAAACTTCATGTCACTACTCTCATAATTTGGGTCAAAATTTATGGAACTATAAAACACAACTACAAAAGAAAAATTGTTTTTTGTTTTTTAAATAAACAATAAATAAGCATATATATATTCGTTTGTATGTAATAGTTAGTTTTGTGTCTGTTTTTTATGCACAAAGCATATTCACTTAGCATTGACGTGTAAGCATATCATATTTTTGGCACAAATGGAACTCCATAATTCATGCCAGTCATGCTCAAAACCTCTCTAGTGGGGCTGAAATAAAGCATATCTACAAAGAAGAGTGGGGAACAAAAAACTGTTTTCACATTGATGTAAAAGATTAATTGGCAAATTTCACAAATGCATTGTGTTGCTGCCAAGGGTGGCACAAAACCACTGATTGGGTTTTGGGATCAATAACGTTTTAGCACAGGGCCAGATTGCTTCGCTTAGGATTTTTCCATTAATAAATGAAGTCCTGTTTGTACTGAGGTTGTTTTCATTTGATATAAAGATTTATCGGGTGACTTGTAACTCGCTCGTTTGGCAAAAAAAAACAAAAAAACAAAAAAAAAACACCTAAAATTTGTGTGTCTGTGTGTGTGGGGATACTTTTCATAGAAGTGTATTTTGAACAACTTCAGAGATGGACAGTTGGATTGTTAATAGATGCGCGTTTGTTTCAAACAACGCGACCTCGCTAATATTGGCAGAATTCTCTTTTCTGTCCACGCCACCTACTGACCTCAGATCAGATGATGTCATGCGCCACGAACCCACCCTGCGTGTCTCTCCCTTCTCTCGATTACATTAGCAACACATGCGACCACTTCTGATTTGCGCAATGGATCTCAGCAACTGCGTCACACTCACGGAGCCCATGCCCCGCGTGTGTGTGTAATGAGTGTGTTTGTGCCTGGTGTGTGTAAGGGAGCACATCTGTGATGAAGCTGATGAAGTAACTGGATTTCTCTACTGTACATGTGTGAAGGACTGTGTTCTCTGATGATGTCATGTTGTTTTGTGGGTGCGCTTGCTTGTATTGCAATTTGGTGCAACTTTGAAAATGTGTTTGTACATTCGTGTCTCATATGATTGTGTAAATGGACGGCAGAGAAGAAAGGCAGAAAAAAAAGAGTGTTCCCTGGTCTGAAGGTTATTTGCTGAAGTCATCTCCACTGTTTTATGACGGTCTGTTTTAACGCTCGATTAACAAACCCAACAGAAGCCAGCTGAGTCTGGCTAGCTAAGTTGTTGATTAGAATGACATTCTCCTTTCTCTGGGAGAGCCACACACATAGCATCCTCCAAAAAAAAAACATTATTGGTATCCCTCATCCAAAAGATGCCAAAGCCCCCTGTGCTAAACTCATGTTGTATTGTAGAAGGTCACCGATTATCAAATTCCCTGTGCTAAACTCATGTTGTATTGTAGAAGGTCACCGATTATCAAATTTCCATTGGTGGGTGGGAGAATATGCTACAATTGCCCTGGCGTAGATGTTTAATGTGAAACAGAAGCCCATTCGTCTTAGTGTTCCTAAATAGCAAAGACATGAGAACATGCCAGACAAGAAAGCCAGATGTGTGTTGATCTTCATAGGTCTGGAAATGGCAACAACCAAACATCTACTTGCCTACTTTGCAAGCAATAAAAAAAAAAAAAACAGAAACGGTGACAAACTCGCCACTGTTAGAAGGAGACAAGGAAGGTCAAGTCAAGAAGGTAAAAAAAAACAAAAAAAAACACTATCCAAACTTCATTTTTGGAGAATTTTCATACCAGGTTATTATTTGGCAACCTGTCCAGGGTGTATCCCACCTCTCGCCCATTGACCATAAGGGATTGAGTTGTTTTGCTGTGTCCATGTGTTTCATCAAAGGACCAATGTGGAGAAGGGGGTTGAAGTCAACTTACCTCTGTTATGACTTACCAGGGAGTGAAGTCACAGCCTTATGTCAACTGGCACCTATCTGTTAAACTACATAAGAGCATACATAACATTCAGAAATAATGTCCGAGATTATGTCGATCATTTTTCTTTGCACACTTTTTGCCACCATTTTTATAACAGGAAAAATGTCTGCAGTAAATATTCATTTTGGTATTATGGAACTAACTTGCAAAGTGTTTAATAAAGACTTTTGTTTTATTTGTTTAAAAAACTTTATAAGTCCAGTGCATAAGTTACATTACTGTATTTTTAGTAAACTAGTTACTTTATGAAATAGATAACACATCGCAATTGATAAAACTTAACATTTTTGAGGTGATCTCCACGTTTGGCTATCTGTTTAGCAAATTAGTTATGAAAATCTAGCATCGCAAAAACAGGAAAAAAAAAAGATAGTCGAGATGATTTCTCCTTGATTTTCTCATTTCCTGTTTGATGTGTACTCAGTATATCAGCAAAGCACGAACATCTGCTCCTCCAATTGTAGTGTCTTTTGGTGCCATCGGTGATTCAAAGCTGTCTCTGACTCCAACAGGTAGGCACCACCGTGACGTAGCCTGCCACCAGCCACCCTTTCCTCCCTCCACTCCCACCGTCACCGCCAGCCTCCCAGCTGCGTCCGCCGCTGTCCTGTCTGGCCGCCCCGGTGTCTGCTCCGCGCTCTGCCCCGCTCCGCTCCCAACCCCCGGACCCCTGAAGCCTGTGCCTCCTCGTTCACCATCCCGGCTCCCGGACCTACCCCCCTCTTTCCACCCGGTGAATGCGCCAGCGACCGTAAAGCATGACGGGCATCGCCGCCGCTTCTTTCTTCTCCAATTCCTGCAGGTTCGGGGGCTGCGGTCTGCAGTTTGAGTCTCTCGCCGAGCTCATCGTCCACATCGAGGACAATCACATCGGTGAGTTGGGGCCGGAGGGGGGCGGCGGAGCCATCCAGCTAGCACTGATTTGCTAGTTAGCGTCCTAGCCAGTTAGCTTAATGCAGATAGGCTCGGCTTTGCATTCCGCTATTCCTGCTGCTCCGCTCGTCGTCGAGGCTCGCAGAGCTGCTCGTTCTTCGGCAACTTGAACTTTTATTTTTATGTAACAAAATGCTTGCTTGTGTTATTTACTTGTACATTTGGTCACGATATGGGGGTTGCAGAGACAGCTGTTACTCGGCCGGAGCTTTTATAGGGCATACCTAGCATCCTGGGCAGTCAGACAGCGGTTTTTCGGCTAACACACCGCTCAGCAGCAGTCTGTTTACATTTGCAGGCCTGATGCGGAGAAGCCGCAGCTCATCTAGCGGTGCTCTCAACTGAGCTGCGGAAGAGTCTAGAACCCATTTTACCCGATATTTGTCGTTGAAGCGACGCCGTTTATGCTACGTCTTATCTAAATTATTGTCATTTACAAAGACTATCACTACAGTACAAGTAACTTCTGGAATACAACTTGTTATATGATTAAGCACAAGCTTCAACTTGTTGCTCTAAATCCAAATGTTTTATTTGACGTTAAGCCCCAAATCCTATGGAATGCCAAAAGTGCCACAAACAAATACATAAGGTACTAAAATACGAATATATCAAAAATACATTTATAAATAAATAAATAACAATTTTAAATTAATAAATATATTTATTTAGCTATATTTTTAAAATAAATATACTTAAATATACATATATTTAATCAGCCTGTTTGAAATAATTTCATAATTAATTTAATTCTGAAATATAAAATTTCAAATTGACTATGAATAAAATAATATATTATCACTAATATTATTTTTTCCATTATTTTATTTTATTTTTTAGCGTGTTTGCTTTTCTCTCATACAATATGCACTACCTCCCAAAAAAAGTAATACTGTCCAATACTTTGGTAGATTGCCTAAAGCTTTGATTATGGCACAAACTTCATTATTTCTATAAGTTCTATAAGTGTATAATTGTCACAAGATTTATTTTCATCCAGAGTGGCATTAAGTTTTCACCAACATCTTTTAGAGGAGATCAGTTGGACAGCTGCGCAAAATTTTTCAAGCACAGCTTAAAGATTCTCAATAGGGTCTGGCCAATCCATCACTGAAAATGATGTCTCACACTCCTTAAACCACTTTGGCACAGTTTTAACCTGATGAATCCTGCCATTGTCATCTTGGAATATGGCCAGGCAATCAGTGGAGAAGAAATGTATTGATAGTATAATCTGGTCATTCGGTATATTCAGGTAGCGAGCTGACCTCATTCTTTGGACACTTTGAGTCCAAAGAATGCAGTCCCAGACACAACACTGCTCCCACAGTTCTCTTTGTATTTGCATATGGAGAGGCTCTTAGCTTCGCTATTGAACAAAGCTGCGTGGCCTGCTGTTGTTATTTTACAATTTATTACACCAATGATGATCACTGAAGATTTTCTGATCGTATATCTTATGCAAAGATGATGGCTCCCACATTATCCTCCATAATGTTCAATGATGATCACTGAAGATTTTCTGATCGTATATCTTATGCAAAGATGATGGCTCCCACATTATCCTCCATAATGTGATTGGCCAGCCTGCACAGCACGTAAACCTCAGGCCAGTCAGCTTTTCACTATGCACCGACGTCCTTTTCACTTTCACATAATTAAATAAGTGAATAATTAAGTAGATCATAAACTGATACTTTAATGTCTCGTGAAATAATCTCCATTGTACATAAATGCATGCACATTACAGTTAAAAGTAATTGGCTGCAAGTTAACCGGTCAGATCTTGTAATCTATTTGATGAGCTATTGCATCAGTTTTAAGCAATCTATGGTGGACAGCAAAAGAACAACTTTGAAATTTGGTAAACTTCAAAATATTTTAGTTTTCTTTTTTATTATGAATTTTGAATGCATTTCATGTTGTAATATTTACTAAAATGCTTAATGAATTATTGCTCTTAGAAAATCTTGCAGTGTAATGTATTAGTTTTTTAATATAATTTAATTAATGAGATGTATGTAAGAAGTTATTGACACTTTTAATTTGTGGTGCACCAATAAATCGGTCGACTGATTGATCAACTCCTATTTCCTTACTTCGATCAATAATCGGTTGATACTTGCATGTGAAACCGATCTTATCTGGCTCCACAAAGGTCTGAAAATCAACCACTGTCCCCTTTTGCTCTGCTTTGAGAGAGGGCTCACCGACAGACCCACCCACCAGTTCACGTGTGGACATGCATGGTTAACAATAGTCACCCCACCGTTGCAAACTCGGTGACTCTGTCACATTTTCAGTTATACAAAAATCGGTCTCGGCCAAAATCTGAATCAGCAGGTCAGGGGTGTTCAAGATTGATGGGCCAGAAAGCTGCTGTCGGTGCACCCCTACTTTTAATATCTAGAAGATAAAGCAGCCAAAAACTTGCTGATGGTAACAAAGCCATGTATGTGTCGCAACTGTTAGAAGAGGTTCAATAAATTCCTTGTTTTTAATACATACTGTAGATACGGCCTTTTCTTTCAATTATATACCAGAGAAAATGGCAATAAGTAACCTGCAGTGTTTGTTAATAATTAATTAACCTCTTCTAAATCATAGATATAGCACATAATCACCCTGCATAGCAGATTAAACATAAAACTGCCCAAAAAAGTTGCACTATGGAACCATTAATTGAGGTATAAATGGATAAAACAGTGCAGAGCGCATAGAAAAGCGAATCGGGTCTGTAATTGTTGTTTGTGGCATGCGTCCATCTTCACGAGGCCATTTGTAGGAGGTGAGGGGGTAAAATGGATGCTTCATTGAGCCAGTCTCCATGGCAACTGGCAGTCTCTACTCTATCGGGGTTGGGGGCAGCTTGTTGGCTGAGTTATGGCACACCTGCTGTCTCACTGACAAAGAGCTCTGCAGAGCCGCCAGCGGTGCCGACGACGCCCGACGGTGATGAAGGGGTATGGACTGGTCAGAAGTGCAAAAATGGGATAGACTGTCAGCGACGGTGTCTAGAAGTAAAGCGCACAGCGTTCCTCCAACTCACCAATAATCAAATTAAACATAAACGCCGGCAAATATGCATAGACGTGCTATTTTATTAGCCCACACTGCCCCAGCTGGCTCTCAGTCTGACCTTTGACTCTGACCGTCATCTGAGCAGAGCAACGATTTACTAGCCAGATCTCTTAGATTAATGAAATTTGCGTCTCTGTTCACTTTATCCCCACAGCCGGCCATCGGCAGTGTCATGAACGTTTGCAATTTAATCAACATTGCTGATGCGTCGGCGCAATCTGACAAATAAGGGGACGATTGAGGCAAGAGTGTGAGAGAGGAGGAGGTCGGTGACATCTGACTATGCCCTTTTTTTTTGGGTTCTGAAGCGGTTCAGTGGTGTGTGTGTGTGTGTGTGTGTGTGTGCGTGTGTGATCAGAATCCACCATGACATAAGCCGATTTGATCCTGACGTTCTCATTTGAGATGTCAGTGAAGCCGTTTAAAGGCGGGTGCGTAACGGATTGCAGTGATTGGAAGCTGTCGGTGCTTACGGGGATTACAAACAGGCATGCAGAAGCTGTAAATCAGTTAGTTTAGGGTTTGGCACTAAGCTCGCTTTAAAATGTGTGAAGTAGTCAAATGGGACTTAAGTCAGGGTGTAGAAATCACCGCTCAAAGATGTTTTGTCTCTGCTGCCCTCTAGTGTCAGAGCATTAGATGTGAAGCTTCTGTAAAGTCTGGGGATTTTTTTTTAATTTTCTCTAAGTAAGGAAAATCCATTCATGGCAAAGTTTTGCCTTTATCCTTTAATAGTATTCTAAAAAAATAAATAAATTGACAACTGTTAACTTTGAGGCTGTAAAAGTTTGGAAACGCCTTACTTCTGCCTCTGGTTTTGAATGATCTCAGTTTTGAACTCTTGCCTTTCTTCTTATCGTTAGCCAGCAGCAAACAGCCCAAATGAACCCACTGCGCACCTTTTTGTGACAAAAAAAGGGTTAATTCAGCACTGACCTCATCCCGGCAGAGAAGATGGCAGCCGTCCAATGACATACACCTCACTCCCCCCGCCCGGTTACCCTTCGTGCTTTTTTAGATTACAGCTGGATGCTGGAGGAAGCGGCTGAGGTGATCTGTGTTTACAGTGTGCGGTTTTTAGCTGTTGTTTAACGCTTCGCGCGCTGCGTCTAGGTAAGACCTGAGGAATGCGATGATGTCAGGGGCTGCCGTGCCCCTGTGCACGACTGCAGCGTGTCGTGTTCTCACCTGCACAAGTACGTACCTGCCTCTGGGTCCAGCTGAGGATAGGAGGAGGAAACTGGGATTAAAGGAGTGACACTGGGAAGACGCTGGAAATCTTGAATAAATTGGGGCTTTGGTGCAGGCAAATCCCGAATACGCCACCTTTGTTGGGGCAGACTTGCACAAAGATTGGATTTTAAGCATGAAATGAGAATATTTTGAATTTCGGACAAGTGTACATGGGTGTAGATATTCAAAATGAAATAAAAAAAAATGGTTGAACTTTCGCTTAAACTAACTGAAGTATGGGGGTGGCAGCATCATGTTGTGGAGCTGTTTCACTGCAGGAGGAAATGGTATGCTTTTGAGTTTTGTGAAAGCTGAAAAGTCATGTGTGTGGGTGTGTGTGTGTGAGTGAGGCGGCCCACAAAACTGAGTTCCTCCAATTCTGTCGGGAGGAATGGGCCAGAACTCCAGCAAGGTGCTGTGAGAAACTTGTAAAAGAAAACTCAAAAGGTTTGACCCAAGTCATACACTGTAAGACAGTTGTATCTGATACTGACCAAATAATATAAACCTTTGAATTAGAAGAAAGCTACACACAAAAAATTCTAAAAAATGTCACTGTGACTAGGCTTGCTGGCATTTACAAAAATATAATTTTTTTTTTTTTGGTAATTCTAAAAACAAAACGTTTAGTCTGATTTCACTTTCAGTGAGGGAAAAAGTGCCTTTATTTGGCGTATGTAGCCGTCCGGTTTTAAATGTATATGTGCAGCTGCCATATTGGAATGTAAACTTGGCCTTGTCTGGCAGCCTACAGTTTTCTGTGTGTGGATTTTGACTTTGCTGTTGTTCTCCTCAAACTCGCATGCATTTCTTGACAAATGGTCATTTTGTAGACTTACCAATTTAATGGTAATATATTTACTTTCCCTGTGGCTTCAGAAAAGTATTGTTTTTAATTAAGCTCAAGCGCCCCTCTTTGCTGGGAACTCTGTTTATGGTGGCAAACTGAACATGGTTCCTTATTTAGCCTTGTTCCCTATTGGAATTATTTAAAGCTAAAATGTCACATACTGTTAAATTCCTCGAAAGATCCACGATCGAAATGTTTGAAGACGTCTAAATATTCGAACACTTCTAGTTTGATTTTTTTTTTTTGTGTAATGTTTTATATAATTGACAGTGTTCCGTTTTCTAAAAGCACACACATTAAGTAAGATTCCCTGTAGGGGGCGCCTCCTGAAAATGAATTTAATCATTTAGTCCCAGGCTCTGTTGCCAGGTCGTTTCCCATTCCACCTTGTGGAGGTGTGACACAGGAAGGCGTGCATGTGAGACTGTGCTGCTCACCATACTTCCTGAATGACCTGTAAGGGTGGAGCAGCAGGACAATTACTGGACTGGCATCTCCAACTGGAATCTGCAGACCTCCTTTTTTTTCCCACCCCACACACACACGCACACATACACACACAGGTCCCCATGCACACACCAGTCCCACACATTAGCCTTTCGGAAGTCGCAGGGCCATAGAGCCCCTGAAAAACCTCTAGGAAGTGTAATTACAGAGAAGTACAACTCCAGCTCCCCCCCCTCCCTTCAGTTCCCCTCCTGTTCTCCAGCTCCTTCTGTCTTCTCCCTCCGTCCGGTTGCCTGCTGCTCTGGAAACACGTTAAAAGGCTCTCTGGGGCTTAATTAGCGGGCTACACAACAAGCCGTGCATTCTTGGCCTGGTTTGAACACATGCGAAGGTAAAGGCCCATGTGCACAGACCGTGACACAATTATCACGCACTAATGGTGGTGATCACCAGGGGGCAGCAGTGTTCCACTGGTACGAGTTAGATCCTGGTGTTAGGGGGGAAAAAAAGAGCATCTGTATCTGGGATTTAAAGCTTCATTTAGATTCTGATATACATGCATTATATATGTGATATAAAGCACAGACAAGCTCAAAGTGATGTTTTAAGAGTTGAGAAACTGAAGCTCTAAGATGGGATTTTTCAAATTTAAAAACTCCTAATCGTCCAGCATCAGGATCAGGAGTTTTTTTTTTCCTTTTTTAACTTCCTGTCCTGTTAGGTGAGTGGAAGTCATAAATTTGGTGAACATTTACTGCTGCTGCACCTGGTTCACTCCTTTACCACCATCCCCTGTTTCTCCACACACACATGCATAAACGCTTCATCCAGGACCTTCAGTACCTTGGGCATCCGAAATTAAAATCTTCTTTCTCGCCCACTGTTTTGTTCAGTCCCCACCCCTCCAGTACTTTATTGTTCCTGGTACTTTGAAAACTGAATCTCTGACGAAATGGTTTGGTTAATCATGTTAGACAGATTTATTTAATAATTAGATTAGAAGCAAAAACATTTATCGGAAAAAGTTTTCATGGAAACACCCAGAGGCACCAGGAAGCCTTTTACTCATTATTTGTAAAGGGCATGGTTGTCTTAAATTAAAGTTTGGACTTTAAAAGGTATCATCCAGTGGCGATTTTGTTTTAATTTTTATTTTTTTCCCTCGCAAATGTCCACCAGAAGTAGCTTGGTAATGATGAATGAATTTACAGTAGAATTTCAGACATTTTTTTTTGTAAACCACTGATGAAAAACAAAAACTGGGAATTTTTGCTCTGCACATATTTGGGTGAGTGACATCACAAGAGGCATATTATTGGAGCAGATAAGCTATCGTTGGTAACTCTGCTGCATTTTGTGTTTTTGTTGCACAAAATACAAGTAAACTCTCTTCAAAAACCCTCTGGCCAAACTTTAATTAAACTTAAGAAGTCCTTTTTTTAATTTTTAGAAAAATATTTTTTTGTTTGACTCCGTTTTATCTTTTTTTTTTTTTACAGTGATTGAAATGCTTTTAAGATGTTATCCATAAATTAACTTTATTTTATTGCTCTAAGTAATGTTTATATATATATATATGTAGTTTGACATTCTATTCTCCATTTTTACTATCTTTCTTATTCTTCTTTATTTTCAATTTTCCCTTTTGACTTTATCGAGAATGCCTGTTAGAAAAAAAATCAGATTGATCTGAATACATTTGATTAAAAAACATGCAAATTCAGAGGGGAGAAAAAAAAAACCCATACAGATCCACAAAGTCATTCTCAAGGAACTGGGATCACATGATGTCATCAGAGGTAGTGGCGCAAAAAGTGGGTATGCGGCGCATGCAACGCATAGGGGCGCAGCACCAGAGGGGGCGCCAAAACCCCGTCTGGAGGGTGCCGATTATGCTTTCCCATACACTTCTACGCGCCTTGCGCTCCTTCACCTCACGCACATAATGAGGTAAATCTAGCGCGAGTTTCACACTTAACGTATCCTTGCCCCGGGGGAGGAGGGGGGAAGCGAGCGTATGTTTTCTACGCTGACGTTCCTTCCTGGGGAGGCGTGGGGGGGCGCCGATGTATGTTTTCGCATCCACCTGAATAATGTGCAGTTGCGCCACTGATCAGAGGCATGTGTACATAAAAGCTTTTTGGAGAGTATGTTTTAATAACATTTTTAAACAAAAATAGCAGATCAAATCCCAGAACTAATCACGGTTTGCTTTTCTCTATGTGATAAACTATATCCCAACTGTAAGTTTGCATAATTTCACAGAGAAGTTTGGCTTGCAAGCTTCTCTTGGTGACGACGTCTCACGTGTGGCACTATACGTCCAGTTGTTGCCTGCTCACGAGTGTGCAGATCACTCTGGTGTTGAGCAGCGGCTATGATGGCTAAAGCTCGGCCATAAAATACTTTGAGAGACCACCTCTGTGGACCACCTCCCTTTTTTAAGAGTGTACAAACGTCTTTGTGTTCGCAAATCCATAAGCTGCTCCTTTCGTCTCCCCTGGCTTTGCTCCTTCTCTTTTGGGGAGTTGCGGTTTGTTGTTGTTGTTGTGCAGCGGAAACAGCAGAAGGGTGTGCGTCTTTCCTTGCCCTGTTGTTTGCTGGTCCTCTTTGGTGTTCTCTTGCATTGTGGGAAGTCTGCATTTTTTTAATTATGAGGTGTGAAAGCCTGAAAACCAAATGGGTGTGAAGGCCAGCACACAAAGCGGTGGGATTAGTTGGAAGGAGCATCCAGGCGTTCTCAGATTTAGATTGCGATACATCTGCAAGCCATTAGATATGCAGCTAGAAAACGGTCCTAAAGTGCTGCACAAAAGTGTTGATACTCGTTTAGGTTTTTTTTTTTTTTTTCCATTTTATGTTACGACATGAAAATCACTGTACTTTAGTGGAATTTTATGTGATTGGCGGCGAAACAAAGTTGTGTATAATTGTGACCTGGAAAGAAAGTGAAAAGTGGTTTGGACTTTTGTTGTGAATTGGCACTTTATAAATAAACCAAATTGAATTTTTTATATAAAAATTCTATAAAATCAATGAATAAATCTGAAAAGTGTGGCGTTCATTTGTATTCAGCCTGTCTAAGTCAAGCTACATACATGTTGAGAAAGATATTTTTTGCTGTTTCACATTACAAAATGGCTTCGACTCTCTCCGATTGCTACAAACGATCCCTTTTATGTGATTCTGGACTTTGACTGGACCATTTTAACATAGCCGTATGGTTGAGCTAAATTACTGCATTGTCCCTCTGGCTGTGCTTAGAGTCTCGGCACTGCTCTCTTTATATAACCATGTCTTACCAACTTCCTTCTCCCCACCGCATGATAGTCCCGTCTCCATACTTTGCTGTGCAGGTGTTATTTGTTCGATAAAATTGTCAATTTACTTTTTTTCTTTCGGTGCATATATATATATTTGCCACTTGTTTTTAAATTTTATTTTTTTTTAAAAAATCTTGATAACCATGTGTAACTTTCTTTCAATTTTCAAGTGCACATTTCTTTATGTTGGCCTACTGCATAAAATCATAGTAAAAACATTAACTAGAGGGTGTAACATGGCAACACATGGACACTTTTGCAAATGCCTTGTTGGCTGTAAATAGTTAAACTCACCTAATTGTTTTAAACTTGGCTCCGGTTTTGAACGTTCCCCCGCTGAACACTTGATGGCACTGGCAGTTCACAGTTGCAAGCCACCAGCAGTGAGTTCCTGCACACACGCTCCTGTTTTCCAAGGATCAGGAGGCTGGACTTTGAAGTTAACAGTGCCAGCCTCAGGCACAGGAAGTTGCCTACTGTTGTGTTACTGACTTAGCAAGTCCGTTGGGGAGGAGGAGGAGAGGGTTAAAAAAAAAAAAAAGCCTGAGCACGCCTGTTGACTAATACACCACACATTCATCACTGACTCCTAGCAGTCGCTCCGACTTTCCTCTTTGTCATATTTTGGCAGCCAGTGTATCTCTTGAGAAGGAGAGGGGGAAAGACATTGCTTTTAAATAAAGAGTATTGATTCACTGTTTAATGAAAGTACATGACATTAATCCGTCATAGTTGTACATTAATACAGTGAAGCCTTTGTGGGAAACCTCCAGTTATCTACAGAGTGTGCCTGGGAGGGAGAATTAATTGATGACAGTGTTCCTTCGGGAGCAGGGGCGATTAATCCAATCTGTCCTTTTTCTGCCGCAGACACAGATCCGCGGGTTCTGGAGAAGCAGGAGCAACAGCAGCCCACCTACCTGGCCCTAAGCTACATCAACAGGTACGCACAGTCAATTACTCAAGCGCGCATCTAAAGAGGGCAGCATCGCTCCACTGTGAGAAATCGGCACTCATGCGTGCACTCATGTGACTTGGGAGATCTCGGATGAGTTATGTCTTCCCATAGCACTGACTCATCCACAAAACGAGCGCACAAAACCACACGAGATAATCGCTCTTGGCTCCCCAAGCTGCCAGAGGCAGCATTTCAGGCTGCTTGTGTTTGTGTGTGTTTTTTAGTTTTTCTTAGTTGTTTTTTTTTTCTTTGTTTTGTGTGTGTGTGTGGTGAACCAAACTGTCACATCACACTTAATACCCCATCAAATTACTACAAGATGCAACTCTGAGTAGATTGTGATAAGACAAAGGAGCGCAGACGAGGGAGGTTTGTTTTCAGTCATAATTGCTCCAGCGGTGAGATCGTAAATGTCATCTGTATTTATTGTTCGTGGTGTCAGGACGGCTCATTCAGTGGCTCAGTTTTGTTTTATGGCAAAATATGTGGTTGTCTCAAGGTAAAAGCAGAAAGGGAGATGAGATAAAGGCCTCCAAGCTGTAGCTGTTGTAACAGATGGAAAGAAAAAAAAAAGTAAATCAAAGCGTACAACCAGCTGGAATATGGAGGAATTTGTTATTGGTATTTGGACGTCATGTACGTGTTCCCACCAATGGGTTGCTGGGGGCGGGGAGGACAACAGACTAACAAACGCGCCCACCTCTCCCATCTGCACGTGTATGGTTAATAATAGTCGCCCCACAGTTGCAAACCTAGTAACATTTTATTTGCTATACTTTGCATAAAAAAAGTTTTTCATATGGCCAAAATGAGAATCAGCAAGTCAAGCTTTTTTTAAAATCATCGATGGGCCAGAAAATTGCAATCGGTGCACCAGTTCTTTCAATTATACAAATCACTAAATTGGTTGTTCAAAGGATCAACAATTAACACCATATATCTATATAGGTTTTGAATATGTCTACCTATTGGACATACAATTCCTATGGAAAAAAACTTGAAAAATTTCTGTATTCATCTTATATGTACTGTATTTACACCTCTCTTAATTTCTATATTTCTTTTTCATCTTTCAATCTTTACCAACACTCTCTTTCTCTAACTATCTTGTATTTCCTTGCGAAACTCAGCATTATATAGTTAAGAGGAGTATTTCCCCTCTGACAGCCAAACCATGTCAAAAGTGTTTTATTCGGTGATTGACTGGATATTTGCTGCGTGTCAGGGCATGAAGCACTTGGCCTATTTTGTATACTGGGACCTACGCCATTATGTAGCTGGCGGAGAGTTACGTCTGCTGCCACGTGCAGGTTAGTAAAGGCTAGCCTACATGCGCCTCTGAAAGTTAGGCTTGAGCGCGCTGTGTTATATTTGACCCGCACGTTGGTGCGGTGTTCTCCCAAAATTAACCCGCACAGAGGGATCATGTAAATGCAAATAAAGTAAAATAATTTCATAAATTGTGACATTTTACAGCACTCGCCAAAAGTTTTGAAAAAATCTGACGTTTAATTTGCGTTCAGTGATTAAAATGTTTGTGGCTTGAGAAAAATATGCGGTTTGGATTACTGTTCTGCTGAAAGACCTACCGATGACCCATTTTCAGTTATCTGGCACAATTGTGGAACATTTTAAATAAAACTTTGGTGAACTTCACCTGATTTTTATTTTGAAGTGTCCTGATTTTTAATCCAAAAGACTCTCTACCTTACTTCACAGAACGCATGAGGTGCTTTTGCATATCATGATTTTGTTTATCCTACATCCTCCTGGAGCGTGTTGTTGCTGAAAATCTCCTGAAATGTTGTCATCTGACCAGAGTACATGATTACAGATCAAATGAAAAGCATGTGAATACTCTGATCAACGTAAAAAGTAAGACAGAAATAGCAAAGAAGTTTCTGTAGGAGCTGCTATGGGTGTCAGTGTGGTTCTCGTAGTCTTATTTAAAACAGTGCTTGTTTTAAATGTTTTTTTTTTCTTCCACCAACTCAAAAAGAGACTAAATTAAAAGCTGAAAGTTCTAAACCTTTCAGAAAACCTATAAACACATCCGTCGGAAACTTGCATAATGCTTTAACTTAAAATCCATTGCCCCCAGCTGGGAGTAAACATATCTTTAGTGTCTATAAGAGATGATCAGGAACAGATAGCAATGGTTTTACAACTTAACTATATGCTCATACGATAATTCATCACTGATTTACGTGGACTCAGGGTATTTCTGTCTCAAAACACATGTATAAGGTTAGAGCATTAACCTGGCGGAGATCTTACTCAATGTGAAACCAATGAGGCCATTATGAATGAAAAACAAGGTCATGTAGCTGTTTGTTATGCTATGTCTTTAGATATGCCTATTATAAAAGCATTTATGTACATCTGGTCAGCCACACCCGTCGTGGCGTTTTGTTGGGACTTTAAACCTACATTGTGTAGTTCATAAATGCGTGTTACATAGTTTGAATAATTATTTTTTCTAGAATTATAAAGTCATGAGGGAGCTCTTTCGTTCCACTTCACAACAATGCTCTACTTTGTGTTGATCTGTAGCATAAAATCCAAAGAAATGCATTGAATTGTGTGACTGTACCAGACGAAAATATGAAAAAAGTTGTCGCTACACAACTCTATACATATAAAGTCGTGTTCGGTAAATTAGAATGTACGTCCCAATGAGTCCTGTGTCAGATTAAAGTACCCTTTCAAAATAACAACCTCAAGAAGGTATTAAACATACTTTTCATGAAGCCCAGGTTTTTTTTTTTTTTAAGTTTATTTTTTTGCTCTGCTCTGATGTCATGTTTTCATTAACTGTTAGCAGAAAATCATTATCCCTTATTGATAAATCTACTTTTCAATAAAACTCAAATTTTCTGAATGGATCTGTATTTGTGGGAATGTGTAAACGTTTTGCAATGCCGGGGTTGCGAGTTAGCAGATTTTCAGGAATAAGAAAAAAAAAACCCCACGATTTCGTGAACCTTTGTGTGTCCTCAGGTTCATGACAGACGCAGCACGCCGCGAGCAGGAGACCATGAAGAAGAAGGCCACGCCCAAGCTGTCCCTGTCGATCACAGGCGGCATGTCCCGGAACAGCACGGCCACGCCGCCGCGCCACACCAGCGGCAACCTGACCCCTCCCGTCACGCCCCCCATCACCCCTTCCTCCTCGTTCCGCAGCAGCACGCCTACAGGTACGGCACGGCACGGAGCGGAAGGACGAACTGGTTGCTCGCGATGACAACGGACTGAGGCACGCAAAATCGTCCCTTTGGGCAGTTCACACTCAGACTTCTGGTTACGCTATAGGGAGCTCGTAACGCCAGAGGAATGCGGCTCAACCGACGACGCCGCATTAGTCAGAAAGCAGAGCTTTTGCAATGCGTGATGACCTTTAATCATTGCAGCTTAAAGAAATGATTTGCCGTCATTAAAAGCAGCCAGATTGAAACTCTGGAGCAGGAGAAGTCTGCGGTCAGGGTGGAAAGAAGAAAAGCCAACCGCTATCTGCTGCAGAGGTGTGCGTGTTGTTTGTGAGCCAGCTTTAGTGGCTCCTGCAGCGAGCGAAGCAGTCAACACTTTGCTAATTACACAGCAGCTGGCCTGCTCTGCGCTCGCATCGGGGCTGAGTGTTGCACAGCCCAGGAGCAGATGTCTAATTCCAGGCCGAGCGGGTCCAAGCGCAGCGTTAGGTCTGCGATTACACACCGACACGCACGAACCCACACCCTCTTTCAACATGTGCCAAGGTGCCATCCACTTCCTCATGCTGAGGTGCAGCATTTCCTGTTCCATGGTGGTGGGGGGAGGTTCACTGGGTCTGTATGTTTGTGTGGCTGGATGTTTCAGGTATTCAGATGCATAGCGTGAGTGTGTGTGTGCGTGGAAATGGAATGTTGTGCACTGAGTAAAGCGTTTTTTTCCAAGCTGAGCAGTAGGGGATCCCTCCCACTTAATGATCCCTTTTTCTGTGGGTGTGAGTGCCTGTGAGGTAAAATGCAGAGAATGGCAGACACCACATTTGTTTTTCCTACTCGTGAGCAAAAGTAACATCTGAATGCAGAGAGTATTGCTAAGAAAGGGTCACACGCATAACCATTTAGGATGCCTTAAATGTGTGTAAAAAAAACAAAGCAAATGCAAATTCTTGATTTTTTTTTAAAAAATTTTTGTACTAAAATTTTTGAAAACTACTTTCTGTCTTGCTAAAGTATTTATTCCCCTTGCTCTTTTCTAAAATTTTCCCCCTTGACAACCATAAATCTCATTCTGTTTTTTGACAGGGTTCTGTCTGATCACAGATCCTGACCTACCGAGTCTGATTTTGGCCGATACCGACTTTTTCTTTTTGTCTGAAAAGTCGCTAAGTTCAGTGACAAAAGTTGCTAAGTTGGCAACAGTAGGGTGACTTAGCTGACTGGTGGCAACTGGGGTGATTTACAGACCTTTGCAGAGGAAGATGAGATCGCTTTTCGATGAAAGTGTCGGCCGATCGGAGATTTCCCAAAAATAAGAAAATTGGGGCCGTTAATTTCATTGGAACTTTTTGCGATGGGCCAACACAAAGCAGTGCATAAATATACGATGGATGAAGGAAAAACCAAAATTCCAAAAAAAAAAATAAAAAATCTTGTACGAATTGAAATCTGAAAAGTGTGGCAGGCTTTTTAATGCGCTCTCCCTGAATGAACACTTTGTAGAACTGCGTTACGTGCAACAACCAAGTGACGAGACTAAAATTTATGCTAAATATTTCTCTGACTCTCTCAGAATTAATTGTCTGTAATCATGACTTTTCGCATCTTGCCATAGGTTCTTAACTGGACTTTGACTAGACCATTCTGACACAGAAATATGCTTTGGCTTAAACCATTTCCTTGCAGCTTCCTGTGTTCTGCTCCATTTATCTTCCCACCAGCTTCAACCAACTTCCTCGTTGCATACCCACAGCATGATGCTGTCACCCACAATTAGTCACCATGGGGAAAGTTCTGGCTTCATTTGACCAGAGTACCTCCCTGCCATGGTTTGTGGCCAGCTTTACGGCCACAAATCATGGGAGGAAAAATTAGGAAAAATGCCCTAAATGCTGAAATGGTAATTAAAAATCTCCCAAAGCATGATGCTACCACCAGCGCCATGGAGTTTGAATTATGTTAGTTTCCCATCAAACAGTAACATTTGACGCGTTGGAAAGCGCTGGATTTCATTTGTGCCTGGCAGGGTAAAAGGGGCTCAGTACAGATTCTCTCCTCCAACATTAAAACCCCGACCCAGGCTTGTGCTTGCAACATGACTAAATGTGAGAACTTCAGCGAAGCCACCCCATCGTGTTCCATCTTTGTGATAACAAATGTTTTTCTTGTTTCCCGGTGGCTCCAGGCAGCGAGTATGACGAAGAGGAGGTAGACTACGAGGAGTCGGACAGCGACGAGTCGTGGACCACAGAAAGCGCCATCAGCTCCGAGTCCATTCTGAGCTCCATGTGCATGAACGGGGGAGAGGAGAAGCCGTTCGCCTGCCCCGTCCCCGGGTGTAAAAAGAGATACAAGGTGAGGTTAGATTCACAAGTCAGGCCCCCGCCATAGGACATGAGCTCTCTGCCGCGATTGCATCTACACTGCTGCTTTTGTTTGGGTATCACATGTCGGGACAGATCGCTTGGAAAGAACCCAGCATAAATCCAGGCTGTCCTGATTGGAATCAGCGATAAATATATCATGGTGCATTTGCTTTGGTTGATATTTATCGCAGCTCGTAACAAGAGCCCTCATTCAGCCTGCTGTCCCGGCGTCTAAATTAATAGACAGTGTTGGATATTACTCTTTTGTGCCCCATTAAGATTGGGGTGGGGGGGAGAGGCAATGTGGGAAAATCCTTATCTGGGTACTGAAATGGCCCTCTAGAGCTAATCGGCATTACCTCACCGCCACTAAGCTAGAAGAAATGAGTTTAACATGTTTTCTTCTTCTAATTAAATATTTTTTGGCTGATTTTGGGAACATTTCCATGGTGATAAAGCAACACTGGGAGGAAATTAGTTGTCAGGCAGTTAAATTTACTTGCTCTGTTATTTGAGGACAAGTCGGTGGTAATTCTCCTTCCATTTGGATCTCTGAGAGGAGACATGCTGGGTATGAGTCAAAAGAGTTTGTAATAGCAACACATTTTTTTTTATTTTATAAGGATATTAATGTAATGCATCTACACAGCAAAGTGTGTTATTGTGAAGTGAAAGGTAAATACAGCAAGGTCTTCAAATGTACTGTGAAATATAAACTTGAAAAGTTTCACGTTTTGGTATATCTTGTGTTAGAACGGCCCAAATCCAATTGGGAGTTTTTCTAAAAAGTCTTGGTGATCTTTAGACTGAGCTTTTTGGGGGGCGGGGAATCAGATATCTTCTTCACTCAAACTCACTTGGGGATTATTGAGTTAAGGAGGAAGAGACTGCAGAACGGGCCTAGAAAAAAACCCAAGCCGATCCCGTCGGCGTTGTGTCCGAGCCCGAGCCAACAGGACATATTATTTTAATTAAGATTTAACTGTTGTTTCCAGACACCATTTGAGTAAGCACTGAACAACAGCAGTAAACATCTTCCAGTTCCGTTTTGTTGCTTGTTGTAACCGCATGGCGAGTCAAGTACAAATCATTTGTGACGATGTGTGATTGATAGCAAAACGAGGCTGCGTGCGCATTTATTGTGCGCTGCACTTGTTACTGTCTAATGAACCTCAACACCTTACTGTCTTTCTTTCCTCAACAGTGTGAGCTGTCCACTCCTCTATTTAAACTATAATAAGTAGATTAATGCAACTTTATGTTGTCACCTGCCTAAAATAATGGCCTAAGTGGGGAAAAAAAGTGTATCGCCAGCCCTTTCTTTCTAAAAGGTGCTTTAGACAGACTCGGTCCAAAACCCTAAACTCTTTGAGGAAATACAAATTCATGGCACTCTTCTGCCATTTTCATTCATGTAAATTTCTGGAAACCACGTCCCCTTTTCCATTTCTATTTCAACTTCAGAGTCTTGGTGTGTGATTTAAAATTATCTAGCTTTTATTGGTATTAATGTAGCCACATATTTTAGAATTTCAGTCTGTATTTAGCCTCGTATTAACACGATTGGCTTAGAGAAGCAAACTTGTTTCATTTGTAACGAAGCTAACCGGTCAAATCTTTCTGTGTGCCCTTCCTGCCTCGTCCTCGTCGTCGACCAGAATGTGAATGGCATCAAATACCACGCCAAGAACGGCCACCGCACACAGATCCGTGTGAGGAAGCCCTTCAAGTGTCGCTGCGGCAAGAGCTACAAGACGTCGCAGGGCCTGAGGCACCACACCATCAACTTCCACCCGCCCGTCTCCACGGAGATCCTCCGCAAGATTCAAGGCTAGAGTCCTGCGCTACCAGTCAGCTACCCCCGAAACATTAGCCCAGTCCTGACTCTCCTCATCCATCCCAAACACTAAAGGATCAAGTGCATGCTTTAAGTTGTTTTTATTGTGTCACTATTTTTTTTTTATATCCATCTTTGCGTTCTTCTTTTGCCCTATCCACGTATTATCACTTGTATTTTTGGGGAAAAAAACTAACTATGTATCTTTGTAGTATTTTTTTTTTTATTGATGTACATTTGCACATTCGTATATGCTATCATTTTTTTATTTTTATTTTTTTCCTCAACTGTTTTACTTGCATAAGGTGCTAACTGTAAAAAACAGCAAGAAAAGACAAAAAAACAAATGAAAGAAAAGCGGAAAAGTAGTGGAAAAGGAAGCGCGAGCGACTCCTGCCCTTTTATTTTAATTTTTTTTTTATTTAATTTTTTTGTTTTTCCTCCCGCTCATCTCTGAGCGGGAGGAACGAGAGCCGGGCTGTTTCGAACGCGCCGCGTCCGCTCGCTGCAGAGTCCCCGCTGAGCTTAGGTCTGTGCCTTCACAGCTACTTCTGGGAGTTTAAGAGCAAGAGTTAAGTTATACTTAGAACAGATATATTGATATATAAACAACAGACAAATATGTATGTGTACATAAAAAAAAAGTATAAAAGTATTCATGAGCATATTCATAGTTATTTTATTTTGAAGCTTTATTTTATATATATTTTTTGCCAGTGTTTTAGAGGTAGTGTTGTTTTTTTTGGGTTTTTTTAAGTGTTCATACTTACAGCACATTCTCATTCACTGACGGCCCTGGTAAGGATGGGTAGAAAGCCTTCAGGTGACCAAGCCTTCTTTTGCAGCAGCATAATCTCTTAGACAAATGCAGACATTTCTGAACTTTTAATCCAAGTAGTTATTTAGTGGGGGAGGGGGGAAAGAAAAAAAAAAGTCTCATATTGAGAAATATTTGTTTACAAAACAAAATCACCCTTGCTGCACTTATTAGCGCCAATGCTGTGTGCTATGCTGTCCTCCCTTCAATAATGTTTCACTTTTTTAGGTTATTATCCCATTGATAACCTAGTTTTAGATTTTATGGCAAACTTGAGAAATATTTATTTATGATGTCATGTGCTCAACAAGGTTACCATAGTGACTGTTTCAGGCCAGACCCACAGAGATTTTCTGGTGTTGAGGAGCCCAATCTTGGTCTCATCTGACCCACTAGATGAGTCCCAAACAAACCTGTCAGCATGTAGATGCCTCCTAGTGGTCGTTAGGGAGACTTGATTGCCATTTATTTGCAGTAGAATAGACAGTAAATGGGCAGAGAGAGAAGCGGCAAAGAACCCCAGACGGCCGCGTCGCAGATTGAATCAGGATTGCACCGATTGCAGTTTTCTGGCCGATGACCAATCTTTAAAAAGCCTGACCAGCTGACTGGGATTATGGGCCACTACCAATTTTTTTATTTATTTTTTTGACTGAAAAGTTGCTACATATAGCAACAAAGTTGCCAAGTTAGTAACAGCGGGGCGAGTATTGTTAACTGCACATGTGCAGAAGTAACCTACTGGGACAACAGCTGATTTTCAGACCTTTTCAGGGGTAGATAAGATCAGTTTCTCATGTTAAGTACTGGCCGATCGTCCTAAATTAAGAAAATTGGGGAAGATTTATTGGTGCACCTGTAGTTTGAGTCCAGTTCCAGATGCATTAGTTGACTTGATTATGGGTCTAGGCGAGTTCAGGAGAAAAGCTGCTGTCTTCTAGCCATTTCCTGACTTTTTGAGATTTTCACATGAAATTGCATGTTCTCTTGTCGTTTCCATTTTGAAGAGTAGCTAATGGTGTCATTACTTTTTCCCCCCACCCCCAGGAAATCGAGGATAACTAAATAAAAGTTCAACACTAGTAAGCATAAAACAGTGAAGCGTGAATTACGAAAATGCTACATTATTTATTGTATAGGAGTGCCAATAATTATGGATTTTGTTAGTAGTCCTCGCCTAACGTGTTTTTGTGCCCCCCCTCCACCCCCCGAATGAACCTACTCAGATTAAAGGGTGGATTCTGCTAAAAAAAATAAAATTACGCTGCTGCTGCAATAAAAGCTGAATGTCTCTAAAGGCTTTTTCCGTTTCACTATCGGAGGCACTTGATTTCTGTGTGCTGTATTTTGCTGATGTTCTCTTTTTTTTTTATTCCTTCATTTTACACATTCTAAGACATTATTTTTTAACGTCGATCAGGAAGAGAGACCACGGCCCACGGCCGATGTTTGAAGCCACGTCGAGCCATTCAGCATTTCCCTCGCTCATAGTGCCAGAGCTGCCGCTCCACTCGCTCGGCCTCGGAAAGCAGGCCGAGCATCATATAATGTATTCCAGTTGCCAAGAGCTTTTGTTTTTTTTTTTGTTTTTGTTTCCATGATCGTTGCCAACAGCTCTCCACTGCCAAACATTGACCATACCATGTGCCTGACGGGAGGGAGAAACGGGAGGTGGGTGGGGTGGGGGTAATGATAGCGGTTTTACGGTGGAGGTCGCCAAAAGAAGTGTGGCAACGATTTCTCTTGTTCATCGCGCCTCCAAAGTGTGCATGGATGAATGTCTTCATGCATGCTTTCAGAAAAAAAATAATAAAATAGAAGAGGTTACATTTGTATTTAAGAGATTATCATCTACAACTTGTCTGTGTGTGTTGTAGAGAGCAGCATTCCAGTCTGTCTGTATGTGTGTGTGTTTTTTCCAAGCAGTGTCTTCATCAGCATAGGGAAGTGTTCCTGTACGTGTGTGTTTATCAGTGGTCGGGTGTTTTCACGTTTCTTTTGCCGGATCGACTCAAGGGACCGGATTGTCGCGCTCTCTCGTGTTTTACTCTCAATTACCAGGGTCGAGCAATGCAGACTCGATCGTTCCTCTCATACAGACTTTATATTCCGGTCAAGGCTCCGAGTTTGAGCCGCTTCTCTTCTTCTTCTTCTTCTTCTTCTTTATGGATTCCAACGACACGCACTCCAAATCCTCCTGTTTGCAAGTTTCTTTTGGTCCAGCTCTGGGTCACGCCACCCGCCTATACTAACTGATATACTGTCACTTGGTGCGCTGCTGGACGACCAAGCACAAGTCTGCGACGACAGACTGGAGGAAGTAGAGCGGCGGGCGTATGCAGAAGAGGACTCGGGGACTCGGGAAGGGTTCAGTATACCATGTACAGTGAATGTAATGTAACACGTGTCTGTCGTCAAGTGCTTTTAAATTATATTTTCGTATGTAACGTGGAGACCAACGTTTCCTTTTTGTATGGGAGGTTTAAACAGGTTCTGAGGAAGAATAAGTTGTAGGTGATGTCAAACTGTCTTTCTCTATATAAATATATTAAAAAAAAAAACCAAGCTGCTTCAATGTAAATGACTGAAAAAAAAAACAGCAAAATAAAGTGAAAACCCCCCCACAGCTCAGACTCGTTTGCTTTTTGCTTCCCCGAATAAAGAAAAAAGAGCAACAGTCACGTTCATTTAGACGAGCGTAATTTATTCTTAAAGATCTTTTCGGTGCACACTTACACTAATTTCCAGACATTCTCACATGAGATTAGCGTTGGGACATGAGACGTACACAAAAAGGGGGCCGCACTCCTTGAACCTGTTCACATTGCAACAATAAACTAGGTGGGGTTTTTTTTTTTGTTTTTTTTTTTGGTCACTTTTGGGGATTTTAAGTGATCAACCAACGCAAGGCAGAGCAAAATTGTGGCATTTATGTACAGCCCCATTTACTTTGCTACCTCTAAATGAAGTACAGAAAATGATCCAGTCAGAAGAGACAAAACTTCAATGTTTCAACCTGCATGGAAAACAGATTCCCCCAGAACACACGGTCCCCCATGGAGAAACATGGTTGTGTCAGCATCATGCTGAGGGATTTTTTATACCTATTAGGAAAACACAGGATTGTGATACTACTAGGGACGCATCAACAACTATGTCGGCTGATGCTAGTCATTTTTTGTTAAAGTATCGGTCCGGTAAGATAGACTGGGCCGATATTAGCAGCTGATGTTTATTCAGATTTACCGTTTCTGTTTCATCAGGAGGTTGACATTGTTGTATTTCTCCAGTCGTATGAGGCATTACAGCAGCACAAATATTTGATATCAACTTCGGCCCAAATTTTCATATCGGTGCATCCGTAAAATTCCTGGATGGGTTTTTGCATTTGTTTCCCACAACTCCTCAGTCCAGTGTTCACTGAAGGAAGGAAAATACAATTTTCTTTCTGCTTCACAATTATGTGCTACGTTTTATTAATCACATAAAATCCCCCTTCCAAAAAATACATTAAAGTTTGTGCAAAATGTGGAAAAGTTTAAGGTGAGTGAGTACTTTTTTATTTATTTATTTATTTATTTTTTTGCAAGACGTTATAGTTTGTGAAGCCTTGGATGCAACACTGTTAACACTGCTGTAACAAGAAATTAAAAGACACGAAGCTCAAAACACACATTTAGATGTTATGAGGGCAAACAGACCTGCACACAAAGCCGCGACCTCTTCACAGTTCTAAGCTTTAAAAAAAAAAAAAAATCAATTAAAGTGTCTATTGACTGGAAACATCCACCACCGCCGCTTCGTGATTGACCTGTGAGAAAGTGCACCACAGGAAGTGAACCGTCCCCGATCCCGTCGTTTCATTGAGGAAGATCAAGAAGGGCGACAGCTTGATGACGGTAAATCGCCACCAGTCTTCTATATACAGTACATTCGGAATAAAGCCTTGTTTAGTGCAGTCCGGGAGAACGTAGTGCTGTTTTTTTTTTTTTTTCATTTTTCTTTTTTTGTTCCGACAATCTGACATCTTTGCAAAACACTCATACAGACAACAGGAAAAATAAAGAGAGAATCTTTACACATTCAAGTGTCTCACTCTGCATTTACACTTTTGTCGAGCTTTTGTCGAGCAACTAAAAGATGATGCTTTTGGCTGCCGTTACGGCAAACATGACACTGTTAGCGTTATGCTTCCGCAAAAAAAAAAAAAATCTAATTGTTTTGGCAGAAAAATAGTCTCTCGTAAACTAGAAAAATCAAACCTTAATTTTTGCTTTGATACGTTTTACCAGATTCTTAGGCTTATTAAACATTTTTACAAGGACAGGGAACCATGTGGAGGGTGTATTAACTTTCTTAGATTTAGCTCTGGAGTTAAATCTAAGCTGTTGTTTTTTTTTTTGGATTTTCTTTTTCCTCCCCAAAACCACAGCTTTTGACTTTTTTAACAACTACCTCAGTTAACGGGAGGGGATTTTGTGATTCAGAACATAAACATGCTCTTTAAAAGGTGCTTCATTGGGGAAAATAAAAATAAAAAGCCGTGACACTTTTGCCAAATTCTGCCTCATTCGCTGTTCCTTTTGAATGAATGTTTATGCACATCCACACCTTTCAGTCCGTTACCCGCTCACAATTACCTTCTTGCAAACCATTTAGATCGCACAAAAAAAAAAAAAAGAATAAAAAAAAGTGCTAAATATCGCATAATTAACGAAATAAAGCAATACCTTGACGACGTACGCGTACCTACGCGGCGTGTCGGAATTCGCCGCTTCGCCCCCTCACTCGATCTGCTCGAAGTTGAGGACGTTGCCGTCGAAGTGCGTGAGGACGTGCCTCTCGAAGAGCTGCTGCTGGCAGTTGAGGGGGAACTGCTCGGAGCAGACGGGGCACACCTTCCAGTGGCTCTCCACGTGCTGCTCGAAGCTGCGCTGCTCAAAGTGTGGCGGGAAGATCACCTCGCACAGCGGGCAGCGCTTGTGGACGTCCGTACTGTAGACAGAGGGAGGAAAAAAAAAAACAGAAAGGGCGTCATCTCAAAAATTGAGAATAGAAAACTAAAAAGGTATCGCCTTTTAATCAAAAATATTCTCAGTTATTCCCTCATCAGGAGTGTTGCCTTGATTTTTTCATGCATGTTTGAGGAATCCTTTAATCTCCCATGGCAACCACTCAGCTGTGCAAAACGGTTGGAGGTGCCAAAGGTGCATTTTCTCATTCTTTCCGCCTGTGAGCAGCAGTTTCTAGCTTTTGGCTGACAAAGCAGCCCCTCCTCCCCCCCGTGGCTCTCCCACTACGCCCCTTCAGACTAGCCAGGAGCAATTAGCAAACACCTAGTGGAACTGAGCATCTGCTGAGCTCGTTATATATGTGAAAGGGTTTATGAGGAGCGATGTTGTGATGACTTTGTAAATGCAGAGTTTTCAAAAAGAGCAGCAGTTTTTAAAGAGACAGAGGCTCAATTTCAAGGCATTAAATTAGTAAAATTTTAAATAATTACTTGGTTATGCTACAAAATGATGCTGTGTGCCTGGAAAACACATAATACTGCCTCTTTCAGTAGATTTAATCATGGGTAATTTTTACCGTGCTACATTTCTACAATGCGTTGCGCTACACGTTACATTCACGTCACAACGCGATTTATTTATTATTTGTTTGTTAGTATGAAAGAAATCAATGACTTATTTGAGTCAACAGGTTCAAAAAGTGACTCTCGTGTCCCAGTTTAGAAAACGGTGTCAGAAAATTTAAATATGATTTACTCGAATGTGTTTACTGCAGTTTAAACAAGACATTGGTTTTGCTTTGTGGTGAAATAAAAACTTTCAAAGGTATAATCGTTCCTCTTTTTTTATTTTGCATAATGGCATTTAACTCTGTGGGTCATCCTTGAAATTCTGACACACATAATCACAAGTCCAAGTGTAAACTCTGTGTCACAGAGGGTAAAGAAAATAAAAGCACGCATTATCTACATGATTGTTCATTGAAATGGCCCAACATTATAGATGTATTAAAGGAAACATACATACAGCAGGCACACATAATAATACTCTCGAACATTGGATTATGAAATACACTCAACAAGTACTTTTGCTTTCAATATTTGAAGTATTGTTAAATGCAAATACTTACTTTTACTCAAGCAAAAATGCTAGTGTGGTACTTTTAGCAAAGTACATTTATTATTATTATCGTCAGTGTTCCTCTTTTCTTCCTTTACCGTGTTTTTGTTACCTTGAGTCAAAGCAAAAGCTGCTCCTCACTTCACTGCGTCTGCTGGACTGATGGTCACACGGCTTCTGAGCTCTGTCACACACCTTCAACACACACACACACACACACACACACACAAAAAAAAGAAATAGTGGCGCATTTAAAACGAGGCCCAGGCTCTCTTCATTAATCTTTCTCCTAAGCTCTTTGGGACCGACATTAATTACGGCTTAATGCAAATGAACTTAGTGCTGTGCTTCTTAAGAGCGGGCTGTATTTTCCCCTCGGTGAGCGATGGAGAAGCCCTCCAGAAACAGAGACAGGCAGCGGAATTACGACAGGAGGGCAAAGGCTGGACATTAAACATTCATGTAGCTGAAATTAACGCGGTGAGATATGATGTGCTTTAAGCTTGTTGCCATGAAAAATATACTGCGTTAGAGATACAAACCCCAAGTTGGAAACCTCTTACATTTTGCGCCTCCTCTGCTGGAGTCTCCATGTTCTCCGGGGGAGTGGTGCTGCGGGACGGCTGGATGCAGACCACCTCCTGGTCCCAGCCTGGGGCTCCGGGACCGGGGCTGGGCGGAGACGCCGGAGGTGCGCAGGGAGCGGTGCACAGCGGCGCTTCGGGTGGAGGACGGGAAAGGTGCTCAGGGGACAAGACGACGTCCGCCTGGTCTACGTTGTGGGAGAAAATGGAGGCGTTATAGTCCAAGCAGCAGCTTCCTCAGTGGAAGGCGGAGGAGGTGCAGAAGTTTCCCTCTGTCTTGCCTTTAGATGTGTCGGTGGAGTAAGGATTGCCGTACTGCAGCTCCGCAGGCCTCTGTGGGATGAGCGGTGGTGGGGAGGGGTCCTGCGGGTAGGGGAGCGGGTAGCGGAGCACCATGGGCTGCTTGGCCTCGGCCCCCTGGACGCTGGCCTCCAGCTCCCTCTGTCTGGATTTGTAAAGCTGGAGTTCCTGGCCAGGAGAGATCATACAGGCAGTGAGGGAAACTGTGGCTCAACGGGAAGAAGAGTTACCGCAGCTTGCAATCTGAAACTTGTTTGTTAGATTCCAACTCCCTCCTGCTACACACTGATTTGTCACTGGGGAAAGCACTTAGCACCAAGTTGTATACCTATCTGCATATCGGTGTAACACTAAGCCTGTTGCAATAAGCAATTAATCAATTAGTCAACTAATAAATTAATTGCATGATAAATTAAAATCAGCTCAATTTTCATTCTGATGATTAATTATGAAGAGCAATTTTGTTTTACAGCAAACTATCTTTCCAACTTAAAATGCAAAATAATTTTGTTGAGATTTTTTTTTATCTGATCAGCAATATATTAAAGAAACAAAGTGACAATTTTTTGCTTTGACATATACTGTATTTTTTCCCCCCAATCTGGTTTAAATCTTGTAGTCTATTCCCAGCAAGAAAAAGTGTGAACTTTCTTTAAAAAAAAAAACAGCAAAAAAAAACAACATTCTTTTATCAAAGTTTAATAAGTGAATTAATGTGCTCCAGTCTTACTTTTGTGCAAAAAGTTGATGGACGTTTATAGCCCTACTTACTATGAAACTAAAATGAAAAGAACGCAAGGCTGTTAAAAGAAAATCACTTTGTGCCTCGCAGTTTCTGTTACAGAAGAATTACATTCGTCAGTGAAATTCACATTCTATAATCCCCCCTACCTCCCAAAAAAAAATCAAAATGGTAGCATTCTTGAATTGCAGGCGGGGGCCACAAAAGGCCCTTGGACCACACTTTGGACACCCCTGACTCTCTGAGACACCATAATCCATTTTATTAAAGGTTTATAAGTGTTTTTTATTTCATTTGTTTTTGGTTGTTGTTTTTTATTTCAGACATTTAAAGTGTTCTTTATAAAATTAAAGTTCATTGGTCTTGCATCATTACGCCATTATGACTATATTTCTTGAAAAAGGTCTCCAGGCAACAATATTATTGTTTATCACAATAAACACTGAGACAATTTATTGTCCGGTAAAAATTTGCTCTAGTATGCAAGACTGCATGCGTGATTGCGAGTGTAACTGTGTTAGGCTGTATCAAAGTAACCCTTTTAAAATATTTAATATTCAAAACAGGACTAAGAACCACGCATCACTTTCCCTTCATTTCACAGTTCTCCACTGCTTCATGTTGGTCTGTCACATAAAATCCCAATAAAAAAAACAAAAACAAAAAAAAAACAGTCTAGTTGTAATCTGGCAGCATGTAGAAAAGTTTCTTTATTATGCGTTTTAAATTGTCAGCAGTAAAGAAAATTTATTCCATTTACTTGACAGTTTTCTCTTAGTTGTCCACATTTCATTTCGTCTCTTTTTTTGCAAGGTTTATACATAAAACATCACATAAACAGAAGCCTGATCGAAGCCCATTTTTAGCTTTTGGTTATAAGGAAGAAAAAAAAAATAGAAGAAACAGATACACTTTGAATTTATAGTTCACTTTCCCTAAACACTGTTTTTGCCCTTTGTGATCATATCTGAAGCAGGAGCATTAGTACCCTACTCATTACTGTAATGGGTGTCACAGTCTGGCTCCTTTCTCTGCTCTGGCTCTCGCTGCCATCCAGCGCCTCCTCCCTTCCTTTGCTTTTTAAAAAATCCTCCCTGACCTCCTCTCCTGATGACTTCATTAGTGCGCTGCTATCAAGTTTAACATTTAAACCAGGGTTGGGAAGGTGAAACAGACACGTAACGTGGCATTTGCACTGTCTAATGGCACTGTACCGGCGGGCGAAAGAGGCAGGAGTAGCTGTATAAATTAGTGGAAGGGTGGCGAGGTTTGAAGGGGAGGAGCAAGAGGGGATCAGAAGAGGAAAAAATCGGACGAAGCACAAAAATTGTCGCGATTGAAAGAGATAATTTTACTAGATAGCCCATGTCAATTTAATGCACGGCGAGAGCAGCAGCATCATGCTATGGGCATGGGAGAGATGGGAAAAAAAAAAAAAACTGTTAAAGACAGCAAAAGACTTGAGATGGTAGCGAAGGGTTACCTAGCAACAGGTCAATATATCTATTCGCTAGTCTGTACCAACATTATGTGTGCCATTTTATTGTGTAGTATTGCCATGAATTGAGAAGACAGTCGTAAATCTAATGTGTAAAGTTTTGAAATTGTCCATAATTACCTGAAAACTTCTATCCGCTTTAGGCCTGTTGACATTTACAAAATATGACAGAATACAAACCCAGATGGAGAAAAAAAATGAGCCGATTCTAGACAATTACTTTAAAGTACAGGTGCCGATCGATCCAAAATATTGTTAATATTGATACCAAGTCGGTATGAGTATTGGTTCGATAGCACTATGGTAAAAATCAATAATAGTTTCAGATTCCCTCATACCGAGGGAAATCTGTTAGCAAAAATTGAAATTAATTTCAAATTAATTTGAAATTAAATTTTTGTATGTTTTTTTGGTTGGTTCAATTGGTATATGAAATCGATTTTGCACCCAGCCCTCACACCTCTACTTTTAACTGTTCATCGTCAAAGTCGGTAAGACATAAAGAAAGCTCAATTTTGTACCAGAAAAGTACAAAAAAACGAAACTACAAAGTGTGAAGGGGGGCAAATGACGAATACCCAGACAAAACCTCTCAACATGCAGCCAGAGCTGAGATGGAACGGTTTAGGTTAAAGTGTGATCATGTTTTAAAATGGCTAAGTGGGAGTCCAAATCTAAATCACATTAAAAATCAGTTGCCAGACTTGAAAACTGATCCTAAGACAAGCTTTCCGTCTGATCTGAGTGAGTTTGAGTTTACTTTGAGTTTGTGTGTGACATAAACTCTTGATATTATCTATTGCAGTTTGCCGTTTGTTGCTATGTGACAAAATGCAAAAGTTGAAAACCAGAAGAAGAACCGATAGCAGCTCAGAACTAAACAGGACCAACACACTGGTTCGTCCTGGTGCCGTTTTACCTCCTGCAGCTGCTCCTTGTCTTTGAGAGCCTGGGCAAGGTTCTGTTTCAGCTCGGACACCTCGATGGCTCGCTCCGCCATCTGCACCTAGCAACAGCACACACACACAGACAGACAGACACGGTAAAAATCACGTCAAGGTCACCACAAAAACGACACCATCCAGTGATGACTACTAAGGCATTCTTTGAATGTTCTGAATGCTGAATAAAATTCCTGGCAGGAACGCTTTCTGCCAGATAAGATCATCTTGTCACGCTTCCAGTTTGTGTCAACCGCTGAGCGAGAACATCCGCGTGCCAGCCGCAGGTGAGCAAGAGCGCATAACATTCGCCTCGTGTTTACCCTGGAGCGTTGTCAAGTGCGTTGGGGCCCCACTGTGAAAACCCACAAGTACGGCCAAAGAAAGCAGATCTGCGCTCCGGGGAAGATGGAAGCGGGTCAGGGGGATCGTCGTAAATCCCTCACTTTCTAACAGAACCGACCCTGTGGGATAGCTTACATCGCCTGCTGCTTGCTCTCCTCTTATTTCACCCCATTTCAAAGGTCTCAGATCATCCGCCGACCTCCCATCCCCACCCGTTGCTGCTTTCATGGCTCTTCTTTCTGCCTTGTGTCTATCTGTCTGTCCTGATTTCATCACCCTTAAATTCTGTCTGCTTCTTTGACTCCTCCCTTTAAATTCTCTTTCATCTCCTTTTGTCCTTTCTCGTTCTGCCCTCCTTTCTTGAATTTACGGCGTATCACCCCCACACGCGTGTCTCTTAGTCTCTCTGTGTATTCCTCTCCCCCTTGTCTCCATCCTCTGGCTGACTCATGTAAACAGCCGTAAAGCAAGGCGTTCTGCGGCGGACCGTCTCTTCTGCTCTCTCTCTCTTTTTGGACCCCGGGGGCCATTAAGAACAACCCGGGGCCCTGGGCCACCTCAGCAAAGGAACTATATCAAAGTGAAGGGAGAGCTGTATTTACCGCCTGGATAAACACACACTCACTCACCAAGAGTAAGTGCCAGTCAGATGAAAGAGAAGGGAGCCCACCGTTCGATAATCTGCAAGCGCGGCGCGCAAACTAGTGCAAAAGCAAGGACCGGGATTAAAGTGCAAAAAGGATGAGACATTTATATTTTCAAAATCGTTTAGATGTATAAAAACATGAAGCAAAGATGAAGGAAAGCCACCTTGTTCACATTAGTTAGAAACGCTGAAATGTGTTGGAAGACCTCAAAATAAATTCATCTGTCACTGCGGCGGTATAATCTCAAAGAAAAGATGTTGAAAAATCATTGAATTCAATAAATTATTCAGTTCAGAAAAAGAATAACATAAAAGTTTATGAAATAATTGCCAGCTGTATAACAATTGGTAAGCCAAACAAATCCATCTTGGATCCTTTTTCTTATTTACACTTTACTTTTCAAGTTAATCTTTTTTTTTTAAATAACTTAATGCTGGGTTAAAATTATATAAAATCAACTCTTTTAATTATAAATTTAAATTCATGTAAGAAATAGGTTTTTTATGACATGGCACTAAAAATACCAGTTGTATCGTTTTAGATCTATTTTTTGTCATCATAAAGTGATGACAAAAAATAGATCTAAAACGATTTTTTTCTTAATTACTTCCCCCCCCCATTTTCAATAAGTTTCAACGTCCCACAGAGAGAAACATATCCATCTTCTTTTCTGCAAAGGTTTTGTGTCTTTCTTTATTGTAAAATCTAAAAACAAAAATGGGGATATTCAAAATTTTCCTAAAGTAGACTTCATTAAAAAATTTAAGTTGCCATTTCTTTAAAAGGTCTTGTAACCGTATTTTCCGCACTATAAGGCGCACCTAAAAACCTTCAATTTCCCCAAAAGCCGACAGTGGGCCTTATAATCCGGTGCGCCTTATATATGGACCAATATATAACCACAACAGGTCTAGCAACTACGGTAAGCAGCCGCCGACTTCATTTTCGCCCGTAGAAGAAGAAGCCCGCGGTGCATGCTGGGATAGTTGTCAGAACGTTGGTTTGTTAATATAGTTTGACTGACCTACCTACCTACTGTCTAGAATCAGGTCGTCTGCAGGTCATTTAGCACCACGTTCTCCACAAACATGCTGTGCGCGAACGGAGAAGGGTGACCATCGTCCGACCACGCCCTGGCCCAGTCAAGGAAGGCTCTCCTCGCCGACCGGAGTCGGACTGTTTTGTTGACATTCTCTATGTCAACAAAGTGGCTTTAGACATTCATCCGGGGCGCTTCAACTAGGGTTACCAAGGGACCAGCCCCTATACATTTAAAGCCGGGGGGTGAAGAGGGGCGCGGGGGAAGAGAGACAGAGACTGCTGCGGCAATGTGTCGGCTGGTCTGAGTTACCCAGAAAGCAGTTGGGCACGATATTGCAACACCAACACCGTGAGTGAAACAATGACTGGGGCAGCCTACTATATAAAGTACTCAGGGACCAATTCTTTATTATTACACATCCACATTTGTAGAGTACGGAACAGTTCCGTATATTAAGGGATGGGTGGCAACCCTAACTGTAACGTCTCTTCTATGCGCCTTATATATGAAAAAAGTTTTAAAATAGGCCATTCATTGAAAGTGTGCCTTATAGTGCGGATAATACGGTAACATTTTCAACTCCAAACAATTCTTAATTAGCTGAACTCGAGGCAACTGTGGCTTCTACGATGGTAAAGTTTTCAGACTCCTGGTCTGGTTATTTGGGACTTTCTTGTTTTCTGGGAAGCAATTATGATGTAACACAAAGTCAACAACTCGACTCAGTTAGTTTACCAATTCACTCTGGATTGTTTGATTACATTGGAAGAGTTCGGTATGAATTAGATTGCAGGTTACCACATATGTACCAGTTTGTTTTCAAATATCTGTTTGGATTTGCTGCTGCATTAATAACCTGAACTATTTGAGACAAACGGAAAGAAAATAAGAGCGATGCTGTGTGCTCCTGTCTCACTCTGAATCGTCCCTCCTCGTCAGCCAGCCGCTGCTTTAGCGTGTCGTTGATCACGCACTGCTCCCTCCACTTCTCCTCCATCACGGCCAGCTCCGCCTCCACCGAGCGCGTCTGCTCCTTCTCCGCCTCCGCCGTGCTCCTCCCCTCCGCCTCCAGCGGCTCCTGGCCCTCCATGCTGGCCCTCGTGTCCGCCTCGCTCTGCTCCTCGGCCCGCGACCTCTCGTCGCTCACCTCCACCCAGCTCGCCATCTTCAGGCTCTCCTCGGGCAGGTTCTCCTTCTTCTTCTCCTCCTCCTCCTCTTCGCCACCATTTTCCGTGTCGTCTCTTCCAGCTGCCGCCGTGGCTTCCATCAGCGACGTCTCCACCTGTTTTTCCTCCGCCTCCGTGCCACTGTGGGCCTCCACAAATGTGGATTGATCGTTTTTTACTTCAGGGGTGATTGTCGTGTCTGCTGGTTCTTGTAGAATCGCACAAGTAGGATTTCCTGCATTAAAAATAACTGGTTTAATATATAATATAAGGAAAGACACTGCTGAGTAAGTTAGGTAGACTGAAGTGTTTGCCATCAATCCAACTAAGAATCATGAATCTCAGCACATTCTGTTGTTAGTTAACTATAACTATAAGATGAAAAGAACTTCTAAGCATTTGTTGCGACAAAATTAGAAAAAGAAAAAAAAAAAACATTAACACAGGATGGCGCTGCCACCACCATGCTTCAAAGTGAGGATGACAGCTGTACTTTTCCATAGAATTAAAATTGTATTGACAATTTCTCCCACCTGGGCTGCCCACTGTCAGGTGAGTCTGTATCCAAAGATCTAAAATAACTCACTCTATGACTTCTAGAGGTAAATGCACAAGGTTTTATTTAAACGTACCTGAGTAAAAGGGGTCTGAATACAAGTCTGCGTGTTTTTAGCTGTGAAACATTCTGAAAGCCATGTAAAAAATGTTATCCACCTCATAATTACGCATTACTTTAGGTTGCTCTTTCATCTGGATTTCCAATAAAACACGCTGAGCTGTCTGGTTTTAATGTGACACAATGTGAAAAAGTTTAAGGCGTTTGAATGCTTTTACAAGTAGGCCTGTCGCGATAAATGATAAATCAATCGCACAATAAATTAAACCTATCGACCTCATTTTAATTATCGGCTTTATCGTCTCTTCCTGTCTTTTTTTCTTTCTGTTGATGACACTGAATGAAAAAAGGCTCAGCTCTGGTGCTCTTCCTTAGTGTAATGTCCAGCGCTCACTACACAAGTTTTTGGCAAATTGTCGGCCATTTTCAAAACCTGACAGAAATCCTAGGTATAACGGTTTGATCGGGTTTGTCGTGCCCTGTGGTGTCCAGCCGCATGGGCACAAAATAATGGCTACAAGTCCAGTTAACTAATTTTATAACCAGGCATTAATCAATGCTTTACTAGAATCTACTTGTGATGCATGTGGCTAGAGTCAGCTAAACTCCTGACTGAATGACAATCATTACCTATTTATGTCACGTTAACAAAGAACAGCTGAAAACCTACCGGGTTTATTAACTGCGGTAGCAATTTGGCTCCAACTCCTCTCCTTGTCATTTCTATATTCTTTGAATGAAATGTTGAATAAATATTAATGTTGTTTCCACATATCATCTCTGATGTCAGCTGGACTTGGGGTTGCGCTGTGTCAGCTGTTTGGGATTCCCCTGTTATTTCCCCTCAAAAAGCATGGAGGAGAATCCACGCTTTCTGATTGGCTATCTGTCACATTCAACGGCTGCATTGGCTTCCAGTTGGGGGAAATCCCTGATTTAGATCAGAGCGGCCACAACGATCCACCTTAACACACCACACACTGCAGGATGATCGGTTACGAAATCACCAGCGGCCAACGTTTTAAGATTGTCATAAGGGGAAAATAGGGGCAAAAAAATCGTGTAGTGTGAACGACTGCATTAGGTAGTCGGATGTGCCCGTCTTCTCTATTTAAATCTCGTGATTACTGAAGGGTAATATAGTATACAGATTTCATATCTGCACTCTTTTGGTTGAATGCAGTATTTATTTCCACTTTGGCTTCATGTTGTTTAGCTTTTATTCAAGTACGTTTTTTGTTAATGGAGACTGAGAATTCATTTTATTTTTGTTTTTGCTTGTTTTGTTTATTTAGTTTATTAGTTCCAGTGTTATGTGTTCTTTTGAAAATAAAGTGTATCTATCTATGGCAGGAAATTGCATGCATTATTAGTCATTTCCATTAAATCAGTGTCAAAAGGTCTCAAAACAATATTATCGTTTATGGCAATAATTTTTTAGACAATTAATCGCTCGGCAAAATTTGTTATTGTGACAAGCCTATTTACAAGGTCCTGTAAGCCTCTTGTGTGTGTGTGTGTGTGTGCGTGTGTGTGCGTGTGTGTGTGCGTGTGTGTGTGCGTGTGTGTGTGCGTGTGTGTGTGTGTGTAGCAGTCGCACCCTCAGTCGGAGACTCCGGACTGGAAACCAGCGGCTCCTGAGTTGTCTCTGTGGACACGTTTTTCTTTGACTCCTGCAATGAAACAATTTGAATTTTTGATTTAAGATTTAAGGGGAAGCAGGTTGGCTGTTCTCTCTGGATGTGTGTGTGTGTGTGTGTGTGTTTTTAAATGGCTTTTAAACACACCATAATAACACCTTGTGACTCCGCAGTACTGAGCTTGGCCACCTGCCTGCGGAGGCGCTGACACTCCCGGTACTTCTCCTTGTAGTGCTCGGCAGCCATGTGGAGGCGCAGCTTCAGCTCCTCCACCTCCCTCTGAAGCTCCGCCTCCGCCTCTGACACCAGTGCCGCGCCGTCGCCATTCGTTCCGACGCCCTGGGATGCAAAAAAAATAAAAAATAGACGAGATCAGTGACGTGCGCTTCACGCATTAAATCCGGATTGAGCGTGAAGGAAGCAATCCCGAGAGCCGGGGGGGGTCACCGACCACCTCCTTGCAAGCGGTGCTCCTCATACGGTCCAGCTGGCTCTCCATGCGCTGGCACTCGGCCTGAGCGTCGGCCAGACTGGCCCGGAGCTTGTCGGCCTCGATGCGGGCGCGGTACAGCTCGGTCATGGTGTGGTCGCGGGCGCCGGCCGAGTCCCGCAGCTCGGAGGAGAGCAGGGCGGCCTGCTGTCGGGACGCCTGCAGCTGCTCCTCGGCCTGACGGAGCTGCTCGCGTAGGCGGCTGAGCTCTGCCTAAACGCGTAACAGAGATATTAATGTTAATTAGATTAATTATACTCTAATCACCATTAATCGCTATGCCTAACTTTGTGAGCTTGAAATATAAATATGTACGCAGTTGTGGTTCTTGCAAGTATGGGGTTGTGGGCAAGCCCTTCCTCCTGCTGCATTCCAACGAATTGAAATGCAAGCAATTATCTTTTTTTTGTTGTTGTTGCAGAAGTACTCAACAGCAACTAATGGAAACTTACTCCACTACACACGCACACACACACACACAAGTAGTAACAAACTTGTTCGGGGAACCATTGAGAGATGAGATATATTTTATTCTCTAGTTCTTGGGTTTCCCACCCTTTGTGATGGCACCCTGGGCAACTGCCCATGTAGCCCTTATGAAAAACAGTAACTGTATGAACGTTAACAAAATCTAATGATAGTCAGTTTTCTAGGTTTTGTACTCAGGAAGGTTTATAGGACATCATTTTGCTTTGAATATTAATTTTAGAAATGTCCCTCTCCACTGATTTCCCACGGAGCTTGTGCGACCAGCTCAGCGACCGGCGTAATTTGTGCATGAGAAATTTCAAGCTCATACACGCAGCTGTATGCAACGCAAGAAAACTGACAAATGTGGAGCCTCTGTTGCTGTCTGCTATCGCATAAAACGTTCATCTTTCGCTGTCGTTTGTTACCCCGTGTGTCAAGTAACCCTCCGCGGGGCAGAGGCTTTAAGGTCAAAATAATAGTTTGATTAATCTGCGTTTTGCGATATCAACATGTTAAAATTTTCAGATTAATCGCATGCGTTAATGCTGATGGCCCTAAGCCGAAATGGCAGCTTGTGTCACATTTCACAGTCCTGCGGTGCGAGACCTTGTCATGTCTGTGCTCCAGCAGCTCCCTCTCCAGACTGTCTCGCTGGGCGACGCAGGCCCTCAGCCTCTCCAGCTCCTCTTGGAACTGAGCGATGGTCACCTCCCTGTTCAGCTCCACCGCCTTCAGCATCTGCAGCTCGGCGCTCAGCTTGGTATTCTCCAGCTCGGTGCTGCGCAGGTGAGCCTAGCGCGGGTCCAGAAGCAGAAGAGGAAAAAGTTCAGACCGGAGACGGAAACAAACGCCTCCATAGCTTTATGATGTGAGATGTTTGGTGTTTTTTTTTTTTTTTCCACCTTATAAAGATCTCTCTCATCCTTCTCGTTCTTCAGCTGGCTCTCTAGGGTGTCTCGCTCTGCTGTCAGCTTCTTCAGACGGTCTCGCAGACTGCATTAGATAAAAAAAGTCTCTGTAGTCTTAATATCGTTGTACAGAACATACTAAGGCTGGACGATACGGTCTAGAATTAATATCATATTATATTGAGCAGTTCACCTGGATAACGTCAAATGGACAATAACACCAACACCCCCCAAACCGTCTACTCCCCCTCCAGAAGTAAAGAATGTGATAGGCCAGCATAAATACTTCACAGTAATTGGGGTAATTGTGGTTTTTCGCAATTATTTTTATTGCCATTTAATGGTTTTAAAACTACAGCGTCTGCAAATAAATGAAGAAAACATGTACTTTTAGTTAAGAGTTATTGAACAAATAAGCACAACTGAACAAGTTTAGTTAGAAGTATAAAATAACTTCACTTCCAAAGTCCTAATTGAACCCAATATTTTACCAAACGATTGATGACACAACTTTATTTTTAGGGGAAATGCGCTGCAACCTCGAGACCTCTTGTGTCATGGCGCACATGACACAAGAGGTCTACAGAGACGGGAGTCTCCACAAGTTTTTTTTTTTTTTTTTTTAACTGTGTGCGCGGTTTACTAGGTTTCATTATTTTTGTTTTTTTATGTGTGGTTTCGGACAACCCTCTCAACCAACCAGGCGACCACATCATTTTCCGCACTCCTGATCGTCATGCAGCTCGCGCTCATACTCCGAAAGGGTTAAGCCGTGGTCCCCTCGTGCTTACTTTTCAAAATAAAAACTCACGTCGCATTTTCAGGCAGCTCCCATACAGTCTTATCTCGATCAACTGTATGGCCGGGGCTTCGACATTTTAAATTTTCCACATTTTCTCAATCTTAACGTCTCTTTTTCGCTTCTTGCTATTGATTGGATGGGGTGCAGTCACGTGACTTACAAGCGATACACGTACCGCAACCTCTTAAAAAAAAGAAAAAAAAAGATATTTAAAAACAGTCTGCATTTTCGACACGAATCGATAATTTTCAATTTATCATCCAGGCTTAGCACACGTAAGCCACGTTTGCAACACAACATAGTCGAGCTGTTGTAGTTCCTCCACGGACTGTACTGGAATCATTTTTGACAGAACTGGTTTTTTCACCATTCATATCTGTACGGTGCCTTCGTCTCGAAGCTAGATGGTTACATATAAGGATTCCCGCCTCACCAGTCCAGCTCGGTCTCCTTCTGAAGGCCCCTCTGGGTGACTCCCAGCAGGTCCTCCTCCAGCTGCCGGACTCTGTCTTTGGCCTCCGTCAGCCTCCTCCGTACTTCTTCCCTTTCGTCGGAGAGTCCCTGCGACGAGCGCAGCAGCTCCTGGGGGGGCAAGAAGCGGCCAATCAGAGCAGCTGATACAGCGGCTTCAACTTGACGTGGTGACATCTTCCATGCTAATTAAATACTAACTAATTAATAAATTATTTTGTTCTTACTGGTTTTCAACATGATACCCAGGATGAGGCCAAAACCTAATTTTCCTTAATCAACACTCTAGATTTTTTCAGAGGTTTACACATTGATTAAGTTGGCTTTTAAATTTGGCTGTGTGTTAAAGGGCTATTTCACAATTTTTCTTGCCCTTAGAAGGGCCCTATTTCAAAAATCCATAACGTTGTGTCCTGCCAAGTCTGGACTGAACAATTCAAAACAAAATACAGACTTTGTAAAGCACAATTTACCTTCGGTGATTTGGCTGTGTTTTGTTTGCCAACTAAATCAGAGTGAATTTAACAAGCAAATGTTCTGATAAAAATTCTAATTATAGAAGTTATAGAGGTCTAAAGAGCTGTGTCTTTTTGGTTGAATGAGTGCAAATTTATCTGCGGGGTCTCCGTCAGAAACTGAAAAACCAAAAGCAATCACTGAAACTTAACAAACCCAAATTAAATCTCATTTATTTTTTTATTTTATTTATTTTAAGAACGAATGTGATTTGAAAAAAAATTAAATTAAAAGTCATTTACTTTGACAGAAACATTGAAGCGTTACTTTGTAACAGTATCTATAGATACTGTTACAAGGAAATTTGACTTTTTAAAATATCTAATATTTATATATATATATTTATACTGTGAAGGAACCTTCCCAAGTGGAGAGGTCAATATTGATAATTATGTAGTTTTTCCGTTTTAAATATCTAAAATAATATAGGCATACATATTTTGCCTTAGTTGTACATCATTCAAAAATAGAAGGAAAATGATACAAGTTTTCAAAATTTTTTCACAAATAAAATCTGGAAAATGTGGTGTGTATGTGGTCCCCCTTCTTCTAAAAAAAACGATGCACTACTTTGTGTTAGTCTGTCACATAAAGTCCCAATGAAAACATCTGAAACTCTAAAAGGAATATAAATATAAGACACTGTAAGGAACACACAGATGCAATAAATAAATAAATAAATAAAAAAAAGCTCTAGGTAACAAAAGAAAACATGAAGTCTGTTTTTTCCACATGGTGTGTGCCGGCTGAAGAACATCCTGTTTAAACTTGCTGCACATCGCTACCGAATGACTTTAAATCATCGACGGCTAATATTAGAAGTGACAGGACAGCATAGCTTCTGCACACGCCTTTCTTTCAGGAGCAAAAAAAAAAAAACGCACCCACTTTCTCTTCCCCAATACACACACATGCACGCACGCAGCTACAGCTGCACATTAAAAGGACATTTAGACTGTCAAACCCAGACGGCAACAATCAATCCCACATAGATAAGAGTCCAAATGCACCCATCGGTGCACACTAAGGCCCCGTCTCCCTCTGGGCTTGGCTCTACATGGATCGCTGTATGATTTTTTTTACGGCTGGCATTTGGGAAGCACTTTAGCAGTGCATAAAGACCTTATAAAAAGTGTAGTCGTAAAATTAGCAGCCACAAAATATGTACTTATGTTTTCATGTTAAACTCAAAGGGATATTTTCATCGGGAGAGCCACGAGCTGACGCGCCCTCCAACAAGTCGTATATCCACAGATGGACACGGCTGTTGAATGAGAAGCGGCACGGTATTAATAATGTGTGTGTGTGTGTGTGTGCGTGTGTGTGCGCGTGTGTATGGGTGTGTATTACCATTTAAATTTATGGCAATTTTGTCCTTCATAAAATAAGAGCAGCAGGCTAACTCAAAGCAGCCTGATCTCAACTCAGTGGACCTCAGCCCAGGGAGGTCCACCAGGGGGCGATATGAGACCAGATTCAAACTTTCAGAGCTCTTGGCAGATTTCAGTGTTTCACCTCTTTCTGCCAACCCCTCTGCTCTCCTAAAAACTGGAGCCGGTGCCAAGCCAGTTCTCATCAACTGAGCAACGCAGCAAATAATAAAAACCTCTACATGTGACTCATCCTGGGAAGAGGGAAAAGGATTGACAAACGTCCAGGTTACAGATTTCCCATTTCGAAATGTGAGTCAGTCTTTTGGTGATCTATCCCCTACAAAAGTAGCCCTGGAAGAGAAAGAAAGAGGCGAGGAAAAATAGTAGGAGAGCGGTGGCCGCCGAATCGCGTGACTGAGCTGTGTTTGTCCCTGAGGCTGGGCAGGGCTGTTTTTTCATAAAGGCGGTTTTGTGGACTACCCTCCTGTCATTCTGCACACACAGACTAAAAGGGTTTTTGCAAGCGGGTGGCATAATGAGCGTGTTTGTGTGTGTGTGTGTGTGTGTGTGTGTGTGTGTGTGTGTGTGTGTGTGTTTTGTGCGTGTGTGAAGGCAAACCCGAGGGGCCCCGGTGGCGTGCGACCTGAATGCGAGTGCGACGCCTTGGTGCGCGTGTGCGTTTGACGTCATGTTTGTTCACTCTGCGGTCGAGATGGCATCGTCGCTGACGCCAGATGCCCGGGAAAAAACTGTGTCCCAATTCCGTTCTGGACCACTGAGTCAGGTCGTTAAATGAAGGAGTGGGAGACGAGGGGGGCGGAGGGGAAGGCACGCAAACACACACACATGCGCGCGCATGTGCGCTCGTGCACACGCGCACGCACACACGCTCACATAGCAGCAGTTTGAAGTGTGTCTGTCAAACGTGGACGCAAATTATTCATAAATGTGCGGGACTTTGAAGTTTTCAGGTCAATGATCGCTGACGAGGACACGGCTCCTAGCGGGAAGTGCTAGTGGCGTCTGGCTGTCCGTCTTCAAATCCCTGTTAAAAAGCCAAGGTTTGGTGGCTCCAATTTTTTTTTTTTTTTTTTTAAACCATTTTCCAAATTTGGTTTGGCAAAACACTTCTGCACAATTCAACTGAAAATATTTTATTTTTTTAAAAAAAAGAACAAATCTGTTGAATTAAAACGTAGGGCTGATCGGCCAGAAAATTGCAATCGGTGCAACCCTATTGAAGAAGCTGCAATAACCATACAAATGCTTACACTAACACTTTGTACCAATAATTAACTATTTGCAATTGTTCAGTTTGAGCATTCAGTAAAAAAGGGTCACATTGCACCAAAGTGTCAATCTGGGACAAAAAAGAAAGCAAAGGCAGAACTTCACCACTTTAATGGTGCCTTGAAGACAATCATCATTAACTGAAGAAAATATTGCATCAGGGCGACAAAACAAAAACTGGATGTTTTCCAAAAATAAGGAGGGGGGGGGGAAATCCCTAGTTAGCTCTAGGAAGTTCTGTCAACCTCTTGTTGTGAGAACATCACCTCTATCGCATTTAAAGCAAAGGAGTTGCAGAACTGAATCATTTTCTTCCAAAGAAAACACCCAGGCCTAATTTGTGACTAGAATTTTCCTGTGTAGGACAATGTTATGGTCTGATGAAACCAGACTTACCATGCCCACAGCTAGACAATGTGGTGGGATAATCAAAAATTAACTAAATTTGACCAGAAAATCCCCGCGGTCACCAGAGAGGGGGGCTGTGGCCACGAGACGCCTTGGCAAATCCGGTGAGGTTTGAAGAACGTCAGCGAGACACAGTCAGCAAATACTGTCAAATCGAGAAAACTCAATACTGAAACTGGATGGAAGGGTACTTCCACAAAGTTCTAGTTTAAGTGCGTGGGAACTTGCATGACCAGGCTGTTAGGGTTTTTTGTTTTGTTTTTTTTGGGGTTTTTTAACCCCCTTCTTTTGCCCCCAGGCAAACGCCTGTTATTTATTCTACATGATAAATGTCATATTAAACTGGATACCTGAAATGATTTACTATGATCTACATTTTTTACTACATAAAAAGCTGGACTTTTAACAGGGGTGTGTGCACTTCTGAGATCCACGGCACACACACACACACACTGAAACTGTCCCACTTTCGGTCTCGACATCATCCAAACGGCTTATAATTTAAACGAGTGGTTGCGCGCGCAGATGCGCACAAACGGTGTGCTTTCGCTCGCTCGGCAACATGTCAGACCACTCTGCCTCGTCTGTCTGACCTGGTTGTGTGTCCGCAGAAGGCAACACGTCTCCCTCTCCTGCTCCCTCTCCTTGACCAGTTGCTTCTGCTCCTCCTGCAGCTGTTGTTTCTCCTCCTGCAGGAGGCGCATGGCCTTCAGCAGCTCCCTGCGCTCCTGCTGTGCCTCCTCCACACGCTGTCAGACACAAGGAGACAAAACAACCATAATGTGGCGCCAGTATCTGGAGATCCGGAGTTTTAATGTATCTTTTCTTGTTTTCCTTAATAGGTTCTGTGAGTGTCATGGCAAAGAAACTCTCCAAAGCATTCAGCAGCGACCTTTATGGGTTGTAAAGGTACGGTGCAACAGCAGAAAGAAGCAAACGCCAAAACTTGACATTTACTCATTTTAAACTGAAAAACAAACCTTGACATATTTAGCTCAAAACTGAAGAGCATCTTTCCTGGTATTAACATAAAACAATAAGTGTTTGCTTCAATTCATTTTTCATACTGAATGAAAGCGCTGAATAACGTCTCCCAGTGTGGCAATTCAAAATACACCCAGCGAGAAAGAATAAATACGCAAATTGCTTGACATAAAACGCTATTACATCATTATAGGGCCTGCCAGATTCCACCACTTGCTGGGTAAACACAAGCTGGAGGGTCTTCAGCATCCTGCAAATCAGCATTACAAACATCCTTGCACTCATTTGGCGTGGAGCGCTTCAGACAGAAGATTAATCGACTTATTTTTTATTGTGGAATCTATAGCAATAGAAACACACACACGTTCCAAGTTTGACTTCTAGTACCCATGACAACTATGTAGTACTGAGGCAGTACACATACATACAGTCACACGTATCCTTATATGCCAAAAATAAGAATAAGTGTTTGTTCTTTAAAGCAAATATTATGGATGTGGAATCATCCAGTTTATTATGTTTGACAAGTTGTAAAACTAGCAAAAAATAAAAAAAAATAAAATAAAATAAAATAAAACGAGAAAGTAAACTATCCCTTTAATTTAATTTTGTGCAGATAGCTACATATTGCTCATATGTTAAATATTGAAACAAAACAAGAAGAACCAGCTGCTCCAATCATATTTTATTTTTTAACAAATATATATGGGGAAAAAAGCCAGAAAATAGGCCATTTGAAACACAGTGGTGCCATTCTGCCAGACGAAGAGAACCCGATTGTACGAATGCAGCAGGAGAGTTGGACTGATTCAGCCCAGAGGGCCGAGGAGCTGAAATAGGACAAAGATATACTGCCATGTGTCTGCCGCCGCCTAAAAAAAAGGCAGCTGATGATGTCAGAGTTGACTGCTTGGAGGTCAAGAGCAGAAAGACCAAATATAAGCAACGGTCGTGTGTGGTCTACCTCTAGCAGGCCGGTCTTGGTGGTAACGACCAGTATGTCTGAGTTGCTGTCCTCCTCTGTGACAGTCAGCAGCTCCTCGGTGGGCGTGGCGGACCTGAACTGGAAGGGCGTGCTGGCACCTCTGATGTCCCCCGCGTGAGTGACGTAACAGAACTGGTAAAACTCCCCGTCCGACTTGGGGACATAGTAACCTGCGAGGGAGCAAGAAATCGGAGTTGCAGTATTAAAATTGTGTTTTATTTCCAACCCGTTTTGATATTAATACAAACAAGTGTTTCTGTCTATATTTACAACAAGTCCTTCGCATGCTGACACATCAAACAGCCTGTATTTACTCTGAGATTCAACCGGCGCTTTACGCTCTCCTCTCAGAAACGGAGCGGCGTCGAGCCAGTAGCCGGCCGCTTTTACTGACTCCCAACGCACCGCAGTGTGAACTCATATTTTCACTGGGTAATATCTGACCATTCCAGGTCCAGTAAAAAAAACCAGTCCGCAGACCCTCAGCGTGAGTGTGTGTGTGTGTGTGTGTGGTAGGAGAGGTGCGCGGGTCCCAGGCCGTCGTTTGCGGTCGTTCTCCCTTATTAAATAAAAGTGCTGGTTTTTATATGCACCGTAAAATGGAGGAGTTACTTTGGAATACCCAGGCTCTGTATAGTGGTTTCCGTAATAATGTGTGTGTGGATCTCTTGAGTGTGTACCTTGAAACACAACAGTCCTGTGCACAGTACTTCCCGGCTCGTAGTTCTCCGGCATGGGAGACCAAAGGAAGGTGTAATAATCTCTGGCTGTGCTCCAACCCACCTGGGGAAGCAGCGTGCATAAAAAAAGATTTTAAATTTGAAGATTCATACAGTCCAAATATTGATTTTTTTTTTTTTTTGATACATGTATTACTTTTTACTTTCTGTCTGGGTGACTCAGCTCTACAAGTTCTTTTCTTCTACAAATGACAACTTTAAAAGCGTGGCTTCATGTATTCAGGTCCTTTTATTTCAAATAAACATAAAGAAATCCAGGCAAACGGTAAGGAGGAGTGCACCAATCGATCGGCCCCGATTTCCTTAACTTCAGTAGATTGCCGATCTGCCGATATTTACATGAGAAACCAATCCATCTGTTTCCGCAAAGACCTGAAAATCAACCACTGGCCACTTTTGCTCTGCCGTGAAAATCTGCATGTGCACAGTTAACAACAGTCGCCCCTCTGTTGTTGACTTAGCGACTTTTCAAACAAATAAATCAGTGTCAGCAGGTCAGGCTTATTAAGGCGGGCTGATCAGACAGAAAGCACTCCTATTTAAACCATAGCATACCTATGCGTTACAATGGCCCAGTCAAAGTCCAGGCCTAAGTCTAATTAAGAATTTGTGGCAAGAAATAAAAGATAACATCCAGTGATGCTATCTGATCGAGACTGAGTTAACGCTTGCAGGTAGGGAGGGACCCTATCTGCTAACATACAATTATTTTGTGTTGCACATGCAGAATAAATTGTATGTGTAATTGTTGCCAAAGGTGGTTGAGCAAAGCATTGATTCAATAATGCTGAATACATGTATGTGCATGCCAACACTTTTGAAGATCGCTTGTTTATTTTTAACTTTCGAACATTTTCAGAACCACAACAGAGACATGCACCGGATTTTTTTGGTCAATCACATAAAATCCTAATAATATACAAGACGCTCATGGTTGTAAATTGTCAAAGTCGTAGGAAAGGAAGGACGGACGGACGGACGGACGGACGGACGGACGGACGGACGGACGGACGGATGGATGGACAGAGACAGACACCTGGACTGAAAGACGGACGGACAGGTGGATGGAGTAACTGTGCCTCCAAACGTTGTTTCGATTGGTCAGTTTGACTTTATAAGTTCAGTCAGTGATGAATAAAAGAAAAATAGGAAAAAGGAGGAGCTGGTTTTTTTTACCCCCCCTGGAAATAATTTCTCGTTTTCTTAAGTCAGTCATGTACCACCAAACGTTCAAGTTAAATGTGTGACACAACTCAATCACGTGGTCCTATAAAAAAAATGTTAAAAAATAAAATAGTTGAATATAAATATATATTAAAATTATTATATGGAATAAGAATTATAATTCAGTCACATTGTCTAGTTCACTTAAATGAAATAGGGTGGACAAAGTCGTTGCACGGTTCAATTAAAAAAAAAAGAAGAACAATCTAAATATCCTGCTGTTAATATCCCAGCTGGCTAATAAACAATTACTTTAATAATTAATACAATGGAAAACAGTTTTATTGAAATGTTGAGTTACTTACACCAATCCCATAAAAGTATTTAGACTTTCAAACTGTAAATCAACTGAACTACAGGAAGCATTTGTCAAAAGTGTCAGTTTTAAACGCATTGTTTCCTTAGACATAATCGCTGCGTCTCCCCACCCCACCAACACACATCACATCTCGGCTGCAAAGCGCCAGTAGCAGTCAGCGTGAAGCCCTGCGCCAAGAACATTCTTTTCCACCTCCACTGGTGTCTCAGCCATGAGCTCGGCGCTTCGGTGGCCTCGCTCCAGCCTTTGCTTGTGCGGTCATGTGTGTGTTTGCACAAGACAAGAAGAGAAGAAAAAAAAAGGCATCAATAATTTTGCTAATTGCAGAGGTGAGGTTGACTGACGTTTGCTTAGACGTGGAGTAGCATTCCAGGAGAAGAGTGATGTTATAAAATAATCACAGGCAAGGCAGCTATCAATCACTCAAGGCCAAGTGAGAGGGGACAGCGCGATGACACGTTAATTATACGCTCGCGCAACGGGTTTCTCCCTGCCGACCCGGCGAAACATGCCGCAACTGAAAACCTTCCGGGGTTTCCTTTTTGTTTGTCGGAGTGGTGTAAGAGTGGGCAAGTTAAAAACTTGGAAATGTGAGCGGGAGTTCTAAAATGTATCCCCCCATGCCTAAAAAAAGAAAAACACACTCGGAAAACAAACGCTGTGTTATAGACGCGTGTTTAAGATATACACTGTCCATGTTTACCGTGTACACACAGCATGTGAATACTGCTGGAGGGCAACACCGTCCAGGAACGTGTTTGTTGCATCAGAATCCCTGTATCAGTGTGCTTGCATGACCACTTTTAGCCACTAGGAGGCGTCTGTACTCAACTTAAACCCACCGTTCCTGCCTGCTCTGAGTCATGCTGACAGCAGATCTCAGCTCTGCTGCTCAGTCTGGCTCTCTCACAGGTAGCGCAAAAAGATGGGATGGGAAAGAGGAAGAAAATATTCTCTCCCTGAGTCAGACCTGAGAAAAGTTTTTGCCTCTGGGAAGACATAAACCTTCATGTTAAAGACTAGTATTAACAGCTTTGGAGTGTGAAAGTCAACTGTAATCAGTTTTCTTTTTAAAAATTCACCAGCGTCGTAACTTGAACTGAAACTTGCTGGCATCGCTTAAAATGTGCATCATTTGTGAAAGATCATAAGATTTTTTTTTTTTTTTTTGGAATGGCGCTTTATTTACAGCGCCTTCTCTTTTGTACTACTTGAACTTTTTGTGAGACCAACACAAAGTCGCGCTTACCTGTAAAGGGAAAGCAAAATGATAGATGGTTTTTACATTCTTTTTACATACAAATCTAAAAAGGCGCGGTGTGTATTTGTGTATTTGTTTCCACACAATCCCGTGGAACCGACTGAGGTCAGACGACACGTGTAATAATTAAAGTGGCAATCTTAGTACAAATCCAGCTGTTCTGCAAAGGCCTCAGAGGTGTGTTGAGAGAACATTAGTGAACACACAGAGTCACAAAGAGCAAACACAGACATACACTGGGTTATAAAACAATCTCCCAAACACTGAGCATCTCAAAGGAGTTTTACTCAAAAGTGAAAAAAGCAGGAAACAACTACAAACTTACTGAGGTATGGATATTTAACTAAGCTAACAGGCTGAGTCAGGTCAGTTGGCAGAGTCCCACGGATCAGTTTGAAGAATTTGAAAGCAAAACACAACATAGGGATGCATTCACACGATAGGCACATGTGATCAGACGTTCTCGTGGCAGTCAGAACCAGGCAACTCCGATCTTTCCACCCCCAAAAAGTCCGATTTGTGCCATTCCTGTGTGGTACTAACTCGGATGCGTATGCGGCAGTTTGTAAAGCGTCTGTGTCACATCGCATTTTACGTCATCTGGCTGCACATCCAAACCGCACTTCTCCACAGGATGCTCCACAAAAGGCCGTTGCTATTAGAGTTGTGCTTTGTTTTTGATTTTTTACCTGGTGTCCTTCGTCTTGTTATGATCATGTGACGGCTCCCATTGCTGAACAACTTTAAAGTTGATCCATCGACGGCGGCGGCCATTTTTACTTTCGTAAAGAGTGCGCTTCTGTGTGACTTCTGCCTTCTTCTACTTATGCGGGTTGCTTTAGGGTCTTAAACCATTTGAAAACAAAAATTTGATTGCGATCGGATTTAATTTGTACAATGAATGACAAAAAAACAAAACAAAACAAAACAAAAAAACTAACTGGAACTGACTCAGTCAAAGTCCAGACATGAATAAATGAAAGAAGCTGTGTCATGATTTATAAGCTGCTCTATACAGATGAGCTTAAGCTGTTTTGCAAAGAATGTGCACAACTATTAGTAGTTATGTGTGAAGTCTGTAGAAACGTGTGGTTTTACAAAGAGTTTACATGAGGAGCTAAGGACTATATTTTCCTTTTCCTTCTACATAACATATATGCACCACTTTTTGCTATTCTAGCACACTTATTCCCAATAAAGTACAGTAAATGTTGTTTCGGTTTAATGGGTATAAAGACGGCGGCAAGACTTTGCAACTATAAAATAAGGTCCTAATGAACGCAAAAAAGACAGGCACATACGTCAAAGAGGATTAAAAATCTACGGTCTGCTTGTTCCCTGACATGGAGCTCTGACCATCAAACGGGTTTCTTTAGCATGGATTACCATAATTACATTTTCCAATCCACAAGTTTTTTTTTTGTTTTTTTGTTTTGTTTTTCCAAATAAACTCAGCATCTTTATTCCTTCTTAATTGAACTGGTGGATTTGAAGTCAGTGCTTTAAAACTACGATAAAACGTTTGTCTTTTGTCTTTACGAGACATTAAGTTTCCCGGCTCCCATTTCCTGTTAATTACGTGTGAGATTTGATGGCCCTGATAAAAGAGTCCAAGCAGAGAAGGGAAATGGGCTGATGGAAAGTCAACGGAAGGCGGATCGGGGGGCACATGTGAAATGATGGAAAGGGAAGGGGTCTTAATAAGAATCAGAGTGCTTCGTAAAGAGGGCCAAATGTGTGCAAGCAGCCCACCGTGTATACTCTTCCTTGTTCTGCCGGCAGAACAACCACACCAAAGCTTGCGGTAGGCTTTCAGGCTTGTAGTGACGAATCATTACTGTCGGGGCGGATGCACGTGTTAATGTGCTAAGTGCAAAACTACGGGCAATTAATGCGACCCTAACACTTGTTTGTACCACCAGAAACCTGCGTAAATGGCTGCGATTTCAAAAAACAAATAAAAATATCGAACATTGAGAGCAAAAGTAAACTGCATTAACCGAATACCTTGAAGATGCCCACCCAGTCCTTGGGGTGGGGAGTAATGTAAGGGGTCAGCGTGTAACGGCACTCCAGGGGGGCCTGCGGCAGGAAACTCTTCCCCACGTTCTGGAAGATGACATGAGCGAAGTTGGATGTTTCCATGATGCTGACGCTGCAGCCAGGCGATGAGTCCACCACCTGGAATGATGACATCCTGCCCTGCTGGTCACTTCATTTGCCTGGAAGTGAGAAAAACAGAAGAGAAACAGTAGGAGGAGATTGTATTCTTTTCCCTTCGCACATATATCAGTTTGCATAAGTCTTCCTTTGAATCGTTGTCACATTATAGCCATAAACGTCAATGTATTTAATCAGGATTTAGTGTGGCAGGTCATCAGAAGACGTTACTGGGGGTCTGTTCTCATTATGCTTAGAGTATGATATTTATTTATAGATGTATGGAGGACCACAATTTAGTATTTCCTGACTTTACTCTGTGTGGTACTGTTGCTACTGTGGCTGCGGGTAAATACTTGGGACGCTATACATCTGATAATATGGCTTTTCAAATGAAATGCAAAATCTTGTATGCACAAGTTAATATGCTGAGACGTAAATTTTGCACGTCCGTTGTTCCGGTGAAAACTGGGCACTTTAAATAAGCCTATTGTCTCCCAGTGTACACTGGCCATTTGTGGAGGAGCTGCAGAGAAAGCAACATTCAGAAACTCACTGTAGCATACAAGGCTGGAATTAGGTTGATGCTTAAAATGCTAAGATGGAGCAGTGTAAGTTAAACGTTTGTTACTGTTGGTCAACCCACTCGTCATGCTACAATGCAGAATCTCACGGGCGTACAGTTGACTAAACAAATAGTGTAATTGTATCCCTGACAGATTCTCTCCATTTAGCTCAGTCATGTTTTATTCAAAGTCCTGGAATCATTGGCGCTTTAGCCTTCGTGTAGATTTGTGACATTGTGGGTTTGATTTGATGCTTTATTTTAATGTTTCACTATGGACCCATATGCATCGCCAATAAAAGGTTCTATAAGGCATTGACTTGTCCACCACCTTGTAACCATATATCCCACTTCTAAAAGGTAAGTTAATAAAAGGGATCTTACTCTTCAATAAAACAATTACCAGAAGGAAACTTTGCTACCAGCAAATCAATCATTTCTTAATAGCCAAGGGTCCAGGCCCTCTGTATGAAATGAAGCATAGAACAAATGCTTTTTGTTTTTTGTTTTTTTTGTTTTATTTACCCAGCTAGTGATAACCAAACATTGAGTATTAACAAGTCTTTACACTACAGGGTTTCCCCCAGAAAACCTGCGTAGCCCAGTGGTAGAGACACTATGCCAGTCCACTAGCGGCCCACCGTGTTTTTGTGTTAAAAAATGTTCAACAGTACAAAAATTCTGAGGTGCACAAGTTGGGATCATAATTTGGAAATAGTAGCATATGAAGCCAAAGGAGAGGTGCAGGGACAGCCCTCACACCCATGTCTATTAAACCATCTTTACTGTCTCTGTTCTTTGCAAAGATATATATATATATATATATATATATATTTAAAATAAGACACTTACCCTGGTGGGGGGCCAAGTAAAGCCTGGTGGCCCACCAGGATTATATTACACTGGGAGAAACCTTGCCTTAGTTTTTCCAGTCAAAGTTGTAATAATCATATGTATTACCTTGCATGTGAAAACTGTTGAGTAATTTCTCCTCTGTGGCTCTGAGGGAGTTCAGTCAAGTCAAAGATGATTTCATGGTGACACAAAGTTCTGTTCCTTTACCAGGTGGTAAAAGGCTGGAAAATAATTATAAATATGGTTTATTGTAATATGAAAGACCTTGTTTCCATTTCTCTATTCCCGAATAGGGAACTTGAATGAAGTGTTTGATAACTAGGATCAGTTGAAATATATCTATGATTGGATTCAATTGACCATTTTTCTTTTTGTAAAGTGCCATAAAGTGCCACAACAGCATGTACTTCCATGCACTTATTGAGCACTAGGATGGATGAATTATGGACTTAGACAATAAGATGGGGAATAAATCTGGCAATTAAGAAAAAATATTCTATGTAAATTTTCTTCATTCCATACTTTTTCAGACTTGAAAACTCCAATACTTTTCCAAACTGTGTAGGAAAATTGTAAAGGGAAGCTTAGGCTGATGGTAAAGAAACAAACACTTGTGAATGTATGCAGCTTTTTGACATCCCTGCCATCCTGTAATTTCACTCTGGAACCACAAAAAGGCAAAACATTCTATCAACGCATTACATTTTATAATGACTCCACCCCAGGAATAAACATGTTAAATATGCAGAAATGCACATTTCAAAGCTGTAACATTACAGACAGAAGCGAAGTTAGATCCACGACCGAGCAGCTAAAATACACTTCGGCCGAGTGAACTGTAGCTAAAGCAACCTAAGGCTTATCTCATTAAAGGTGGCTAACATTAGCTTGTGGACGGGCCATGTTGTGTCAAGTCACTACTAGCTAGCTAAGCATCATCCTCTTTGGGCGGCGAGCTCGATGACACATGACGCACAAACACACACGAGCCAGTTTAGCATGAAAATAAACCTTACCTCTATTAAATGGCTTGTACTTATAAAGAAACAGAGACTTTCTTCGTCGTATCTCTGTGTTTATTTTTCCCCACTCTCAGCTCTGACGCTGATGCGTCTCTTCCTGAGAGAGGGAGAGATGATGATGCTGAGCTGCTGCACCAGTGATGCTGCGAGGGCCGGTGGGGGGAACCGGAACACCCCGACTAGAAACAACGCCTAAATATTATTATCATAACAAACTTTTACTGTTTATGATAAACTTATAAATTAGCTTTTTTTTCCTATTCATTCAAAATAAAATACAGCGTAATATTGTGGTTTTTGCAGCTACGTACGGTCAGCTCCGAGGTAAAACCACAGCTAAACACTTGCATACATCTATAATCCCATGTGCATGAAAAGGGATTTTTTGAAATTGTAATTAATTCTGGATAAAGTGGCAAAATTATATACTAAAGGGCACTTTCAAGTAAAATCACAGGATGTCCCGCCTTCGTTTTTCTCCCATTGGTCCGGCTAACTGATCCGGCGCTGCTATTGGTCCAAAAGACACTGAATCATAACCGTTTACTGTGGCTTTCCTTGCTTGACAGCTGTCACCAAATACCGAGGTCGAGGGGGAGAGAAGCATGGCTGCGTTGTTTAGAGGGTCCCGGAGTATATGCTTCAGGTGGAACAAGCATGTCTTCGGTAACGTATTCGTTTGCGTTGTGACGTAATTTCCTCTTCATGGGAATATTCTTCAGTGATAAATACAAATGGAATGCCCCTTACATCAATTTGTTAGCTAGCTTTAGCCCTTAGAAGAAAGTATGAAGAGTTGCAGTCCGTGTTAATGTTGCAGCTCGGACACAATGTCCCTGAGTCCATTATGTATTTGCATACCAGGTGTGCGCACAGAGATACAGGGTCCATACCTGCTCATAGCAAGTTGTTTTAAAACTCTCTAAGGCTGAGCTTTATTAGGTTTTAAATGTCACAAATGCTTAAGTTTTACTGGCTGTGTGCAAGAATCTTTGCTGAGCGTTTCAGTGCTTGAAATCCTAACTAACTGTAGCATCGAGTACTCATCACTAATCACATAGATAAAAACAAGATAAAACAATTAGTTTTTTTATATTGTAAAAAGCAATATAAAAAAAATATTTTACATTTAAGATGTCACACTTGTAAAACTAAGAATACTTTTTTTGGAGTTTTGGCAATGTGCAAATACTGTATGTAAAGCAAAAATCCCTGTCTATAATATTTCAGTATTGTACTAATATCCCAATAGACTGCATAAGACGACTTTTTAAGAGTAATGTATGTTTATTTCAAACCAAATCTGAAATTACAGTTGGAATAATTTATTGAGGGGCATTTCCTAAAGTAAAAATATCGCAGTATTTACAATATAAAAAAACAAAGTATAAATAAACATATTCTTAACTAAAGTATTTGATTATTTTATTTTTATATGTATGCTTAAGCTAAAATTGATAGGTATTTTTGAACCTACATTAAAAAAAAACCACAGACAACATATATCAGTTTTCTGACCAAGCTTTTGCAAAAGGAGAAGACTCAGCAAACTGATCATCCAAGGCGTTCACTGAGCGTTCTGAAGACCTTTGGTTACAGCTTTGTCTTTTATTATGAAGGAAAAAGAGGGAGGATGGGAAAGCAAGACGGAAGAAACAAGCTACTTCTGCACACAGGCAGTTTCTCAAGTAAACTGTAGATAAAAAGGCAGCTGTAGAAACATAATTCAAGGTTAGGGAACACACAGTTAACTCCAATATAATATCAGCTCATATACACAGTAGAAAGCTAGAAGACTTTAAATAAAAATAACAAGTTAACTACTGTAAAAGTGATAATACATAGTTTCTAACAAAAATATAGAATAAACAGCCACTAAATTAAGTACCATGTTTCAAATGCTTACTGCACAGTAAATTGTTCCTGTTTGGTTGTTCTTCTGTTCTTAGAGTGAAACTGTGAGGGGAACAAGCTAATATTAGCTTGCCTGTGTGTTTGGGTAGAGTCTGCAGCAGGATGCTGCAGTCACGCTGCTCATCACTTGCCAACTGCAGTTTAAAAATGGCATTGTCAAAACAAGAGAGATTTGGGACTTTTCACACCATGACTTATGTGTTTGTCACAACCGGAAATATTTCAAGACACACAAATTTGTTTTTCTGGCATAGAAAGGAAAAATGTGGTCAACCTCCTGGTCGGCAGCAACAGGTTTTTGGAAACCACTGCTTTTACTCAGCTTTGTACAGCTCGAGATGATTTTGGTTATTGGACCTCATTTTTTTTCTGAATCTCAAGGAAAGGATTTTAAGTCAATGTAATGTTATGATCATATATTAGCTGTTTTGAAACTAATTTTGGAAGACCTCGTAGACTTTAATCTGGCCCTTTTCTAGTTGCAAGATTACAATTGTGTGATTCACAGCATTCTTTTGAATATTTCCTGGGTTGATTTAAAGATAATGAATGTCTTGCAATCTATCAAGCAAATCGCAAGATGTTTTTATGACAACTTAAAGACATTTTCACATGCATCTCAGTGTCATAGCACTGCATCAGTTGGACAAGACAAAAAAAAATCAGACCAAAAAAAAAAATCAGGAGAAATCTAAGTGTGGTGAGATGCATACTTTGAGTTATTTTTGGTGTCCACAATGTGCTTAAACATACCGACTAGGTTGGAGACTCTATTAAGCTATTTTTGTTCACAACATGACCTTAGTAAATTTCCATACAGTTAGTCTGTTACTGAAGCAATACTCAGTTTAAAAATTCAAGTAAAACTTGAAAACAAAATCTCTTGGCAAATTTTGATGGACATACGTTAGTTTGGAAATGCTTTGAAACTATAGCGTGACGGTATTTACTCAGCATGTTGTAAAGCTGGCTGAATTTACTTTAAGCTCATTGTTTGGGTATCTTTATCCAGGTCTAATCCTTTTTGTTGTCTGGCTGATTCACCTCCGGTTTCCAGTCTTGTCTGTTGGATTTTGTCTCACTGGACTATATTGTGAGCTAATCAGGGCAGATTAACTAAAGGCCTGATGAAAATGAATGGACAAAGACTTGCTGCACAATGAACACATTTTTTGTTAAATATGTAGCTGGGAGGGAAAACCCTCAGCTTTTGTGTGGTACTCATTCTGTAATTATTTGCTAATCAGAGAAATCCCTCTGGACATTGGAGATGTTAGTCATCATTACACTTAACTTCATTGTTTATTTTTCTTTTTTTATTAGGATCAACAAGATCTATGGCCTCAAAGACACCAGTGGGCTTTATTGGTCTAGGAAATATGGGAAGTCCCATGGCCAAGAACTTAATAAAAAATGGTTATCCTGTCATCGCCACTGATGTCTTCCCGGAATGTTGCAAAGAGCTGCAGGACTTGGGTGCCCAGGTAAGATGTTGTAAGTAACTATTAAATGTCCATGCAGCAACATATTCTTCAAAAACGAGCGCAACTCATTTTTCTTCAAACCATATTCATTTTGCCCTCATGGTGATGATGATGAATCTGACATTTAGGTGGTGGACTCTCCTGCATACGTGGCAGAGAAAGCGGATCGCATCATCACAATGCTGCCGTCTAGTCCAAATGTCATAGAAGTCTACACGGGCTCTAACGGCATCTTAAAGTAGGCAGATTCTTCCTTGATGATGATAATAACAATAAATACAATTAAAAAAGCTGTAGCTGTAATATAAGTGTGACCTATGTAACTTTTCTCAGGAAGGTGAAGAAGGGAACGCTGCTGGTCGACTCCTCAACAATTGATCCTGCTGTTGCTAGAGAAATGGCTGTAGCGGCAGAGAAGATGGGCGCCGTCTTCATGGATGCTCCAGTGTCAGGAGGTAAGGATTTGTTTATAGCGCTTAAGTAAACATGTTGTTGTGATCCATAAACATTACATCATCAAATTTCAATGTATTTTGGCATGTAATTATAGTGTTGAAAAGAGAGGGATGGTTATTTTTTTTCAACAGATTAATAAGTATGGTGTTTGTATTCAGTCTCTTGTCTTTTGGTGAAATTACAGCTACTTTGGGAGGGATATCTGAACCAGCGACCCATATCTAAAAACAAAAATCCTTATTTTTTTTATCCTTTGTCAAATTTAAATCTTGAAAATATCGTCATAAAATATATGCTCCCAATTCTCCCTGGTCAGGAGCCTCTATTCTGTTGCCTAAAAGATTTGCAAATTGTCATGAATTTGACTTTTGTTTCAGTAAAATGGGGGAAGACTTAAAGAAGATCAAGTCTAGGAATTGTTTTTCTTTGTACAATAGTTTCAAGTGATGAGTTTTGAATGTAGGCGGAAGATTAAATGACTTCATTTTGTCTTTCGTCATGTGAAGAAACTTTGTTTCTTTCAGATACTTGTTTTAAACCCAACAGAGGTGCAAATATGTTGGAAAAAATGGAAACAAAAAAACAATAACACCAAATGTTTTCTGTACATACTTTTCTTTAAATAGCTTCAATGATGGTGATGATTTTAACAACCTTTGTGCACCCACAGCAAATGTGGGCATAAATGCACAGCACAACCGCCTACCTATGAGATGGATGCTAGAGCAAAAATATTTATCTTGAAAGTGAGTTCATACGGCAATGATTCAGTCGAACTGCTGTCTGAGTGCACAACATGGAGACCTAGACCACTACCCCACCCAGAGATTTAAAAGTTCTCTGTGGTGAACACAGTCTGCCTGTTATCCACAGCAGTGGTGCGTGACTCCTTATGAGAAAATTTGTAATTCAAAAAGAAACTAAAAGTTTGCCAACATTAAGGTTGTAATCTTTTTTTCTCAGGGTATGGCCAGCGTTGTAACTCAGATGAGGACAGGCATCAGCACCCACTTTCCTCCAAAAAAAACTTAATACTTGCATCATAATACTTTATTTTAGAGACCCGTAAAGTTATGGTGTAAAATATATTAACAGTGAATGAAATGACATGACCGTTTGGCTTTTTTATACATAAGCAACAATTGTTTGACTCGTGAGGGTTTAACGGCATGACAGTAATGAAGCGATCAAACCTGTTTGCTGGCAGCTGGCCCTGAAAATCTTTTCAAACTTCAGCCACAGTCGGGATGGGCTAAATGGCCTTAAAAATTTGTGGTTATATTTATTGCAGTAATGATTCACCAGTACATCAGTTACATCAAGCTTGGTAATTGTACCCATAAACAGGATTCAGCAATTGCTCTCATTAGTTTTTATTTATGCATTAATGCCCCTTGTGTAAAAGGAAAAAAAATGTTCAAACCGGAAAAGTAACAATCTCAGTTGTCCGTTTTTTCATGATTGCAAACATATTCTCTTAGTTATTATCATGAAAATATATAATTTTTTCACACAGTCATTTTTTTTCTTGGTGAAGGTAAAAAGTATGCTATTTAGCAAATCCTATGATTCACACACTTGGATTGGAAAGGAATTTAAAATGTTCTAACACAGTCTATCATCCACTTAGCTCAGACACAGAAGAAAAGACTATGTGTAATTGCTAATAAACTTGCAGAAAGAACCGTTTGCACAGAGCATTTATTGATGCACATTAAAAATGTGATTGGGACGTGTCATCAGAAGTTTTGGACCCATACGAGTCAGACAAAATGTCAAAACAAATGGACATCAATGCCTTTTCTTAATAGAGGAACTTCATGTATCCCCAAAATCAACATCCCTGGTCGCTTTACTGGTGTGGCTGCTGATTCACTGCTCAAGTTATGGGTTGTACTGACTATGTGCTTACTTTCCCATCTGTCAATTTTAGGTCCTTCCTTCACTTGAAGCGAAGATTATATTTGTTGAATAATCCAGGGGCCAAAACGTGCTTCGACAAGACGCACTGTTTTTTTAGGAGCGGGGAACAAATTCAGTCTTCTTAATTTTTACTAAGTTCCTCCAGATTTTGTTTGCAGCAGGAATCTGTCAGGAAAGTAAGTGCTCTCTTAGTCCTTTTCTGCACGGCCATTAAGCAACAACACATCATCCATAAATGGTAGAGCCTTTCCATGTTAGAGGAGCATGGAACCAAAAGCTCTTGTTATTGAAGAGAGCAATGAAAAGGCTGATAGTGTTTCTTTTTTTCAATATTTATATGTACTCAGGCTCTAAAACATGATGATTCTCACCTGTTAAATGTATTGCAGAAATGTCTCTGGGTTGAAATTTTGACTTCCCTTATTTTAGAAAGCAGCATCACTGTTGTAGCGTTGACTTAAATATCAATGACGCCATTAAGCGATATTGGGATCTTTTTTAAAAACGCATATATTTTTGAATTGTTTGAGTTTCATCAGAATGGTCAGACATTGAACTTTAAAAACATGAAGGCAGCGATTTGTGTCATATATACAAAATTGACAGCTATTTTGGTAACTAGCAGGTTGTGTGAAAAGTTAAGTATATGACCCCTCTGCCTTGGATCTGAACTCCCTTATACTCTTTTTGTATATCTAAACTATATTACCTTCTGGCTTAGTGCTTGGACATGGGTTGTAATTACGAAGCAGGCCAGCCAATGTGCCCTCATGAGGATTTTATTGCTTCTTTTGACCAGGGGTCTTAAAGGCAAGGTTAAGGTTTTAAGTCCTCATTATGTTGGCGCTGTCTACTCGTGATGGCTCCTTGACAGAGCACAGAATCGCCAGTCGTCCTTAATGGGCACAGCCGCTGTGGAGAATCCCGTGTCAGGGCTTTTTCATGTTGATGGAGCCGTAATGGCGGCTATCCCATGTTAGTGCCTTTCATGTCAGATAAAGAGTCATAAAGTAGAGAGAAACTGCTCTCACATGGAGAGCAGGAGACGAGAGGAGGGAGATAAGACATGAAGGAGATACATCGCAGTTAAACTGTCCATCCAGCCCTCTTCTCCTATTCTCTTTCTCTTTTTCACACACAGGTTTCTGCTCCCTGGAACTCTTTCAAAACTAGTAGCACTGATGATTTATTCTCATTGTCTATCCCTCACTTTTTAACTCGTGCACAGTGCATGTCTCTATTCGCATAAACACAGACTTAGCCCCTTTTTGGTCTGTTTACCAGCTGGCGTCTGGAGAACACACCGACTGCAGTTAGAGAGATCAGAGCCTTAAGCCTGATACTCTCCCCATTACACATGCACTGTTTACATACTACAGCCAGTCCACGGTCTGTGTGTGCAGCTCTCTGTGAAGGTTCCTCCTCCCGAGTCTCTTAACTAAACCTCTTTTACTAGCCTGAGATGACCAATGATTTACCTGCCTTCTCTGGTTTCTGCAGCCAGCACTGCAGACACTCTTAGTTAGCATGCTCATGTTTAGCCTGTAGCGGCAAGAAAGTGTTCAGTGGTAAGTTTTGCTTTTGGGATATGTGATTTTTATTTTTTATTTTTCCTATATACACGTCTTGTTGAAAGCAGAAATACCAGAGGTGGATATGGATTTACTGTGTGGATATTTTGTTACAGATAAGAGTTTATTCTTTCAGCCCTCTCTAAGGAGATATGATGGTGTGACATCAACAAGATGACTCAGACCTGTTATTAAAGTACCTTTCTGTGGATGAACACTGTGGAAAATTTCCCAGAGAAGAATCTCTCTCCATACCTGCCCCCCTCCCTCTTTATTGTGCTTCTTATTTCTGGATGGAATATGTTGTTACATGCTTTACTACAACCAGGAGATGGCACTCTACCCAAACAGGGCACTGTCAGATCAGTTTGACTCGTGTCTACTTACAGCACTGTGCTAAAGCATTCCTGTCTCTATAACTACTTTCCATTTTCACATGCGGCAACCACAAAACTCAAAAATATGTTATTGACATCCTACGTGATGGACCTAAAAAATTGTTTGTGAATAAAAGTCTGTAAAGTCCAAATTACATTTTTATTCAGGGCATTTTTATCTAACATGTCTATTTGAAATCCAATGGAGTCAAATCACTTGGGTGTAAATAGTTGACCTGCCTTCTCTGTGACAGAGGAAGCGTCAAAACAGGTATGAATACCTCTTCAAGTCATGTGTAGGCATTTAGTTTGGAAACTAATAGAAACAAAATGGAAGATCAACAATTTATAAGCTAAAATACTGTTAGTTTTAGAAGATTTTTTTATGCATTCTTTGCGGATCAACATACTGTTATTAGTTGAAGTTTGATTGAATCCTCCTTCAGGAGTGTGTTGTCCAATCACAGCTGGTTTAGTCCTCCCAGAGAAAAAAAATGAAACAGGATTATGTTTCTATGCTCTTCAGTTGTCTAAGTCACACCCTGTAGTCTTGTGGTTTCTGTGTTTTTTTTATTTTTATTATAGAATTTATTTTGATATGAAATAAATTCCTCTTTGTCTTCTGTGAGGTGGCATATTTTATGCTGAAGTCTGTTTTGTAGGTTTTGTGCGTCACTAGGGGTTTGGCTCTCAACTGTGGGATCTAAATTGCAGAGTCATAACCCCTTTTTTTAAAATGAGGGTAATCAAAGAAACTCACTTTCTTCTTTTTCTCATGATGCTGGTTTTCCATTTGTCCACAGTGACCAGCGACTTGGCTTCAGATATACAAGAGCCAGCTGCGTCCTCATGGCCCAGACTCATGCGCAAACATCTATTTATCTACGATGCAAACACAAGCTTCGTTTTATTTAGTAGACCAACACAATGCAGCACGTAACTGCAGCGTAGAATAAAAGAAAGTGTGATAATCCAATTGTTCCTAAGTGTAGCGTGTAGCTCTGCTCAAATGCTTTTAGTTTAACAGCTCTGCATCATGAAAACAATGGAATATGTTATAAAACAATATCGCATGCTTTAAACATCTCACACCTCTGTCCAATCAATCATTTAAAACACTGAAAGGACATTGTACAATTGGAAACCTTGCAAACTCACATAAACAGAAATTATTCAGCGAACCAGACAAAAGATCCGTGGTAGCTCTGGAGGAGCTGCACGGATCTAAAGGAGTGAGAATTTGTCAATGACATACTGTCTTGCACTCCAAAGATATGGCCTCTATGGAAAAGGTGCAAATAAATGTCCTGTTTGCAGGTTTACCACAAGCCATAAAGATGTGGAAAAAAGTGAATAACCCCGTCCATTTGGTGAAGCATGCTGGTTATAGTATATTGGAAAGATGGATGGAGCACATTCCAAAGAAAACCTGCGCAATACTTGAGATTGCACCTTTCTGGAGGCAAGCTACCCTGTGCACAATTACAGCTTATATGGAGTGGTTGAAATCAAAGCGTATCCATATGTTAGAACGGTCCAGTCAGAGTCTAGGCTTATTTCCAATTGGGCATTTATGGTTAGACATAAATATTTCAGTCCTGAGATAGTTTCTCCATAATTCAGCATTGAGTGCTGAATAGATATGTGCACAACGCTTAATATTCTTTATGGAAATTAAACAGTTTCCATCCTTCCAGTGAGGTTATCTTCATAAAAACGTCATACTGCAACACTGCAACAGTACCATCCACGCTCAGATTGGGACCTTCAGATTAACCTTGTTTTTGGCTTGCTAATGTTTGTGCGGATACACGTCTGCTACTGTCTGGTCTCATTAAAAACGTCCGCATGCAAAGCTGCCCACAACAAAACGAGCTCTGATGTCACAAGCTCAGGGTGTTGGCACAGCATTGGCAAGAAAAAAAAAAAAGGTCTGTCTAACAAGTGGCAGGGTCGTTAGCGGTAATTACCCAAAATGCCTGTGTTTGTGTCTGTGCCCATGGTGGGCTGCCGCACCGCTAACGCTCGAAGACTTTAAAAAAGCCTTAAAAACCCTTTTCATTGCGTTTTTTCCCAGCGCTAGGAAAGTAAGATATCAAATGAAAGCAAAAAGGTTGTTTGTGAGGTCTCCCAGTCTTTAGCAAACTCCCTCTTTAGGTTGAGCCCAAACACCACTCTAATCATATCCGTACCACATCAAGACAACCCAGGTTTTCCAATATGTCATTTGCTGACAGTCTGAACGTCATCCTCAAGCCTGTAAGAGCTTGTTCAGGCTGAGACTGGCACCAGTTGGTTTGTCAGTCAAAGCTGCCAATATTCTCCTTAGACTGTTCCTGTCTCCAATCCCACAGACTTGAAGTGTCGTCTGAAAAGACGTCAGTCACAGAATGAAAACGTTTATTTAGACAATATCAGTATGATCAATTCCAGTAAATATAAATCATTAATGTGTATCACACTGAACTTTTTCCTTGATCTCAAAGCTATATTAAATCAGCAGTCATTTGTCCCGCCATTTGCGAAGGCAATAATTAACTTTTACACTCTTTTAATAACTCTATGAAAACTGTGACGCATTTCAAAGCTCATAAGAAAAATATAAGTAACTAACAATTACTTTTATTGTATAATATCGCGACTGTTTTGAGGACATCTTGTTCCTTATGTTTCCTGAGTAAATTCTAAATGTGGAATTTTCCCAGGATGTTTGATGGAACCGTAACACATGACTTCAAGAGTTTTTATTTTTAATACACTTGCCTTATCACGCAGTTTCATTGTTTTGTTCACCTAGTAAAACGACGAAATAGAATGAAATCCATTCCAACTCGGACTCAAAGTTATGACTTTTACAGTGATGCCAGTCAGAATCCAACATACGTCTTTTACTTTATAAGAAGTTCACTTTCTCTTTAGCCCAGTATGAATCTTTTTGATACTTACCACAACCATAACTGCTCTTAAACCTTCCTAATCTCTGGTGGTGATCTAATTGTTTACAAAGCTGAACCTGGATGCAAGCCTGCTGTTTATTTGGATTATAATTAGCCTGAAGCAATCATTTTAGACAGACAGTGGGTGGTACAGTTGCGGTCTGTCCTGGCCAACCAGTTTGTGTGAGCGTCAGTTGTTCAAAGGCGAGATTAGCATAACAAGCCCGCTGCTGACAGGTTCTGACAGAGAGGTCGGAGTGAATGGATTGTGGAAGAGAGGAGGGTGTAGGGCGGTGAAGTGACCAGGGATAGGAATGATAACTGGGCAGTAATGTGGGGGTTCTTGCCTATGCTCCAGATGGAGTTAGACCCACAGCAGCTGGGGGGCCCTATAACTTTGCCCCTATGTCACCTGCTGTGTGTGTGTGTGTGTGTGTGCGCGTGTATAAACCAGAAGTCAGCTGGCATATGAGTTAAACAGTCACTGACTGTCAAGTATAGCATTAACCTCAGACTTTATGTCACTCATCAAAAAAAAAGAGGACCAATCATGGTGTGCGTGTGCAAAAGTAAGAGTGTATATGTGTTTGTGTGTGTCCTCTCCTGCTAACAGCCTAATTGGGATCATTATTAACTTGCTTTATCCTAGATGAGTCTCATTGGACCAGGGAAAGGATTGATTGCAGCTTTCTCCCGCTCTCTCCAGTACCTGTCACTTGGCATTGACCAGCCACCCCCCTATGGAATAGAGCAGTTACTGAAGATGATAATGATAATAATAATGATGATCATGAGAGCTGACCCAGTAGTCAATACATGGGGAACTGCAAACATGGTTGTAGCAAGAGCTTTAATCCAAAAAGCTCTAATTTCTCCTCAACCTTTTCCTCCTATCCTACTTACCCTCTCCTCCTCCCTGCCCCTAAACCCAAACTTTCCTCTGTGGGCCAGTCGCTCAAAGGTTCTCATGGAGTATTTGTGTGCTGAAGTTGGTTCTCATGGCTCAGTGCTCGTTAAGTGCAGTCGATAAAGAGCTTGTTTTTAACACAACAGAGAAGCATTAGTAAAGTTGGCAGAAAAACAGTTGAAAGTGCTGATTTTTTTTTTTCTTTTTTCTTTTTTTTTTTTTTGCAGGGACGCTTGTGTGTGCACAAGTAATTTTTGGTTACAGCTCAACCTCGATCCACATATTTATTCGATATCCGCTGTGTGTTTTACAGGGCCTATTTGGGATTTTAAATTGTTTGAGAAAAAAAAATCTGCACTTTGGTGTAATTATAATAGCGGACCACATGAGGCTGCAGTGTTGGTCGGCAAACATCCTACCCCCACCAGCTCAAACAAGCATTCAAGCTCCATTCGCTCAAGCATAGAGTACATCACAGAAAAACACTAAGGCTCCTTTCTGTGTAAATATGAGAATGTTTCAGCAAGCAGGCATTCTTGCATATGCATATAGTTTAAAAAAATGTAGCAGGAAACAACAGAGTATAAACTGGACTATATGTTTAAATATTGTTAAGGCCAAAATTATGTATACTCCAGGTCCAATGAAATGATTTTCATTCAACCAAGAACTGTGTTTCTGAAAAGAATTCACTCTTTTCTTCAGTTCATGTGTTTCTATTGGGTTTTGGTTTTGGTTGTGTTGATGTCATAAACTCTAAAAAAGTCCCCAATTTTAGGAGGAGAATTGGGCCCACAGGATTACAAATCCTCCATCATATTACTATTATTTAGCTCATGATGAATGACTCTGTCTTAAGGTTATCTGACAAAAGCACAGAGTTGTAATTAAAGTCCAGTTGTGTTAACTATGCAAATTTGTAGTATTGGAGCAGAAAATATTTTTTCCTGGAATACTAGCTAAGCAACTGGTAGGCAGATCTTATGCTTGTTATGGAGACTTGGAGAAATAATAAGAAGTATTTTGCATGTTGGAGTCACCAACAATAAGATTTAGAAAGATTTTTTATTTTTATTTTTTTACTTCCATGGACCATTACAATGTATGGTCACTGCACAAACTTGGGTTCACATCCCGTCTTGTCTATCACTGTTCCCTTTAAACTATTGTTTTAATTATAGACTCGTGCAAGTTTAGGAGAACATCTGTTTTTGTTTTTTTTTTTAATCAAAACATCAAGACAAATCTCCCGTACTTTAATGATATGTTCTCTTGTTTCTCCCTTTTTAAAGAAAATGTACCTCTTGGTCACATTGTACTCATATACCTTTGATAAACAGGAAGTCCTGATCAGCTATTAAAAGTACAGTTTCTCTACAACAGCTCTTGCTCGAGTTGCTTTTTGGGAATCATTCAGGGTTCCAATAGGTGTCGCTCAGGGAATTTTCCCCCAAAAAATCGTGATACATCACAATTTTTTTTTTTTTTTTTAACTTGACTAAATGTTTTCAAGTTAAAAACTTTTAGTTTTTCCTCAGATTTTCAGTGTGAGATGCAACTGCAATAATAGATTAATTACTTTTAAAGATTTCATCATGGTTCTTACCAGGTGCTCCAACAAGGAGAGTTCTTGAACGCTGTATCATGTGTCATCCTTCTCAGTGTAGCGTAGTTTGTGCCGCCTTGTATCCAACAAATCTACTTTAATTTAAACCTACCACCAATAAAAAGTGGCTACTGGTTTTACATGCTCCTCATAACTCTGAGACACAGCCTCAGAAGCTCCAGATGACGTCTTATTGGCTACCAACTGTGGAAAATGCACCTGTTCGTGTCGCACATGCACACATGTATACTTTCTTTGTACATGCACCACTTCAGAGAGAGCAGAATTTTAAAAGGTCATGCAGCTGCCGTGAATTGCTTCGGTTGATTCCTTTGCGAATAATCAAAGAAGTGCTAATGAACCTGGTATTCATTACAATCAGACCAAACCAGAGTTGTTTCTGTGATGTTCTGTTGCTTTCACACCACCATTTTGAATCTCATAATGCTGTCGTTGAAGCCTGCTGTTAAACATCTGCCCTGTTAGAGTTTAACTTTGGGAGTGTTAACTTGATTTCCCTTAATAAGGGACTTCAGAGCTTCAAGCTATCTTGTATGGGCCACACACAATCCTTGACACACAAGAACTGTTTATTGCCACTTCCATTTTTTCCACTTAATTCTCCTAAGGGAAATTTTACAGTGGGTCTTTATTGGTAGAGCAGCAATCTTTTTCATGGTTTGAAAATATTGGAGTTAGATGGCTGTTTTTTTTTCAGTGTTCAAACCTTATTAAATAGTCAACTAAACTTTTCCCACTGCGACAGGGTTAAGTGGAAAAAGTGACCAAATAGAGAGGTTGCTTTCCCAAGAGATTTTTTCCCCCCAAGATTTTATTTTATATGCCTCTGCTTGAACTTTCTTAATTGTAGCATAATTCTATTTTGCTAGCCAGATGTTTACATATATTGTATGAAATATGCCGTTGGCTTTCATTGATATTAACTTAGACTTAACCTTTTCTGTTTTAGGTCACTTGGGAATACTGAAATAAAGAAATGTTTTTTGAAATTCTTTAATAAGAGATTTATTTTTAAAATCAGAGGTTTACATTTTGTAGCATTTCTTTTGAACTGAATTATTTGAGGAAGACTTTGCTTTCCTTCTACAAGCTTCCAACAATAATTTGTGGAAATTTTTGGCCCATTCCTCCTGACAGGACCGGTGTAACAGAGTCAGATTTTTAAGCCACGTCGCTCATACACACCTTCTTAACTCTTACCACTAGTTTTCTATGCGACTGAGATCTGGACTATGTGATTTTCACTTGAAAATGTTTACTGTTTTGTCATTAAGCCACTGGTAACTAATTTGTTGGTATGCTTCAAGTCATTAGCCATTTTAAAGACCCATTTGTGTCTAAGATTTCTATTTTTTGATATGTTGCTTAATCATTTCAGCATAATGTTCCTTTGAAATGCACAAGTACAGCAAAACACCCACACAACATGACGCTTCAACCTTCATACTTCATAGTTGGCATTGTGTTGTCAGGCTTGCAGTCATCCTTCTTTATTCTCCAAATAGAGTTGATCATGATGGCTAACCAATTTATCATTTAGTTCTCTTCCTGATATTGTGGCTGAATTTTTAATTCATTTAATTTATTTATTTTAGAATTCGTTTCCATAGTATCACAAAGAAGAAGTGTGTTTCATCTGTTGCTTAAAATACTTGTACAAATGTGCGTATGTATGGATATTATACTTTTTTTTTTTAAACATCCTCTTATGCTTTATTCTGGCATGAAATGATTGTGTTAATCCTAATTGACCGAAAATAATTTGACTTAATGTCAATTTAATTTGGGGGAAAAAGTCATTTTTATATACCATTTGCAAATGTCTTTCAGCTATCGTCATGCACACAACTTGCTTTCTTACTATTTTTTAGTATTTTATTCTTCTTTCCAGTTTCTCCACATCTCCTCTACTCAAACACTCTCTCTCTCTTATACATGGACACACACACACACACACACGCACGCACACACATAAACCACCAGTCCTCATCTCCTCCCCCTAGGGGGCGTTGTGCAATTGTGCAGTGCTAACGATCCAGGACTGTCACTCCTGCTGGGATGGATGAGCCAGCAGACCCGGCACTCAGGAAGCCTCATTAGGATTCCTCTTTAATCCGTCTCTGACAGGACGGGCCCGAGAACGGGAAGCCCCCTCATGAACGTACAGTGGAAGCACACACGGCACATAGACAATTCCTGAACATCTCACGTCTCTAATGCGCTTGAGTCCGTGCACAACGAGCAAGCTCTCATACGCTTAAAAATGCCGACACATACACACACATACCGCTATGCTAATGATGTCTTATTCTTCCACCTACAAGGATCTTCCATCATCCCAGTGTCACTTCTTATAGAAATCCACTGCAGATCATAAGAGCTTATTATGGGTGATTAGTTAATTTGAGGGAGGGATGCTGGGAGGTAGAAAGAGAAAGATCGTTCTCCTTCCCTACTCTCTTACTCTCTGCTTTACTCTCCTTAGTGAGATATATTGATCGGCGCGTTGGCTGTGTTATCAATAATCTCCTCTTTAGTCGTCTGCAAACAGTGATCTGCACTAATGAACCTGCACAGTTGTCACACAGCTCTGTGGGGGTGTGTGTTTTTGTATATGTATTTGCATTTGTGAGGCTCACCCTGCAGAATAATGACTCGGAAACAAAATAGAAGTGCAGTGCCTTGGAAAAGTACTCAAACTCATTCGTCACGTTGCTATCGCAATCGTCAGTGTATTTTACTGGGATACAGTAAAATGCATGTGTACATGGCAGGAGTGTAAAATTGTGAAATGGATATAAAATAATGAAAGGTTTATAACATAGGTAGAAGTAAAATTCTCAAAACAATGTCCTGCACTCCAAAGATCTGGTGTTTGTAAAAAGAGCGGCAACAAATTTGCTTTTAAAGTTTGCTAGGGACATAGGAAGCATAATGTGACAGAAGGCCATCTGATTCGGGAAGACCTGAAATGAGCTATTTTTGGCTCCGTGCAAACCACTACGCGTTGCAGAAAACTGACACTTGGGGAAGAAATCACCCTGCACATACTATCCCCACCGTAGCTGCCACGATGCAGCTACGGTGGTGGCTGCATCATGGTGTGGGAAAAGCTATACTTTTCAGCAGCAACAGGGAAGCTGATCATAGTAAACTGATCTAAATGCAGGCCAATTCATGGAGTGACAAAACAATTTTGTGGTTTTATAAGACCACAAGCTTGGTCTGATGAAACCAATTAAGTTAGCTTAAAGGGCAAGTATTAAATTCAACTGGACTTTGTAGACTGGTTATAAATGTAATACACATTATCAGACAACAATAAAGGATGTGGGGGGAAAAATCTATTACCTGTGTGGGCCATATGTTTGTAGTATTGGGTTCTGTGATGACCTTATGCTAAGCACATGTTAGCTTTGGCCTATAGGTAGCTGCTGCAGCATGGGCTTTGGGTTTCATTATATGGCCCTAATGACCTGCTGACGCCTTGTCACCGACAAATATGCAGATACTAACAGTGGTGTCGTCATACACTTGACACAACTAATTAAAGAGGTGGATTGGGGGAGGGGTGTATGTTTTTTGTTGATGGCAGTAAAAATATGTGTAATAAATCCCCTCCTTTGTTTCCTCTGCACTAAAGTCCATTGTTTTGTTCTAGTAATTCCTTTTTAATTATTAACACGTACATTATTAGGTTTTCAGTAGTTGGAGGCCTTTCATTAGAGCTTCATGACACCCTAAAGAGACATTTGGACTCAATCTTTTCTCCGCATCATTTTTGCTCTGTGTGAAACAAACCAAACAAGTTTTAGAAAACGTTAATCAAAGAAATAAAATGTAAATTGGTCATGGCTATGGGTAGGGATAGACAGGATAACAATACCAAGGTATGCCAATGTTTTAGCAAAGTTTAAAAATGAAAACTTTGCTGGTTTCCATTATACGTTTTCTTTGTGTTTTGAAGTTTAATGAGATGTCAGCCAAAGTGACATAAAGCACAGAGTAGTTAAGTACTGCCCTCTCCCCACCCGTTGCTGTACTCTGCTAGTCAAATAGCCTGTTTTTTTTAAGAACTGCCTTCAAATACTAATTTGAAGACATGCTGCAGTTTCTTTCTATACAATCTGTTATCAGAAATGTTTCCAAGTGAATATTTTGACCATATTGTCACTTTTAGGCATATCTTTGAGCTGTAAAAACTTAAATGCTTAATTGTTTTAAGCACAACAGGTGATACATGTTTGTGTAAGGAGGGAGGGTATGACCTCCGAGTTGGACACCAGGAAGGTGGAGGTAAAGTTCTGACATGGGCTGGTATTATTAAAGATAAGCTGGCTGGACCTTTTCAGCCTGGAGATGAGCTCAAAATCAACTCTCTTTCTTTCTACTGGTTTTTAGCCACTTTCTTCAGTAAGAAATCTAGATCTTTTAAAAGTTTATGGTTTTTATGTAGGGCAATGGTCCATCACAAGCATCCAAGTACTCCCCGCTTCTTTTTAAAAAAAAAATGTTTTAATGTCAAAGGTTTTTAGGGGTACCGCTAGAGATGGGCACCAGCACCCCTCGCAATCCCTCTTGGGATAAGCGTGTAAGATAATGGATGGATGGATGTTTTTGGGGGGATGTTTTGAGTTGTTAATGATTGGTTGCATAATATTTCTCCACATTAATAGTTGCCCAATAGTTCTTCATGCATATTATCCCGAGAAAACCAAATCTTCACTTTTACTTAAACATTTGAGGTTTGAGGCTTATTGACATTTTTAAATTAACAATGAGCACTGTATTTAATGGTTCATACAAGTAATCCTCAAAAATAAGGTTTAGTAAGCATAATAGTTGTGCATAGGGTGTAGATATTGATTAAAACATCTATCCAAGCAGTGTGCCTATAAACCACATTAAAGGAGTAAAAAATGAAAAAAAAAAGGTTTCATCCAAAATTTAGCAAGACAAAATTAGGTATGGTTTATGTTTGCATGTGTTTGTTTTAATACTATTTTTGGGATAAACTGTACCACCACAGCGTTACTTATAGTCTACAGTTTCAGCTGTAAACCTGTGAAAATGTTTTGTTTTTTTTCCCCCTGCATTAAGGACCCCATTCAGGGAAGCGGGGGGGTGGAGGTAGGGTGGGATCGCCTCTGTACAGCGTGGCATGCTCCTTAAGCCATCAGGCATGGGGAGGGACGCCTAATTGAACATGATAAAGTGTAAAGTTAATTACCCCTCACGCCTATCACTGATACACCCAGGAACGAGGGGTGCCCTCAGGCCCAGCTGTTTGTGTGTACGTGCCGTGAATAGTGTGTGTGTGAATGTGAGAGAGGAGGGGTGACGAGACAAAAGGCGAGGGTTCCCACGGGGGCTGTGCAATGGATGATGGCAACAGTCGCCTTTAAAAGATAGCTGAGTCCCTCTGGTGCACTGCTACTTAACACGTCTGTCTCATCGCGAGTGTCACATGCGCATCCAGAAAAGTACAAAGGTGGCATTAAGTAAAGTGTTACCATTTCATTTTCTTGTTCAAGGATTTAAATTTGCTTTCTGCCCAGATCTTAATTCACAAAAATCAAAAAGTCGTGTTGAGTTTTTCGAGCCAGGTTTCTATGTGGTGTAAAACTCTGAAACGTGTGAAATTAGATTTAAGTATTTTCTGTTCTCAATAATGTTGTAATAATAACATTGTATTTTATTCTACATAAATGTGTAAATTTGCATGCAAAAAGTTAGTATGCAAAATAAGTTATTTGGTTAATTTAGGTCTTCCATCAGTAAGTTGTTTTTTGTTTTTTGTTTTTTAAACATACCTAGCTCTAGATTGGTGGGTGCATATAAACTCTGGGCAAAATAATCTACATGATGTGTGTTTGGCTTGATTGTCTTGAATCATCAGGCCCACTGTTTGCATTATTTTGAAATAGTTTAACTCCACTGAACTAAGTGTGTGGTGTCTTTGATTAGGTGTTGGGGCTGCCAGCATGGCTAAACTGACCTTCATGGTTGGTGGACTGGAGGAAGAATTCAAGGCTGCAGAGGAATTATTTACCTGCATGGGCGCTAATGTCATCTACTGTGGACAAGTTGGCACAGGACAGGTAAAGACAACTGCTCATAAACTGGGTTGAAGATATGACTTGTATTGGGATTTGAGAGTATGGATATTTTTGGATAAAGGAATTATTCATTATCCACATGTGAATGTGTCTCAGCTTAAAAATAGTTTCTTACTGACTAAACTATTAGTCTGCATGTACAATTTACTTTAAAATATTCTCACATTTCTCATTATGTTTTCAATAAACAGGGATTCCATGCTTTAAGTTGTGCAAGCCTTATGCAAGCATCAGCAGTTCTTTGTCTTTCTCAACCCTGCAGGCAGCAAAGCTCTGCAACAATATGCTGCTATCCATCGGGATGATTGGGACTGCAGAGACCATGAACCTGGGCATCAGGTACTTGAAGCAAATGTAATGCTAACCTGCTACATTCAGTGTTGCCTGGCTCTCACTTTACAGAGAGGCTTGTGCAGATGAAAGCAGATGGGCACATTTGTGAGGACTTGGCTTATGAGTTATGAGTGTTTCGCAATATAATAACCTGTAGTAAAAATACCACAGTTTGGATCATGGCGTTAGCATGCCCAGTAGGTACATAGAAAAACCAATTGGTAAATGCAAATTGCCTTCCTCAACTAAATCCTGGATTATGAGCAGATAATCAAAAGTAATTACCCTTATAAACATTTCATGTACATTTAGTGTAAATACAATGTACTTCGATACAGGTTTGGAAATGTTCTGTGTGTTAGTGTGGTTTATGGAAGAGCAAAGAGGTCAACCACTCCCCAAGTCCAAGCAGCCCGCCTGTGTTAGAGCAAGACGGATGAGGGGGTGGAGCCGCAGTCTGATTTACATCTGCTGATGGAGCGTTTGCTTGAATCCTGCAAAACCCCCGCCACTGAGCAGCACCTAGAAATCCCATTAGTACTCATGCCTCATCCTGATGGTGCTGAAGGATGATGGGCTATGAAGTCTTCAGAATGAAAGCCCTTTCTCCACTTGACTCTGAGGATACATAGACAGACAGACAGATCTCAAATCATTTATTTTGAAACATTTCTTATCACGATAAGAATTTTGATTCATCATCTCAATAAATTCCAATTAATGATGTTCAACCAAACTGACATTGTTATTGGAAATTGTATTTCTTACAATTTTCTCCACTGTTTGTTTCACGAGAGCTTCAATGAATATCCGCAAAGTTCGAAAATATGATTAAATGCAATTAGTGTGCAGCTTAGTGATTTAAATCACATCCTGAAGACACTTAATTTCAAATGGGAATGTTTTTCAAGAGCAGCATTTGTGTTTGTGGCACTACGAATGTTGTGCTATGCATTCATGCCCATACAGTTAACTAAAAAAAGAAGTAAATTATCTTTAATTACCATTTTTATTATTAAAATAGCAGCACCATGAAATAGTGTGATAAAAATTTAAGTCCTATTATGTGTTTGTTTTTAATTGTAAAAATGTGTGTGCGTGTGCATCTGTGTGTGTGTGCATATGTCTGTGTGTGTGTGAGATGTGCATATGTGTGCATCCAGTTTTACACGTGTGAGTGTAAGTAGGCCTGTCGCGATAAACGATAAATCAATTAATCGCACGATAAATTAAACCTATCGACCTCATTTTAATTATTGGCTTTATCGTCTTTTCCTGCCTTTTTTCTTTCTGTTGATGACATTGAATGAAAAAAGACTCAACTCCGGTGCTCCCCACTGACCCTTCCTTCCTCATTTCCTTAATGTAATGTCCAGCACACACTACACGAGTTGTCGGCCGACTGTCAGCCCATTTTCAAAACCTGAGACACACATTAGCTGACAGAAATCCTAGATATAACGGTTCGATCGGGTTCGTCGTGCTATGTGGAGTCCGGCCACATGGGCACAAAATAATGGCTACAAGTCCAGTTAACTAAATTTTAAATTTTTTTAAGCAAACGCTGTACCAACATCTATTTCCTCAGTATGTGATCGTTTGAATTCGAATATTCAAGTGCTTTGATTGGGTTGCTTGTTTTTGTGTTCTTTTAATCACTGTAAAGTAAATCGTTGGTATTTCCAACTTGGAACTAGTTAGTCAATGCTTAACTAGAATCTACTTGTGATGCATGTGGCTAGAGTCAGCGTAAAATCCTGACTGAATGACAATCATTACCTATTTATGTCACGTTAACGAAGAACAGCTGAAAACTTACCGGGTTTATTAACTGCGGTAGCAATTTGGCTCCAACTCCTGTCCTTGTCATTTCTATATTCTTTGCACGAAATGTTGAATAAACATGTTGTTTCCACATATCATCTCCAATGTCCACTGGATTTTGGGTTGCGCTGTGTCAGCTGTTTGGGATTCCCCTCTGTAATTTCCCCTCAGAAAGCACGGAGGAGAATCCACGCTTTCTGATTGGCTACCTGTCACATTCAACGGGCTGCATTGATGCTTCCAGTTGGGGAAATCCCTGATTTAGATCAGAGCGGCCACTACGATCTACCGTAACACATCACATACTGCAGGATGATCGGTTACGAAATCACCAGCGATAATCTTAGATCGGCCAACGTTCTAAGATTATCGTAAGGGGAAAATAGGGGCAAAAAATCGTGCACTGTGAACTACTGCATTAGGTAGTCGAATGTGCCCGTCTTCTCTATTTAAATCTAGTGATTACTGAAGGCCAATATAGTATACAGACTTCATAATCTGCACTCTTTTGGTTCAATGCAATATTTATTTCCACTTTCGCTTTATGTTGTTTAGTTTTTATTCAAGTACGTTTTTTGTTAATGGAGACTGAGAATCCATTTTGTTTTTGGTTGTTTTGTTAATTTAGTTTATCAGTTCCAGTGTTACGTGTTCTTTTGAAAATAAAGTGTATCTATCTATGGCAGGAAATCACATCCATTATTAGTCATTTCCATTAAATCAGTGTCAACTGGTCTTGAAACAATATTATCATTTATCGCAATAATTTTTTAGACAATTAATCGCTCAGCAAAATTTATCGTGACAGGCCTAAGTGTAAATGAGTTGCTCTTTGCACAGTGCAGCTGTGTTAGTGTGCCTGATTTATCTGCGCTGAGACAGAGGAAGAAAATTGGCATGAGCAGCCTCACATAAATCCCTTCTCGAAGCTTCTGAAATATGGAGGCGTTAAGCGAACAACACAGATTTACACATTGCCTCACTGTCTTGGAAACATGCACTCTCACACAGATTCTGATTTATATCCTAAACACATTTTCTAGTAGTACAAGTTGTCTCAGTGTATGTCATTAGTGTGACTGTAAATAAAAAAAAAAGGATTTCTTTCTGCTTCATCCCATCACAAAATGAATTATTTTCATTTCTATGAAAGAGTGACTCATATGCGGTCTTGATAGTTTAAACATACAAACATTTGTGTGGCCGTCTATTCCTCTGCTTTTCTCTCTTCTCACTCCACCTTCTCCAGGGCTTTTATTAGAGGGCTTGACAAAGTCTGTCATCATTTAGAGAGAACTCACTCTATGTAAATCTCCCAAGCTGCATTGCAGCCCTACCTCTTACGCAGTTAAGAAGCTCTCGTAGCTGCATGTGTGTTCAGGCACACAACGGATTTGGTCCAACGTGAGGCAGAAAGAGCGCTCACAGCTAATTTACAGGAAAATGCAATAACATTTTATCATGCTGAACTCGGGCCTGATGGAGCAGCCGTTTCCTAATAGGCATTTGTGTGTGTCTTCTTACTTACTCATGCTAAAAAATGCACATGAAACACACACACACACCCACACAGTTCTTTTTTTGGAGTTAATTTGTTAAACTCAAATCGAAGCTCTGGCTGTCTCCAGCAGAGCATAATGTGCACATAGTCAAAGGAGTGGCAGCGCATGACAATTATGAACACACGTTCCCAAACCAACACGGCAACCATGTTGTTTTGCATTTATTTCTTTTATTCCTATTCTTTATCACATCTAGCTTGTCACTCCATTCATATTTGATTTACTTACAGTAAAGCAAAAACATGTTTTAATTTAGTTTCATTTTCCTACCAAACTGCAATTTTTACCTACATTGTGATGGTCTATCTTATAAAAAAATCATTAAAATAAACAATGCACCCTGCACGGTTTGATCTTGACAGGATGTGAATACTTTTTTACGATACTTTAAGAAGCTATAAATGTTAATCTAATTGAGCAACGGTGTTGTTTTAGCATAGAGACATACATCCACAAAGTGTTTGATGCAAAGGCCTCATTTGTATCTAAAAGAAACCAAAGCTCATAAACATCTCTATTTGAGAGAACAGAAGTACAAATACATCTCACATCTCTTCTCCGATGAGCTACTGAGGGATGGTGAGCATATGTTGCGATAAAGATTAAACATCAGCGATAAACACGCTTATTGTCTCTATAAGTGGAATAGTAAACGTTTGTCTGTGCGTTGGTGCTCGTTAGCGCTTTAATGAAATAATAAATGGGGAACGGGCTGGGTTTCCTCTCGTGTGGCACCGAACGAGGACGAGAAGCTAATCATGATGAAACAGACACTTAATATCGCTGCTGCAAATTAACTCCACCTGCCAGCACTCCCAGCTCAGAAACCCATAAACACCCTCCCCTCTTATTTCCATCTGTAGCTCCATCTCCTTTTTTTTTTAATCTGCAGCAACATTACAAGGCAACGCGTTCATGTCTGTTTATCCATGTCGATCTTGTTAAAGCGTGACATGTCCTCTTCTCCACGCAAATTACCACAGGCGAAGAGCAACACCACAGCGTCGGCTAATAACCACAGCTGAGTATGTGTGTATGCGTGTGTGTGTGTGTGTGTGTGTGTGAAGGGAACAAGAGGGGAACATCATTGATTTATCGTTAACAGAGGACAACAGCTCCCCGTCAGCTTCTCTGGTCGCCGTAACAAACGATCCGTGCGCACGGACCCGCTTTATTGTAGCTCAGCCAGTAACCTTTTCAGCTGCTGACCCAGAACGCAGGGAGGGGCTGCCTGTTTGCTCGTTGTGCGTATGTGTGTGTGTGAGTGTATAAGTGGAAAGCTGAACACAGGGGGATGGGGGGAGACTTGGATGTCAAACATATGTCCCCAAGAGTCCATAGACAGGAAGGTGTCAACTGGGATGGAGAGGGGGGAAGGAAGAGCAGAGGAGAAGCAGAAACGGCGAGGCATCGGTTAAGGCGTGTAGTAAAAAGGCTGAGTGAGATTGCTTTTTACATCACAGTCACTGATGCCACATTTCCAAAAGTAGTGGTTAATAAAAATAAAAATTAGAGTGTCTGGGAGAAAACATAAGCAATGAAGGGGGAAGAGAGAGACAGAGAGACTAACTCCAATCCCTTTTCTTAATTAGTTACTAGACAGATAATAAAACTGTGGTTGTAATGGCAGAATGAAAGCCAGGTGGAAAAAGGGAGGGAGGGCTGCTGGCTTTAAGGACCTATGATGGTTTAATCGTCATATTGAGAGCAGAATGGAGTTACAGGCCTGTAAGTAACAATAAACTAAAACAGCTAGGACTTGATGTGGCCAACTTTACAGTGGCCTTTAAATCAGTAATTTGCAAAAGCTGCACTCCACTGGCACACTGAATGCCCGAAACGGGCGCTACGGTTACACCCTTGCTGCTGTAATGGTTGGCACTTCATTTCTCTGTGCTTTCTTTTCCTAGGTTTGGTCTCTTTTCTTTTTCTTGGTAGCTTTTTTGCCATTCATTATCACAGCCCAGAGATTTGTCCTCGTGCATCCAAGAGGTCTATTGCAGCATTTTGGGCAGCGAAGCTAACGGTTTGCCTTGAGATATGACGGCAAGGTTTACAACTCCCCTGTGCTGCTTTACCACTTCTCCTCCTCTTTCTTGGGAAAAAATAAAAAGCGTTGATGAGGGATAGTTCTGTTGGTGGACATCAATACTGCATTAGCCAGCATTACAAAGGCTTCAGCTATTAACACTGAGGAATGGTTAGTGCCTGGCTTAAGGTTCAACTGAGGTCACTGGAATCACCAGAAGACAAATTTTTGCTCGCATTGCTTCTCACAGCCTTGAAAATGATCCCTTTGGCTCAAGGTCGTCTTCTCTAAGTAATCACTACTCCAATTTTCTGTTTTAGCTTTTCTATTTTAACTCGTACCAAGTTGGTAAAAGCTTAAAAGAAATATGTGATAATATACTCATATGCCATGAAAAATGTATAATCTTTTCCGAACTATTATGAATTTATGAGTCAAGGAATTTAAACTCTAAGGAGGATAATGACTGCTGTTTGGTCCATCCTGTTTTAGACTGGGTTTGGACCCCAAGCTGCTTGCAAAGATCCTTAACATGTCATCAGGTTGCTGCTGGTCCAGTGACACATACAACCCCGTCCCTGGAGTTATGGAGGGTGTCCCCTCAGCCAACAACTACCAAGGTGGTTTTGGGACTACTCTGATGGCCAAGGTATCTCCTGTCTTTATTGTGTAAGATTTTGTTTGCTGATTCTTTTACAGTTGCATCGCTAGATCTGTATCATCTGTCTTTTTGGACTTTTTTTTTGAGCCTTTAAGAACAAATTGATTTATTGTTTTTAAAAAGAAAAGGTTGGAAATTAAAAGTTTGAGCAGCTTTGAAAAAGTTGAAAATTTTTGTTGAACTGGACTTGTTGAGTTAAGCTTGAACTAAGGTGTTGCTGAACAGGCTTGTAATTGTTCATGGCAGCAGGCCTTTTACTCTCTATAGGTCTCCAGTCCATAGCACTATTCAACATTTTATCTCTTTTCTTTTTTCTTTTTTTTTACATAGTAAACTCCCTTAATATTCTATGTTTTCCTTCAGTGGTCTACTTTGTATGTTTTGGTCCTTTTTCTGTTGAAATGGAAGAATTTTATTCTTCAGGAGCCAAAGGTAGTTTTGGGAGTTCCTCAAAGATACCTGTTGGTGCCACTTTAATTGACACTACAAACTTCCTTTGGGTCATTTCTTACATTAATACTTTACTCCATCCAACTGCTATGCGAATGATACAAAGATTTTCTAAATCTTTTACTCATGATGAGCCATCCTAAATTGTCAGAGGTGACTTTCTGGATGGCTAGTATTTAAATAATGGCAAATCTGATATTGTTTTGTTGTGGCACTTCGTATAATTATGTAAATCTTGTATCTCATTTACAGCCATCATCAGTAATCTTTCTGACTCTTGGTTTTTACATTTCAAATGTACAGGATCTTGGCTTAGCCCAGAACACTGCCACCAACACAAGGACACCCATCCCCCTGGGTTCCCTTGCCCACCAGATCTACAGAGTCATGTGCTCTCGCGGCTACGCCAACAAGGACTTTTCATCCGTCTTCCAGTTTCTGCGCGAGGAGGAAGCACAGTGAATGGAGGCGGAGCATAGCTGACAACACAGCTATGATGGACTGTTATTCAGACCTCAGAACCACACACCCGAGTGTCCCTTATCCCAGTATTCTCAGGAGAGACTAAAAAGAGGCCAAAATGCTGTATCTTGACACCTCTCCGCTTGTTGTCAACTCCCTCTTCTGTACCTGAAGAGCTGCTTAGACTTATTTAAAAATAATGTCTACCCCCCCAAAAAAAGAAAAAATACAAAATCTTGGTTGAGCTTTACTAAAACGCAGTGTACAGTAGCTGCAGATTTACATGCAACTATGCAACTTGTGTACCATTTCCATTTCCAAAGAGTGGAACTGAATCAGCAGTGAAGCTCCACCATGTTTTTGTCAGAGTTGTGCTAAATGTCTGTTACCTGTAATGACCTAACCCCGACCCTGCAATAATGTGGACAGAAAAAGAAAAAATATAACCGTACGGCTACTAATTCAAATGCAGTTGAAGAAATTACAACTGACTGCAGAGGTTGTGACTCTGTTATTACCCATATTGTACCAAAGTTGCCCAAACTTGAGGCTCAAAGTTTACTGACGTTCAATCACATTTCCTCATATTATGAAAGGAAATTTAATGTAATACCTACCTACATTTCTATATATATATGTTTTGAATTATGAATACACTACATTTAGAGTCGTTTAAGTTCATTTTCAACTATGCTGTGAGAAATCTTGTTTGCACTGTGTTTGTTGCAGTGCAATATTTCAGGGCCCTTTTGATACTTAAATATTCTTTATTTTGCTGTCTACAGCATCCCGTTGAGCCATCAGTATTATTTTGTGACCAATGATGTCAAAATGTTAAACATTGTTTCACTGCCTAGCACTTTCTTAAGCCCAGTGTATCTTCACCCTGCCTATCCTATTTTCTCCGATTCAACTGTGTAAAATGTCCGTGAGGAATGGTTTCTTCGTGCTGTGAGAATTTGTACATAATTTATATTTCATATTGTTGTGCAGCGTTAAAGTATAGACTGTTACTTTTTTCTTTTTTTTTTTAGAAAAAATGTCATTCTAGTTTCTATGGTTTGTCTTTAATCTGTGAAAAAGAATCTCAGTCAGCAGAAAAATAAATATATTTTGTTTATTTTATTTCATTGTAGCATGTTTTTTGGGGGTATTTAAAGTATTTTTGCGTCCTCTATTAAACATATCGCATATCGTTATAAGACTTACTTTGGAGGTTAGAAATTATTTTGACATAAAAAATATTGTCTTTTAGGAATGAATGATAAGATATTTTATTTTTGAACCATTTTAATAAATACAAAAGGAGAACAAAGACTGAAACAAACAGCAGTTAAAAATTACTAACTGCAAGCATTTATTTAAAGTGTTTATTTTCTACATTCCTAAAGCTTGTAGCTAAAGAATACCCATGTATGATTAGAATATTACATCACAAACACCAAACAGAATGAAACAGTTTTCATTCTGAAATCTGAGCCGTTTTTAATACCCAGCAAACAAATCTCATCAGAACACGTATTCTAAATCGTTGAATATGACTGTTTGGCAATATTTGAGCATCTACTTCGAATATCCCGAAGTGGATGCAATAGAAGCAGCAAAAAAAAAAAAAAAAAAAGTGCCAGCATTTTTAGGATATGAGTGAATTTGATGAGGGCCGCTTTGCGATGGCTTGACAAGTGCTGATGGTTCACAGAGGCTGGCTCAGGTGGTCCATTCTGACAGAGAAACAACTACTAGTGCTACTTTTAGCAATGCACCTTAGAACAAAACAATCATGGCTCAAGAATAGTCTGAGAAGCACAACATTGACTTTCTGGTTTTGATTTGACTCCCAAACTACCCAGATATGAGACCCAATCATCTGTAGGCCATACTGGCCAAAACAAAAAAGTCTGATCCATGGAGGCCATATCTTGTACATTGTCAGATTTACAAAACTTACAGCTAACATATCCATGCCACATGCAGCACCACACTTTCTGGGGCCTTGTGGAGTCCAGGACCTGGCAGGTCAGGGCTGCTCTGTCTGGGTAACGAGGACCAGCAACTTATTTGGTCATAATGTCATGCATTACTTGATGTATGTATATCGGTGTATGTATTTCACCCCAGCGTCGCACACCGTCGCAGCTGATGGCATCTATCTCCTCAGTGGGTTTCTGTTACTCATTTTTACTCCAAAACTCTTCAGCGGGCATGCACATAAAGCTTAATGTCAGCCAAGGAGAAATGGCAGCACTAATCTCAGAATGATGCCCTTATTTCCATCATTACAATGAAATGAGAGGGGAAAAAACAAATGTGGTTTTGTTTTATTTTACACACTTTTTTCTGATGCCGAGTGCGTCTTCGACATTTTATGGAGCTGCTGTTGTCTAAAGTGGCAGTCGCAGCGTTAGCAGACTGCGGCGAGCCGTTGGTGGCAGGAGTCGTGTTGTGGGCTCATGACTCACTCTGTTATTGTTCTTTGGGAAGTTATGCACTTGCCTCTGCTGTGTTCTTTGAAAATTATGGTTTTGCTGTCTCTAATGAAGGGGAATTACTCATGTAGACTTGGTCTTCCTGTCTGATCGCTTTTACCTGATGTCACTTTTTGGGCATTTTTTATTTATTTTTTTTGCCGTCTTGGCCTTCACAAACAATAGACTTTGGTTTTCCTAAAGTGGAGTTACGCCTCTGGCTGGGCCTGCTGAATTAGGTTGTGTAGTTGATTCATATTTGGGTCTTTTAATTTGCCTGTGTTTTATAGCAAGCTGCTGAGCCGGCGGTTTCCTCATTAAAGGACACATGAAAGCAGACTGTAAAGGAGAAGTGGTGAAGCCGGTCTCTGCTGACGTCTGAATGGGATGCTAGAGACAGACCGAGTCCCAAGCCAGCCGAGCCTCACCCTCTTAGCCTGGCAGCCAGCGGTGGGACACCAGACGCACCACAGTGACTCTGTCGACACTAGGACACAACACCAATCTCATGTGTCAGTTTAGGGGATGACTTGTTTGTCTATTTTTGGATCAAAAGTGTGGCAAATATCTATTTGAGATATCGATAACCAAAAATGATTTGCATACTAAATGAGCTCAAATTTAGAAGCGGCAAAACCCAAGTGTCCGATGACGCCAAGGTGTGCCAATGGAGCCTTTGACCCATTCTTTTTCAGGTTTAATGTGTTCTTCGATGCTTTTAGTAATTCTCGATGCCAGAGCCGTGATTTACCATAAGACCATTCATTCGGAGCTTACAAAATGAAATGGGATTTTTAGTAATGGCCTACACTGTCACCTTTAGTCATTGCATTAACTCTGGTCTTACATTTCATTTTGTTCATCAACTTTGAGAAAAGTTATACTCAAGTTTGGCTTGCATAATCCAAGTTAGGCAACTTTGTATGATTGCGTCAACACCTAGTTTGTCCAAACATTTAGCTAATCGACTTTGGGTTGTTCAGTTTGTTTTAATTCAAATAAAATATCATGCGGTCGTCACTGTGTTGCTTACGCTGCAATGTGTCCTAGTTACATGGCATATGCTATGTGCTACATACAGTCCTAGCTGCACCCAGCCCCAACAGTAATTTTTGAACAACGAGCAACATTCAGTTAAAATAAAAGGCAATGCAGAAATAACAAGAGGAAATAAAAAAAATTGGAGGACCAAAGCTGTTGTTTTTGGTGCTGCTGCTGCTTGGAAATGCTACCGGAAGGGAGGGTGTGTGCTGCAAAGGGTTAGCTCCGAAAGAGCTAACCCTCCAAATCAAGATGCTTACAGTAAGCATCAGAATTAAAGAATTAAAACCTTTTCTCAAGTGTCTCAGAATGGTGTGCTACAAAGACTTAAAGATGCCCCATTGCCACCTTTAGCATCCATTCACTGTCTTCCGATTTGTTTTTGTTATTCATTAGCTCCTGTTAAATCTGGGACAAACTTCCAGGAAAGTGCAAAACAGCTGAAACACTGAGCTCTTTTAAATCAAGCCGAAGAACCCACCTGCTTAGAGTTGCTTTTGAACCATAATAAATTGAACACTGATCAATGTTTTTGATGTGTGTTAATGATTTCAACGATGACACTTGACTAAATGTAATGTCTATTATTGGTTTTCACACCTGTTGACAATAAAATGTGTTTAGAATATTTTCATGATGTTAAGCACTTTGAACTGCTGTGTTGCTGAAGTGTGCTATGCGTTATATCTGACTGATTGGTTGTTAGTGGTGTCGGCTCCTGCTGATATAGTAAACAGAAGATTACAATTTGCAACTGGAAAAAAAATATTTACTCATCTCATCTGATCAGAGTTCTGTTCTCTACATCTTGCGACTTCTTTCAGTGCTTCTCCTCTGAGAAAATCAGATATGTGGAGTGCAGAATGAACCATTTTCCTGTCAGCAGACATCCCAAACTGAGCTCTGAATCTCTGCACCTCCTCCAGAGTTGTAGTCCAACTTGCAGGGCTTTGGAGGTGTCATACTTTTTCCATTTTCAGTCGGCAGACTGGACAGTGCTTTATGAGATGTCCAACGCTTGGGATGTTGTTTTCTAACCTCACTCTCTTTTCTCTTTGTTGGATCTTCATGATCCTGTTTGTTAACTAACCTCTGGGGTCTTCACAGAGGTTAGTCACAGAGGTCTGTACTAAGATTAAATTAAACACAAATAGACCAACACTTTTACGTCTTCTTTCGGCAATTGTTTGCACTGGATTTTATTTGGAGGTATCAGAACAAAGTATAGCAGAAATACATGCGCTACTGACTTTCTACTGTGAATTTTAATGTGTGAAAATGTGGAAATGTTCAAGGGATGTTAAGTCGCTTATTCATAGAACAGTTGCAACTCTGCTACACAACTACTACCCCCACCCCACAGCAAAATACTAATAAGGACTTTACAGACACATTTAGCTGTTGTTGCCTCACTGTCGACATGACAGGTTTGGTGCTGACTCTCCTGTCTAAAATGAAATTATCTTCACTAATGAACCTTGGCGGAGTCAGTGACTCAGGACAGGGGAATGATGTCTACAAAACAGGAAGAAGACGTGTGGGTGTTGCGTTGATGTGCCGTCGCTGTGGGTGTGGATATGAGCTAAAGGGCTAAATGGGCTGAATATTATTGGTGGGCTCATGCTAAAGACATCAAGGCCACATTACAACCCAGTGAGACAGCGGCTCGTTACACATCGCTGCGTGAGCTATAATACCTGCTAGATTGCAGCCACTAATTTAGCCGCACACCACTTAACGTGCGCTTGATATGAATCACGGGGTGCTTAGAGGAGCCTCGCTTCCCTCCCTGGCCCCATGACCTCCCCGCTCTTACTTCCTTTAAGAGCGAGTCGTTAAACAGACGAAGGAATACACCGGGAGTTATAATGGGGGAATTATGAACGCTGCTCGCTCGGCTATTTATCACAGCGGCGGCTCTCAAACTTGAGGCAGACTTAAGCTCTGAACTGCCACTGAGGAGAGGAGGACCCAGAATGTGGAAATATTAAAGCCTACTGGCACAGGATGATGCGTTCATAAAAGTGCTGCAGGAAATTTGACAAATCATCCTTTACTGACATTTATGTGCTCAGTTTCACTCGTTGATAGCTAAATGAGTGGATGAGCAGCTCGTGAGTAGTTTCCCAGTTCGAATACAAGCTGTTCGCTTGTCTAGAATAGTCTTTTCAGTCGTTCTTTTCTCCCTTCTCCCTTTAAGAAATAGGGAGAAACTAAGCTGATTCATGTGATACGATTAGTCTTTTGAAAGATTGTTGTTACATACGGATGTTTAGGTGTTCGATCTCACACAGCTACTGGAGGTAAGTTAGCAGAGCATAAAGCAAAATGGTAGAGGAGCTGCTGTCTTTCCCTTGTTGGCCTTTTGAAGATGTGCGGACTGCATGTGTTTGGTGTGAGTTGCTTTCTAGGTGAATTCTGGTCCACTATGTCTTCCTGATGGTGACGGGTTTGTTTAGTTCTGGTAAAAAGGAAGAAGGTAATCTGTTTGGATGAAGGGTGAAGTCTTCTGGGACAGTTCTTGACCATTGTTTTCTCTTGTCTTTTTAGTTGACTGAACTAAACAGACTAAAAAGGCTTTTATGACTTGAGTTAATAATAAAACTATTGAATTTTACACGATTTTCAGGCCATCTCAAAGAACGAAAGTGTCAGCAGCACACTGCAATATCCTGATCTACGTTGTCTGCTGGACACGGTTCAATGTCAGCTACAGCTAACACCTTTGCAGAAAAAATGCTGCGGTGGGACAAGTTAATTTGTGTTGGTGAAAAATAGAAAATGGAAGCAGTTCGATTAACTCGAACAAGTCGTGAAAGAGTTGCAGTCACTGCCACCAATATAATTAGGATACGAGTTTACCTTTCTAACTCGGAAAGTTAGCTAAGGTGAAGCAATGCACTTCAAAGGACTCGTGAAAGAGAGGAGATAAGTTTCCGAGAGACAGAGATAAGGCAACGAGGATTACAGAACCACTGATGAAGGTATTACCTGGAAGACCAACCCATTGCTCTAATGGACAACATAGATTTCCACTACCTGCTGAAGCTGCTGGAGCAACAGTACATTTTAACTTTCACTAACCTTCTTCACAATTGACACCCATTCTGAGAAAAAACGATCCCCAATCACCTGAGATGATCTCACACCTGAGCAATGCATGCTGGGCAGATGACACAGGCAGGTAACGCTGGATATGAGCCTATAAACAAAACACGAGACCTCAAGGTTGTGGAGTGTGACAAAGGCATCCCACAAAATGTCTGGATTGAGTCTAACTGCCTCTAAGATTTCATGTGCCACTACACAGTAGATGTTGAAATAAACAAACGTGACTGACTCGTTACCTGTTATATTTTAATTAAAAGTGGAATCTGTGGTTGCAGTGTGGTAAAAAAATAAAATAAAAAATAAAAAGAAGTATAAAATATAAAAAGCCATGTGTCTTTTCGCTTCTGTTTGTGAAATTTACTCACAGATTTGTGTCGCTCTGTCATGCAGAGTTCAAATGAAATACTTTGAAGTTTTCCGTTCTAGCCTATTGTAAAAAGGGAAAAGTGGTATGATGAGTTTGTTAAGGCACTGTATTAGCTTATAGGTAGCCTTTCAGCAACATGAGAAAAAAAAATACTACATCATTTACAATCCATCCATCCATCCGTCTGTCCGTCCATCCATTTTCTTTTTCTTCTGTTGTTATTTTCTTGTTCTCCTTATTTCTGGTTCCACCTACAACATGTTCCCTTTCTCACATTACCCCCCACACACCTACCATTGCCAGTGACTAACGGCAGCACTGCCTGCTCCATTCATCATAACGCACATGCTCAGTTGCTCCTCGTTACATTAATTCATCTTATTGGAAGAATAATCATCATCCTCATCAGAATCCATCACCATGGTTCCCACAGAGGCCCGGGCTCAGTAAATGATCACCAGTGTCGGTAACGGGACTCAGGCCCCACCATTACCATCGGACCCTCCATGGTGGGCCCTGAGCACCCGGGGGAGGCCCAGATCCTACCGCGCCTCATTCGTCTCTGTCGCCATGTGACAGAAAAGCTAGTTGCTAATACCTGATCCAGTTGCAGCTTTAGACCTGAGTAAAAAGGGGAGGGGATACTAAGAGGAGCCTTTTCGAGGTTCTTAAATAGTGTTGAGAAGAACAGTTAGCTATAGATTCCCAACATTTTTTTAAGCTGTAAAAATAATACTTATGATAATAATATTTTTCTTTTTGTTATTATTATTACTGATGGAACGTATTCTAGTCTGATAGTGTGTGGATAATTTCAGCAGTGAACCAGAGAGTAACTCAGACGTGCCTTTCTTTCTTATGATAAAGGCTTAGAATAAATTATTCTTCTCTACTAATCTGCCAATTAAATGTAACTCCCCCTCCCCCACATTAATAATTTATTATTTATAGTTAAAAAAGAAACCAAACAAACATTTTGGTAAATGCTAATAAGCCAAAACAGAGAAAAAAAGTATTTTCTATCATACCATGAGCTTGCTCAAATGGAAACCTGCTTTAGTAAGATGCAAGTAAGGTTAACCTTTTCAGCTACAAACAACCCAGATGGGTTTGGTTAGAAGTAAAGAATGGATATGCGGAAAAGTGAAGGATTTTTGTCATGGCATGATGGATTCTTTAAAATCTTATAACTATCTAAATAAAAATATCGCTGCATCTGCCAAAAACCTGAAAGTGGGTCTTCAGTGGATCTTTCCGAAGCGCAATGATCTTGAAGATTTGATCAAATCAATGCATGTGAAACATTTTACCAGGGTTTCCCAATAGTTGAGCAAATCAAATGCAAACCTTTAACAGCAGGAAATCTACATCAGTGTCTTAAAAGTCAATCAAAAACATTGGAAGTCACTAAAAACATAAAATAAAATAAAAAAAATACAGATTGTATGACTTACAACACTTGCTTGATTGCACTCCAACTTTTTGATGGCCTCATCTTGCTCCATTTAAAGCTTTCTTCACGGCCAATTGGCCTGATACTTCATTCTCATCTTCTGCTAACTGAACAGAGAAGGAGGCAGAGTGAAAAGTCTGGACCAGGCAAAATAGACAGAAATTGAGGGGTACAGAAAGGGAGGGGGGAGGGGGTGATGCAACAGAGGATGGAGGAGACGGGAGAAAAGCGACTGGCGGAGTAGTGCGCAAGGCCTCATTGATTAGGTGGTGAGCGGAGCAATGTTTCTCTCCTGACACTTACACGCATTAAAGCTACATAAACACCCATAATTGGTTCGTTTAGAGGAGAGTGGAGGGAAGCAGCGCACATAAACACAAACACAGACTTTGACTATGTGTGTTAGGAATACAGAGGGGAAAAAAAGAAAGAGGAGCAAAATTAAATGCTCTTTCAGTGTGGTCGGTGTGGTGGGAGGGAGGCCTGTATGTGTATGCGTGTGTGTGTGTGTGTGTGTGTGTGTGAATGTGTCTTTGAAGTCCCAGTGCAGTACTAAGCAGGAATGATAAAACCATCCTTAGAGAATCTCAATGACAATGACAGTCACTTCAGGGAGAGTCAGAAATGGGAGGGACACTGCAGACTGTGACAATTTAGCTCTCAAATTTAGCAGAGGCTGATTGGCTGCGAGCATCAGGAGGGAGAGGAACGGTTGGCTGGCCGACTTGATGGATAGTTATTATGTCGTCCTAACAAAAGTTGCAACTTCTGGGATTTTCTGGGTTCAATGCCTGGATTCTGCAAACCCATGTCTGCGGGCGCTCTGGCGATTTCCGGAGTTTGGACTGTGTGCAGTTGTTGCAAAGCAAAAATCAGTACAAGAAGAAGACAGCTGCAGGAGTTCTGCATCCTCCCAGCTCTGAAAGTTAGGACACCTCTCTCTCTTCTTGGACATCAGCTTGAGCGTGAGAGAGAGAGAGAGAGAGTGAGAGAGAGAGAGAGAAAGAAAGAGAGAGAGAGAGAGAGAGATATTCGGGCTAGTCTCTGTGCCCCACAGCAGCACATCCATCAGGCCATAAGACCCCCTGACAGAGCATAACTGGCCCCCCTCCTATGACTCTGCCCCAGAGGACCGTGTCAGTGCCTGGGTAGTGAGTTCCCTGGACATGGAATGATAGGATTCTTCAGTCTTGGCTGTCACCTCTAATCCAACACACTCACCCACACAGCTGAATCCTCATCTTTCTCCGTCTCTCATGCTGGACACAAATACACACCCAGAGCGCACCCCTTCCTCCACTGCTCTGAGAGAGCCAAACAAATTTGCATTTGCTGCCGATTCAGATGCTGTATCAACATATCTACATATCCTTGACGTGTCCAGGTGCTAAGTCACCATTACGTCCCCTTCAACAACATTCACAAACTCACTCGGGCAGACAGGTCACTGCGGTCCCAGAGCAGTGGACTGTGCTAAGCAGGTAAATACAGTGAGGACAGCCTTTATTATGGGAGGAAATGTCCTTCTGCTGTCAGAGGAAAGCGTGACCGGTTGGGACAGTGATTCTTACGTTTTCCAAAAGAGCATGTATAATCCTCGGTGAAGTGCTTACACTCCTTGAACTTTTTTTGCATTTTGCTGTGCAGCAAAGGAAATTGTGTGGTTTACCTAAAACATACTTTGAAAAGAACTCTGAAAAGTGTGGCTTGCAGTTGATTTTAGCCCCTTCTACTGTGATACCCTTCTAAAGATCTAGTGCAACCAGTTAGCTTTCATGTTTGCCCACTTCAATGGGCAAATGTGAATGGCCCAGTCAAACTCTAGACCTCATTTCAGTTGACTAGTAAGATATTTTGGTCTCTCTAGATGTGGAAAGCTTGTAGAGACATAGCCTAAACAGAAAGGTTTGCTGTTACAAACTGCAACGAAACTGATTCGATCAAATGTTGACTTAGGGTGTCGGGGCAGGGATGGGATTTTTATTTAATAACACATCTCCTTACATATCCCAATTGCCTGCTACTTTGTGTTGATCTATCACATGAAATCATGATACAACACATAGAGTTCTGACAAGAGGTGAAAAAGCTCAAGAGCTAAAAATATTGCTAGAAGGCACTGTACCTTTGCAATTTTACTTGGGAGGCGTGGGGGACGGGGGGAGAGACTCTTCCAGAATTTGCAATAAATGTCCCTGGTTCATAAAAACTAGAAGTAGTGTGTATGTCATGTCTGTAATGTAATTGCCCTGTAGATTACCACATTGCCTCTGAATCAATACCAACATGGGGTGAAAAATGTGTCATCTCTGCATCCGCCCTGCACCCACAGAAATGCATGTGTTTTTTCCCCCTATGCATGGCCATTACGGTGTTGCAGTGTGTTGAAAATGTAAAAGTAAAGAGATGCTTAGAGAGATTTGAAGCCTGGACCGTGCAATCCTTCTGGCCTTGTCATTTCTAACAGAACCTACACACTGGGAGACATCCATCCGTCGAAGCTCTAAATCTCATTGATCCCCGCCCCCCCCCCTTCCCTTTCGTGGTGCCTCACACTCACTCCATAAATGGGATCAATATCGATTATCATCTTAAAATTGCCTGTTTTTGGCCATGTATCTCTGAAGAGCTGCTACACCTAAAAAGGTTGGAGAAAATTATATATATATATATATATATATATATATATATATATATATATATATTTTTTTTTTTTTTTTTTTTTTTTTTTTTTTTTTTTTTTTTTTTTCTATTTGTTGTAGCTTTTTTTAGCTTGTGACTGAAAGTCATAATGAAGCAAAAAATAAACTGTGAAGAAAAGAGATTTTGTAAGATCTATGTTAATTGAAGCAGAGACTGCTTTGCAAAACAAAAATAATTCAAGCAGAAAGAAAAGTAGATACGGCTAACATTTTTTATTTTTTTTTGTACATATAAACTTGAAAATGCATAATATGCACTTGTGCCTTCAGCCTCCCTGAGCCTAAGCTTTGTAGAATTATAGCTGATAGTCTTTTGGAGTGTTTCTCTACCAGCTTCGTATGTCCAGAAACTGAACTTTATTGTCCACTCTTCTTCTCACGTGGCTCACACTCATTCAGGCTGGATGGAGACGGTCAGTTTTAAAGTCCTATGAACTGGAGCTCATTGCGTAGAGTGGTTGCCTTGCAAACTAAAAGTTCTGGGTGTAATTCCAACTTACTCCTGCAACACGTCAGCGTGCCCCTGGGCAAGGCACTAAACCTCAAGTTGCCTGGTGATAGGTAGGAAAGAGTGAGCAGTCGGAGGAATGGGGTTTTAGCGTTTTATTTAGCGTTTATTTAGCATTTATAAATGCCAAATAAATTCAGTTTATTCACCATTCTCAATTAGATTATGGTTTTGGTGTAGAGCGCTTCATTATGTAAAACAAATATGCTTCATTGTTAATCAAGGAGTTAAAATCCAGTCCTCAAAAATTGGCTGAAACTTTTACATCTTTTTCTGGAACAACAGACCTGAATTGAGTGGCTGAATTGATTCTTTGACTTGCAGTCAAGTTCTACAGAGTCCCACTAATATCGCAGTAATTTTTTAAAATTTACGTGTGTTGAGCAGATACATAAGTAAAGTTTGCAGGTCTCTGTCGCTTGATGTTTGGAGTTCTAAGTTGTTCCATTCTACCTCAGACTTTGTGTTTAGGATAGCTGTCCAGATGGATGCTGAACTTCAACTTGTTGCCTCTAAGCAGGTAATATTCCAGCATTATTTAGGCCTATTTATCCTCTCAGTTATAACTAGCTCCCATGTTTCTTCTGAAGCAAAACATTCACTCTGCACAATGCCACCACCACCATGTCTCACCATGTTGTGTTCTGGGTAATATCATGTGCAATGATAGTATTATTATATCAATCTTAAATTAACCACCAGTTGACGCAACTGACTTGGTGACTTTAAGTTTGCTCTGGATTTTATTTGGGCGATACTAGAGTAAAGAAACTTTAAACAAATACATGTCACACTTTCCATATATTTCCTTCAGAAATATTTGGAAACCCCTCTTGCATTTGCAATGATGAACTATTTTACTTTGGTCTTTCACATAAAATCCAAAAAAATACATTGAAGGTTGCGAAAAGGTTGAAGGTGAGTGAATATCTTGCATGAGGTTCTTCCATAACTTTTTTTCACCCTTGAAGTTCTGCTTGAGCCACTAAACACAAGGCTGATTCCAGTCAGGGGGTCGTAATACTTCCTGCCACCCCTCCTTTGCTCCCCACTCCCGCCCCACATCACTGGCTGTAACTCGTCAATCACTCCTCTCAGATGGCCCCATGATCACAATCGACACTCAAATGATGGAAGCGAATAAAACTCATTACTGACGGTCACCACTGAGTCATGGCCGAGCATTAAAAGTTGCGTCTGGCCGGCCGATCGTCCATTCCTCAGCCGTGCTTTATGACGGGACACCCAATCGGGTTCGCATCGCCTCTCTGGACCAATCTCCATCAATCCACTCTATCTGCACCTACAGATACCCTCTCCCCTCCTCCGTGTCCAATGCACCTTGTGCTGTCAGCTGCATGCATCTTGAGGGGTGTGCTTCCTTTTTTTTTTTTTTTTTTTTTCTTTTTTTTTCTTGGAATGACTCATAGAGAGGCTGGTGCCTGAGGTTTTTAATGTGGTTCCTGTTGTAAAGCAAATGTGTTTCAGTTTTTATGTACAATTAAATTCTCGTTGCCACCCTGAGGAGAAAAATTGGTCAATAATTTCCTGCACCACAGAAGTTAATGCCTGGACAACTACGCGTCCTCCTAACTAGTAGTCATTAAGCTGCTGTCCATCCTCTAACCATTGCCTAAACAAGTCTAATGTAAACTCTGGCAAAGCAGTGAGTCATCCAAACGAGAGCGTTCCACTAAAACTGGTTCTGTCCTCATAAAGTTGGTGCGGAGAGAGAAAAGAAGTGCTCATGTGTTTACAGAAACACATGAGCGGCTCACCTCTGATCTGCCCTGAGATAGAGGGTGGAAAAAAAAGGGGAAAAAAAAGAAAAAAAAAAGACAGAATGAAAGGCATGGACGTAGAGAAAGAAACAGCGGAAAGGAGACGCCAGGGGTTACATGATTGCAGAACAAACTCATAAAAGTTCCATTAACCCGTGAGGAGTTAAAGAGGCTCTGTTTTCATCCAGCAGACAGCCGTCACAAACAGAGCATCACTATAAACCCGATCCTCCCGCTTCAGGTCCATCTTCTTCTTGATCTCTGCAACCTTTCCTTCCTCAGCCTTTGCATCATTCTCTGTGGAAACATTTTATTTTTTATTTTCACTCCCTGTGATTTTAATATTTTACATTTTGGTTTTCTTACAACGCACACTGGAAGCGCAAATCTTTGTCATGAGGCTGCTTTCTGCCACCCTTCCTCCCGCTCAGTCGACTAAACAAAAAAAGAAAAAAGAAAAAGAAAACTCCTTGTTATCGTCCCTTTAAACAGGGTTCTTACTCTGTGAGTCACAATGTGAAGACGCCACAGGTCTCCCTGTCAGCGTCACTCTGTCTGTCTTATTAATCCTGTTTGCCATTCATTCATGCACATTTGTTAATTGTGTCCCCCCCCCATCCAAACAGGAAAGCTTTGAAGTACATTCTACTTATCTCAAGAATTTATGTGAGCCAACATATTCTTCACACTGGCCTTTCTCTTCATTTTGGGGTTGCAGTAGAGAAACTAAAAACACTTAATCACTCGAAACTGTCTGTCTTAACACTCAACCTGAACTGTGGGTATTATATCATCTCTGATAGCATCTCTGATAGCAAGACTCTGGCTAGACAGTGTCTGACAACAGGCTACATTAAACATGTGCATTTGTGGGTAAAGTAAACATATTTTATTGCCAATGATTATCTTTAATAGGACGCTGGCCCATCCTTTGTAGCTCCAAAGAGGGTGGTCTTCAGTAAAAGACTTTCCACAAAGTTTAGGACTTTGTTTGCGAGACGTTTTTGCCCATTCTTCCAGAAGCACCTTTGTGAGGTCAGATGTGGATGACTGATGGTGGGAGGTGATGGCCTGACTCACAGTCTCTACTTCAGTTCATCCCAACTGTGTTTTCTTGGATTGACTTTGGAATCATATGTAGACAAGTCTAGGTCTTCCACCCCATATTAGCTCACTCGTCGTGTCTTTGTGGGCCTTACTTTGTGCACTGACGCAGAGTCAAAAGGGGCATTCGCAAACCGTCCCCACAAATTTGGAAGCATGGAGTTGTCCAAAAATGTCTTGATTTCCTCCAGGAATGAAAGCTGCTTTCGTTTGAACTAAACGACTGAACCCAACTCAAGAAAAGCAATCCTACAACACAACCCCCCACCCCTCTCCACCAAACTTCACATTTGACACTTTGACACGTTTATGGCAACAGCCAAACTTAGACTCATTCATTGGCATTCCAGAAAGATTAATCTGATTCATCTTTGCCAAAAAAAATAAATAAATAAAAAATCTCCATTGCTATAGAGAGCTTTTGTGTGCTTTGCTGCACCATATCTGATACTTTGTGCTGCTTTTAGTGCTGTAAGGCATGAATACAACTGCTCAGGCACGGAAACTCATTCCATGAACCTCTTTATGCATTGTTCCTGAGCTCACCTGAAAGCCACATAAAGTTTGAAGGTCTCACAAAGCAGGGTGAATACTTTCGCAGGCACTGTAATTACATACACTTTAGAGGTATTCAAGCTTGTAACAGTCAAAATGACATATTGTTCTGATAACATTTGATTTGGTTAACATTTGATCAGAATTTATGGAGGAAGCAATAAGTGATTGCCCTTTCCCTTACTGTTTGAACTCATACTATCTCGAATCGATTCTTTATTGCTGAAGACAGATCCCCGGCAAGCTGGATTTCACAAACATGTATCATGCTGAATGCAGACATGTAGCCGACCCAACCTCTGTACTGACAGTTACCAGAGTTTTATAGGTTTGGGGGAGGTTCACTCCCTGCTAAACAGTGTGAGTGTTCTTTGAAATCACCCATTAAGGCACTAAGCACAGGCTCTTAGCTTTTCGTCTGTTGCTCTGACTATGTGGTACCATTATCTCCACTGCGCCCTTTCCCATGGTATAACATTACCTCCCAAACTAAGTCTGCCTGAACACACAGACAAACTTTAACATGGTATCCTAGCGCCTTAACAGTGCAGAGCTAAAATTTGTAGAATTAACTCATTTAGTACAAACAGAGGGAAACAGGAATTCCACAAAGAACGTTTTAGGTCCCATCGATTTTCAGTTCAGATCGTCACCGTTTTGCAGATGTGTTTGCTGATATTGGCATTCAGATGATGAAACAGTCGTACTGTTGCAGAAAAGTTACATCAAAGTTTAGAAAACTTACTGAATGGCTGGACTCCTCATGGTTAACTTTAGATACTTTGAAAACTAAGTGTATTTGTTTTTCTGAATAAATGATTGAAAACCTTTCTGCTGTAAAAAAAAAAGGGTAACAGAAAAAAAAGAGAAAAAATATCCAGAGATATGGTAGCAATAGATATTTCAGGTCAAACAAATGTATGTTGCCCCTGTTAACATTAATATGAATGAATCATTGTACTTTACAACAAAAATTCTGCAAATTACTACTAATATGCATGACTCTGTCAACAAATGAGGCCAGAAAACCTCAACATAATCAAATTGTTTTGTTAACAATCATTGGAACCAGCAGGGGAAAACAGAGTTTTGAGGCAAATTAATGTTTTAAAATACAGACCAGAATCATTTGAGAGTATTTAGAACGTCAACAATATTTTTAAAAATGATTTTTTTTCATGTAAAATTTAATGAAAAAAATAATAATTTGGGAAAAAAATTTACATTATAACACAACTCACATTTATTCCCACGTAACATGGCTGAAATTACACACATATCACATCATTTGACCACGATTAGAACATTTTTATTCTGTATTTTATGCTAAGTTAACATTGAAAATGTGAAACCATCTGTAAAAATAGAAAAAATAAAGTTGTGTTCAGTGTTTCAGTGATCCACAATGCAAATCCACCAAGAACTGGCTGAGAACTAAGATATGGAGAGTGCAGGACCAACACAGAGTTCAAACTGGAACCTAATTGGATGCACGTGGAAGAAATTTTTCAAATGTCTCACACCTGAGAAAGAGGAGCAGGGCAAACTTTCCTGAGACTTGGGGAGGGCAACAAGAAATATCTTACTAAAGGTATTGTAGCCAAGGGATATAAATAAAGAAATAATGAGGATGTCTTAACTTTTTTCTGACTTAGAATATATTTTTTTTGTTTTTTGTTGATTTTGTAGATGAGCAAAACAATGTGAGTTCTTGTATTTTACTTGTAATAAAATCAGTTTTCACCCAGAGAAGAAGAAAAAAACATCAGTATGTTAATATTTGTTTGGAAAGAATTGAGTATTTAAAGCAGTGATGATTTTTTTTTCATGACTATAATTATGTAATGAAATTTAGTTGAGTTCAGTTCTGTTTATTTATACAGCCCCTGTTCACAGCAAACGGGAACTTCGATGTGGATCCAGTGACATCCAATTTTAAACAGGTTCAGCCAGATGAGACTAAAGCTGCTGTCCAATTGTTTGCTGCCATGTATCCAGATGTAATTGTAAAGCAGCTGTTATGTGGGTCTAAACGAGAGGAAATGGAATAGATGTTGTGGAAACTGTCATGTTTTCTGATGCCTTAATAGCCAAAGTAGACACAATATTTTCAGGTTGAAATTGTGGAATTCTCTGTGTTCAATGGTGTCAGGATGTCAGTGTATCGTGTGTATTTTTTCACATTTATGGAGCAAGTCAGACAGCCAAATGAATCAGAAAATATCACTAGATAGTTGCAGATATTCTTCACCGGACACAAAATCAACATTCTTCAGTGGTCATGGTGATTTTGCTAAAAACAGATCATTCTTAATTGAGTACTTTCCATTAAACATAAATTAAACGTTAGATGTTTCACTTTTTTTTTTTTTTAACTAGAAAACCTAACAAATGTCTGCATCTGCAGGTCCAGGCTGGAGGATGCTGGTGCATCGGAGTCAAAATGAGTGCAGGGGGGGATTGTGGAAGCTTTAGGAGTGGATAGAAGGGAAGCCCAGGCCCCTCTGGACCCCAAGAGAACAGAAACAGTCTGGGTGTGACGGTAATGCGATGGGGGCATAATGAGGATACATCACTGCAGCAATGAGGTACTCTGTCACAGGAAGGCTCACACAAGCGGCTACATACCCGCTGTGCACAGGTAGAACCAGTGGCCACAGTGGAGATCACATTGTCATCACCTTTATTACTGTTCTGCGGAGGATATCAAGCAAAACCCATAGAGGGGCGCATTCTCATTGTGAATAACAAAATCTAATGTTGTGAATGACGCAAGCCCATGTGTGGCTGTGGGAACGGTGCCATCCCTCGCACTGGAGTTTGTTTGATTGTGTGGGAAAAAGGGGGACTAACTTTTCCTGTCGCCTTCGACCACCGCCATTACCGAGCAGTAAAGCAGCGAGCGAGCAGTAAAACGAAGTGAGGTGTGGGGAGAGTTGGACTGATCGGCTAAGCTTTTGGCAGCCAAACTGGCTGTAAAATAATAACACTGTCGTAAAATGAAGTGCTTATTAAATTATTTTTAAACAGTATCACACAATACGGTGCATGCTTTGTGAGCGCCTCCACAAAACAGAAAGACCTCATGGGGAAAGCAGCAGAACAATCAAATGGCGTTTAACAAGTTGGTCATTATCACAACACTGAGTAAGACTTTAGGCAGACTGTGGTGGCAGAGCTCCTACCAACACTATCAATAAAAGCCCACTTTGCCGTTATGTGGCCATTACTTGGACTTTAAATGAAAATTGTGCATCGCAGTAGCAGTTGAATATGGCCTCATCTTCAATTCCACACTTCGTTTGAGAGACTTTTTGTGTAGGCTTTATGGGGGAGGGTATTGAAACTTTGGCAGGAAAAGACCAATTTATGCAAAACATCCGAATCTCCATTCAGAGGTAGTGCCTCAATGCTAGCGCTTTTTGCACATGACCAAGCACATGACATGTAAAACAAACTACAAGCTGTACTTGTTGGAGCAGCTGCAAATTTGGATAACAAAATTATTCCGAGTGCAACTGTTTTAACCTGAATATGAATCTTGTGAAAAGGAGAACAACTTGAAATTACAACCTCTTTGATGAAAGCTGGTGATATTACTTTGCTACCTAACTCCAAGACAAGAATAGGTGAAACAGACAACATACTGGTACAAATCTTAAATGGAATAAAGACATTTTTTTTCTAGATTGTCATACAAAGAACAAGACCCTGATGTTTTTGTGGCGCAAAACCATGTCTTTGTGTTTCATCAGCATGGAACATAACCATGCGAAATGTGGAATTGTCATTATTTTCAAAATCCCTCAAATTTGCATGCACAAGCATGGTGAAAAGTTCTGGAAATACAAATATAGCCATTTTTCAGGTTTGTTGTTGTTGTTTTTTCCCTTGAATGCAGTACTTCTGCAGTTTTGTCTTGTGTGCTGCATAGTACAGTAACTTCTGTTCACAATAATGGGGGAACATATTCTGTAGACAAGACGGAAATGGACAAGACAAAAGATGAGCAAAAATGTTACTCAGAAAATGAAAAAACGAAAATGAAAATCAAACACGTTGACTGTAGTTTAATGTTCTGCAGCTGCTTTTCTGTGGCACAAAGCAACAATATGTCAAATGTCCAAAGGTTTTACTGCACAACAAGTTATCTTGAATCACCTTGAAGGCAGATGAATGTCAAAAGGTGTTGCATTTCCTTGAGACTGGTGTATATCATACTCATATGCAACCAAGCTGATGTCTTGTATCAGTTACTTTACAGTGGAATTTATTTTTCTGTTGTATCAAACAGTAATATATTTGAAGATGCTCTGAATATATGTAATAATATATTAAGTGGTTTGTTGCTCTCCTTTTGACTTATTTGGGATTTAGGTCTTCACTTTCACACATGACAGATGATGCTTTAATGTAATCCATATATTTTATTGTTGTTCTAATTGTATTTTAATTTTTTTTTGTCCTGCTGGAAGGGGATCTTCCCTGTCCGTCCATCCATCCATCCATCCATCCATCCATCCATCCATCCATCCATCCATCCATCCATC
>NW_006800078.1:658750-662625 GCF_000485575.1 Poecilia formosa
TCCATCCATCCATCCATCCATCCATCCATCCATCCATCCATCCATCCATCCATCCATCTTTTCATCAACTCTTAGCTGCTCCCACATATTTGTCTCGCCCATTATGTAGCTGGAGGTTATCTTTAAGAGACTTAATATGTCTTTATTTAGTCTTTGCTGTAGACAAGAACACGCAAGGAATCGATCATTTTAAGACAAACAAAATGTATTAAGTGCATGAATACAACAGCTTGACAACATATTTAAAAAAAAATTTTTAAACATTTGCTTCACGTTTCTGTTGTGATTTGATAAAACAACGAAAAGCTTAATGTAGATGGTAATAATGTTACATTTTTTTATTTAAAATCTAAAACGAAGAATCCCCGCAGCATGCTGTTACCACTACTCTGTTTCCACGTGTCTTAAAGGTGATGATAGTTTTACAAAAATATCTTTTAAAAAACATATGGATCCAAATGACAGTTTTTGCAGGTTTATTTGCTGGATGAAACATGCAACTTGGAAAGATAATACGAAGCAGAACAAGGCATGAAAATATGTCTTGAGGACATACTGTTGTCCGAGTTTATTTAACGTACTCGGCAAATGATCCAACTCGAAGCACTTTCGACTCTACTTAATTCGAACACTTAAAAATGACGATGTAATTGGGTCGTTTCTTTGATGGCCCGAATCCTTCCTGCTTTGGTGTCCTGTCTGACAGAAGCCCCCAGCAGCAGAAGCAGCAGCAGCAGTAGCCGGGGCCCATTTTATTTCCACGCTCGGCTGTCTCCTGTGCGCCGTAAGTAATGTTGATAAAGACGCCACCCGCAAAAAAAAAAAAAAAAAAAAAAAAAAGACTTTCGTGTCTTCCACTCCTCCCTCTCCCGATTGATTTAACGTGACCTTCGTTTCCAAATGATATTGGAAGGCCGTTTAAACAGATGAAGGCTTAAATTGTCTTGCTTGTGTGCGCATTAATCTCCCATTCATCATCATTACTGTGCGATCGGTCCGTCCACGCCTCAGCCAGTCTCTTTTTTTTGTGCGCTGCGACTAGGCTCTGTAAATTAGGATGTAATCCAATTTAACCAGCAGCAGCCACAGATCCGCTAACCATTCCTCCCCCCCCCTCCTGTCTCCCCTCGCTCGGTGGACAGCTGCACTGCACCGCCCATATCAAAACGCTTTGTGTTCGTTGTGAGAGCTGGGGGAACCCTCCGCCGATTCTCGCTAATAGGATCTTATAAGTCGGATGTAATTGCTGTTTTACGCGCAATCTATACGAGCCCATCGCATCTTCCAGCTCAGTCATCTTCCTGCAATTAACTGACGGTGCTGATGCTGCCGCTGAGGATACAGTCGCATCCAAAGCCACTAGTGCGGCTGGGTAAATGTGGTTGTAATTTGCCTCACTTTAATGTGTCACTTTGGCACGCTCTGCTTTACAAAGCTTTTTTTTTTTTGTAAAGGAAAGAAAAGCGTTCAAAACATAGCGATCTTTGAGAGATTGGCCTGATCCTGCGCATCTTTGTTTTATTACGCGCTAAAAAAAGCAAGAAAGCAATTTCCCTGCTTGACCCTTGTTTCTGCATCAGACGCTGAGCCTGATAGTTTACATAAATCTGCCCGACCCGGGAGGCTTAAACGCTGTATTATTCCAAACATATGCATTTTAATCAGCTCGGTCACACTTACAAGAACTCCAGTTAATAAGGCCATCAATCAAACGCGTGTTGTGGAGGTGGCTGGGGAGGGGTGCAAAGGGGTAGGTGGGGGGGAAACGGTGGTGCAGGGGGAGCTTGTGGCTATTTTGGACACAACGTTTTTATCTAAAGAAGAGACAGAAAATAAACAGTCTGGTGGCTTTTTCTTTTCCTTTTTTTCTTTTTTTAAAAGAATATTTGGTGAAGTGTTTTATGGCAGTTTACATTGAAAAAAAAACCTGTTAATATGTTGTATGTTTATTAATGTTCCATTAAAACAATCTAAGACATCGTCAGTTCGCGCTAATTTCTATGTAAGTGTAACTGGTGTGAGATTTAGCAGAGCCTGATGTGTTGTGTGAATAGCCAGTTCTGCAACACATGTCCGCAGACTGTTATTTTTAATGTTTGTAGACGAACGACAGAAGTAGGGCAAAATGTGCCCTATAAATGGGAACATTTAATGTGTTTGGAAAAAAAAAATATTTGAAATGTAACCAAATGACATGATGTGCAGATGTTCATTTAGGAAACTTTAGACAAGTGCGTATAAATGAATAGTTTTAATTAAACCTGCTTAAACTCTCATTACACTGTGGTCAGGTTACATCAAACTAGACCTAATCGTTTTTTTTTTTTGTTTTGTTTTGTTTTGTTTGATTTTCTTTTAACAATATATTGCAAAATGTTACAAAATGTTATAGCATTTTTGTTGGTTAAAAAAATCAGAACCCTCCCCCCCCAGATCTTTATGGTTACTGTTATGGTAAAATATTTTAAACTGAGGTATCTTTGATCTTTGTATTTTACAGCAAATAATTAATCGCAGGGCTGACCCAACGCAGACTCAAGTGCTACTTAGGGGCATGCAGACCAGATGGGGGGCCCCCAAGAAAGCTTGATTTCTCCCAACGAATAAATAGGTTTCAGTGCGTCTATAATTACTTTTAAGTGTTGCTTCAAAGTTTTGTGAATTGCAAGTTCAAAGAAATCCTAAATGTTTTCAAATTCAAAATAGTTTATTTATGATTTTATACAAGTGACAAATGTAATTAAAAGAAGAATATATGCAGAGTACATGTCATAATTTAATGTTCGATTAATCGTGTCTGCGGCTTGTTTCTGGGCTGTAGTTCCATTTTGTGCACATTGTAACTGTTGACTAATAAATAAATAAATAAATAAATGGCAACTGTAGTCTAGACCTGATGATCAGGACAAAAGAATGAATCCAATAAATAACTTTGTGATTATTTTTCTTTTTCCTTGTCATACATCATCTAAACTTGAATTGGGATGAGGTCTGATCATTAATTGTATAAAAATTAATACATCACTGTGTTGCTTGCGCTATTGAAATAAGTTAACTATGAAGAAAAAAATCAATATTTCTGAGTTACCTCTTCATTTCGATGCCCCTTAAAAGTTTCTATTTTTAAGGGCTACAATCATTTTACTTGGCCATCTACCTCTACTCCGCAGAAACATCTGGGACACCGTACCCCTTAAAAGCATAGGTTAAAGGATTATGACTGAGTGAAAATTGGAAACTGGGAATAAATCTTATTGTTTATTGTGAAAGTTTTTTTTTTTTGCCCGTTTTTTTTCTTGTGCAGTTATATACCGTCACTCAACATTCCAAGAAGAAGAATCAACGTCCAGCCTTTAAAAATACGAGGCATTATGTCCCAATGACGTCTTATCTGCGATATGAAATGAATATCAAAAGCAAATCTGTATCTCCGTGAGCCGCATGCTTCCCCCCTCAATCCCATTTACGCTCTGAAAAATCGTTTAATTTGCGCTGCCCCTGTTCTAACGCAGTCAATTAAGATGCCGCTAATTGTTTGCGCTCCTACTTGAAAGATCGATGCTTCTTCATTTTTTTCTCTCGCTCTCTCTATCTCTCTATCTCCAGTATCCAGACAACTAATTCAGTGTCTATTAAGTGGTTGCAGAGAAAATATGAGTGGCGTTAACGGAGCCCGGGGACCACTTAGCTGTCACGGTCAATCTCTTTCTCCCGTCAGGAGATATATTGGAGAGGATTGGGGGGCCCACGCTGGGGTGTTTTGACAGCGGCCACTTGAGAGCAAAATTTGTGTTATTTTCAAAAGAAGGAAACTGGGGACCTTGTTCTGAACGAAACAAAAAAATAAATAAAAAAATAAAAAAAAAAAAAAAAAA
>NW_006800078.1:662972-676298 GCF_000485575.1 Poecilia formosa
AGTTGGAAAAAAACATGAGCAAATAATAATAATAATAATAATAATAATAATAATAATAATAATAATAATAATAATAATAATAATAATAATAATGCAAACATAGAGCAAAACAGAACAAAAAATACCCTCCCCCCTCCAAAAAAACGAACAAACAAAAAAACAACAAAACGATAGAGATCTATGGATTTGTATGGCTATTTATGGTTGGTCAGTCATTGCGTTTATTAAAAAAACAATAATGATATTAATTATAAATCTTAAATCTAACTTTTTTTTTTTCTTTTTAGAACACAGATCGTGTCCAAATTTAATCCAAATAAGAACTTTCAAAGTCAGGGTCACTTTCAAAGTCTTTTCACTCTCACTTCTTCCCAGTCACATTGAAGCATCAGAGGATGTCCTTCCATCTTTAATTTTTCAACAAAATTGCTCCAGTTTGGCCAGGCAGTCCGATTTGCTTCTAGAGGCGCTAATGAAAGTGTTGACAAAACGTACAACTTAATTTGCGTTTAATCATACATATATAAAAAATCTGTGTATATATATATATATTAAAAGAAAAAAACACCAAAAGAGGAGCGCAAAAAAGAAGATGTCCTTCCATTTTCTCCTCCTTTTGATTGTCCCCTCTCCATCCTCCTCTGCGCACCCCCCGCCCCTTCCCTTCACCCGCCTCCCCAGTCCATCTCCCGCATCAAGTCGCGCGGGATGTGCAGTCTAAGTCTAATCCGTTCCCTCGGCGCCTTGTTATACCTTTTGTCAGCAACGATCCCTTCCTCCTGGTATTACCATTAATTCAGCGCTCAAAATGTGCCGGCTCGTACATATACATCACTTACTAATTTTACTTGCATGTGCACATTTCGGCCCGTGCCGCTGCCTCCGCCTCTTCTAGGACCCCGATGTGGAGAGTGGCTTCTAATGAGACGGTCATAGTCTGCCTTATGGAAAAAAAATAAATAAATAAATAAAAAATATCCCCTTGTTAAAAAAAAGAGAGAGAAATGGAAAGCATCATTCTCGCGTAACTAATTATACACGTAGATCGATTTAGATGCCTAAAGGGGCGACAAGCAATAACAATGAGAGAAACCCTTAATGATATCCATTCAACTGGATTTGACGCCCCTCAAATAAGTCTTCTAAACACATCATATCTGGTATCCCTGTCTTGATGTCCTGGCTCTGAAGTAGCGTTAAGTTACAGTCAGGGCAGATTCTTTGAGCGCTTTCTTGAAAGTCGGAAATGTTGTTTTCCTCTCCGACTTATTCATGCTGTTTTAGTCCTGGTCCAATAATGCAGAGGTTTATGCTTACACAAACGGGGAGAGTTGGTTTTTGTTTTTGGTTTCATCTGGTCAGAGGCACCTCTTCCCTCTGGTCTAGTGTAACAGATGAAGATTTACTGAGCACCGAAGGCGTAAAAGTGACAAAAGAGTCTGTCCTGCTCGTTGGGGAGCAGGTAAAGTCCGAACCGGATGGCCTGCTAGCAATCCCGTTGGACTGACTAGTGTGACAGGCCAGGCAGGAACAGGGACTCCCACCCGGGCCGAGGCCATGGGCCGGGCCTGACGAGTACACGGAAGGGTGCCTAAAGGCGCACAGGAGCTCTGGCCTCTGGTAGGGGTGAGACAACACCCGGAAGCTGTCCAGAGAGCGCAGCGGAGTCGAAAAAGGTGTGGCACCAGGGGCCGGGGCGCCACCGACGCCGACACTCAGGGGAGAATAGTAGGGCAACGGCAGGTGGGACGGGAAGGGGTAGGGCAGGTTCCCAGTGGCCGCGGCGTGGCTCATCATGTAGGTGTAGAAGGCCGGGTCGGCGGGGTGAGGCCACGTCATGGCCAAGCGCTGGCGTTTGTCTTTCATTCTGCGGTTCTGGAACCACACCTGGAACAGAGTCGCATTGGGTCAAAGATTAACCACGGCCCTCCCACTGACCAACAACAACAAAAGCTAAACCCTCCAGAACTTCCGCTTTTACGCTAACAGGCCCAACTTCTAATTTTGTGTTTTCTTTCAACAGATTTCACATCTACCGAATCAAAGTAGCTGTGTTTCTTAAAGGAAATATGATAAAATGACAGAAAGTGACTTTTTTAAATTTTCTATTTATTTATGTATTTTTGCTAATTCACATTGTATTAGCGTAGAGTACGTCTCTTTTGTGCATCTGGAGCATGGTTGCCTTCTCACCAATTTAAGCCAAAAACAATATTGTCACCAAATATAACAATCTTACTTTAATTGTGGTTTCAGGTAGATTTAGAGCAGCTGCCAGCTCGCATCTTCTCGGCCTGGACACGTAGTTTTCCCGATAGAACTCCTTCTCCAGTCGGGCGATTTGCTCCCGGGTGAACGCCGTTCGGTACCGGCGGATCTGGTCCGCTCCGTAGGACAGAGAACCCTGACCAGGGATTGTCTTACCCTGGTCGGCGCCGGTCTCGCCCGGAGAATGACCCGGAGATTCTCCGTTTCGACCTGAATCAACATGCAGAATGATGCATCAAGTTCAGCGAGGAAGAACAAACGCTCACTGACTGCAAAGGATGAGCACAGCCATATTTGAGAGGACTTCTCCTCCACTCTTAACGGGCCTTCCTGACATGCAGCTAAAGTCTTTATTTAGTGGGATGTTCTCCTCTTTCACGGTTTACACAAACAATGAATAAATACGAACATGTAAAGAAGACGTTACACGTACAGATAAATATGTGTAACATTTCTGCAGGCCTATTTCACACTCACGATTCTCGGTTTTTGCATCTTGCATGAACCCACAAAAAAAAGGAATAAAAAGATTCAGATGTTCTTTCGTTCACACATTTTTTTCGTGTGGTTTTTTTTTTGGCGGCTACTTAAAATTCTATTTTCTGCCTCATGCAGTTCAATTAGGCACACGGGCACATTCGCTGCCAAAGTCAGTGATGAGAATGTCTGATTACACTGTGGGTGTCACCGCAGCGTTTTTAGCCACTTGACAGAACAGCTGCATGCACCGACAGCAGTTGGTACTTGATTTCCTCCGGCTCCACTAAGCCGAAACATTCAGGATTTCATTAAAGCAGTGTTCAACAATGCCCTGGTAACTTATGCACGGATTTCTTCGTATGACATTTACAGGATGCAAAATTCAGCGTTTTGGTTTGCATGTAAACACAGAGTCCAAAAATAAAAAAACAAATGTCGCACTACCTTTAGACGTTGGGTAGTCCATGCTCTCAGGGGTACAACTCACATCAATTTCCTCGTAGAAGTCCGACTCGTTGTCCGAACTGCTGCCATCTTTGTGATGCCGTACCCCGGAGGAAGATACGGTGACCGACCTGGTGTCGGCGCACATGCTCCTCCGTGAGCTCTCCTCCGACGCAAGCTCCGCGGTCCTCTCCCGCGAGTACGGCGCAGCGCCAGGGCTCAGGCAGCTCCTGTGGCCCGGCTTCCCCTGCGGCTCTCGAGCTGGGATCCCAGTGACTCCCTCCGCCGATCTCACCATCACCACCTCCTCTCTGCCGTCCATCACCCGTCGCTGTTCTGAAAAGCGTCGACTTCGCGGGAGAGCGCGAGCGGCCAGAAATGTGAGCCGGAGGTTCTCAGCTTGGAGTCGTCGGAGGTGGGAGGGGTGGGGTTGGAAAGCGTTTTTGGAAAGGCTGCTGGGAAAGAGGGGACGCAATCCGGTGTGACCCTCAGAGAAGAGCGCGGCAGAGTGTGGAGACGGAGTTCTGGGAGGGATCACCATTTACCCTCTCTCTCTCTTTCTCTCTCCCCTTCTACAGAGCTGTCATTCCTAACAGGCCAGTCTTCAGGATGGTCCCCCCTGATGACGCCACGGATTGATTAGAAATCTGGGTAAACAGAAGGAAGAGAAGGTGGTGGCGCTGTGGTTGGGGAGGTGGGGGAAAAAGGGAGGGGGGTGGAGAGTGTGTGTCAGTTTCTGTATTTCAAATCGATCATTTGTGTATATTGATTCATTTGGTTACCTCAAAAATAGTAACAGTTGTAACAACTCATATCAGCATGAATGATTCCAAAACAAAACTAGAAGTGAAAATGCTGAGAATTTTTTTTCTTTAACATATATGTTTTTTATTTTTAATTCGTTAGAAAATTCAGAATGAATAATATTCAATTCTTAGAGCAATAACTATACCTCCTGGTAAATTGGTATTAACGAAAAGTAATATCTATGAATTATGTGCGTTCAGAATCAGAATCGAACCCAGGATACTTTATTGATCCCCTGGGCGACATTATAATGTTGTAGCAGTATCCATTGCGAAAGCATGAAAAGAATAGGATACAAAAATAAAAAGAGACCAACATTAACATAAATGATAAAAAATATACGTACACATATGTGAATTATGCAGAAATAATTTAAAACGCATATAAGTGACGTCAAACAGTTGGGGAGGAGCTGCAGGGTCAAGTTGCCAAAGGTAGAAATGAGTTTCTGCGGCGCTCTGTGCGACATTTTGATTTAATCCAGAACTTGACCAGTGAGTCGTGGAGTGGGTGAGAGACATTGTCCAAAATGGCATGCAGCTTCGGCAGCGTCCTTCTCTGTGCTGCCCCTTTATTTGCCCCTTCCTCCACTTCTCCTCCCCCCTCACTCCTCCCGTCCTTTCCTCGTCTTAAGTGGAGTCAAGTAAAGTCCTTAAAGGTCAAGTCGTCGGTCAGAGTTTAGATAAGAGACCATCCGAGGAAAGCTCTAAAACCAACAGATCCTTGACTAAACTATGATCTCACGTATAAACAACCTATATGGGCCCTTGGGTACATTGCGGTTGTCACACTTTTGCAATTAATTTCAGCCTTAAATTGAGTAAGTTTAAGATTTTCTGATCACTCGCTCACATCTGACAGTAGCCAGAGGAAATTCGTGTTTTTGCTTCATAAATACACAATATAAAAAAGTCAGCAAACAAACAAATGTTCTATATCTACACACATATATATTTATAGGGGACTTTTTAACCAGTGGCGCCACCAAGGGGGTTAAGTGGGCGCGGTGGCCTCCTCTGTCGCATCCAGTCCGATCCAGATTCCCAGCACTGTTCGTACAGCACCAGAACGAAGTGCTGCAGAGAGGAGAGGAGTAAGTGGAAAATACCCAAAAATGTAAAATACAATGAAATTATGAATTTTCCAGATATAATATTTATACTAATGAATTTAAGAGAAGGGAGGACGAGTTTTTATGAATTACTTACTTAGTTTGTTTGTGGCACTGTGGTTCATTGCTGTCATTCATAATCCTCTATTTTGATTGTCTGACTCCTCAGTCAAATGTCACCAGAATCATGCATTTAGGCAAAACAGCTTGGAGACTAACAGTATATTAAAGCCATGGGTCCTGATTATCTGTTCACCCTGTCCAAACATCACATCTTTGATGAATGATTTACTAATATATTATTAGTATAGATGTATGACAATATATAGGACATCTTTTCTCTCTCTCTCTCTCTCTCTCTCTCTCTCTCTCTCTCTCTCTCTCCTTCTTTCTTCCTCGCTTTCTTGCTTTCTTTTCTCCATATTTGAATCAAAATTAAAGTGTCTACGCTTTAAAATTAAAATTAAAAATTGTGGACACTCCAAAAATATATATATGATAAACTTATTCATGTATATTGGTGATTGAAAACAAATATTTAAAAAAGAGTTGTTCTTTTTTAAATGCCAAAGAAAGATAAAGAAAAAAAAATATGCTACCTGTTGTTTTGGTCTCTCATCCAAAGCTTATTGGTTCCCCCAATTTGTCCACCCTTTACATAATTCTCTGGAAAAACTCCTGTTCTTCACATGTAAATGTAATCAAAATTTACCTCCAACAGTAATGAAAGATTTCATCTCTCTTTCAAGAAGAGAGATCTTTCTGAATGGAAGAATGGATCTTTTCAAAACTCGGACATGACGTCTGAACGCCAATCAAAACTTGTGAGAGGATCGGCATTTCTTTTTTGTCAGTAATAGCATGTCATACCAGGAGAGAACTCAAGGACACAACCTGACGCTTTACTTAGATAACATGTTTTCTCTGCATTACCAGCTTCTGGCCAGTCTCGTAGTTCAAGGTGTTTTTTAAAAAACTTATCTTTACAGTGATTAGTGAGGAAAAAATACTTAGTGACTAAAAAAAAATTAAGAAGATAATTTGTTGGAAGATAATGTTTTGGAAAAGTGATGAAAGTTTTGATGCATTGCACGTCATTTGGGTGTTTTCAGACCACGTGAACGTTTATTCAGCATAGCTTCACGATGTTACAGCTTTTCATCAAATATTAAAAAGCAACAGTTCGAAATGTGCAATCTGCTTTTTTTTATTAACATCTTCCTGTGATACAATCATCTCCTTTTCTCTTTAAATAGAAATCAAACGGCAGCACAGGCCTCGTTTGTTTACACGAATTTCAAACATTTTCTTTCCTTTGCAAAACTCCAAGCAGTTAAATGTATGACATGTTATATCAAACTATAAAAATCAAGGCGAACCGCAGCGCTTCTGCACGAACACAATAACACGCTGAACTAAGCTCGGTGCCTATGGATTCAGACTGCTTTACGTGTGTTTCTGAATCAACTTGCAGAGAGAAACAGAGAGAGAGAGAGAGAGAGAGAGAGAGAGAGAAGTAGAGACTTTGGATGGAAGTGATGCACTTCAAAGTCAGACACCAGAGAGCTGCTGCCATGTTGGTTTCTCTCACGCACACGCGAGAGATGGGGAGGGGGAGAAGGGGGTGAGCAAACGGTGGCGCTCCTGCAGCCTCCGCTGTCCTTGTGCGCCCTCGCCTGTCCAAAAGAGGAAAAGCGAGTGGCTGTAGTGGCATCCCTCCCCCCCTCCCCCCGTCCACCAGCCCCGGAGGCTGAGAAGTAAGGGAAATTCCTTTGGCTTTTCTCCCCCAAACTCCTTCATCTGGTCTGCAAAGGGGAGGAAAAACAAATACTTCTTTTTGTACCATGCTCACTTTGTGTGCTAGTGGTTTTAAATGTGCAGAAGTGAACCTAAAGTCATTTTTTTCCGCGCACGTGTCATTTGTCATTTACTGAAAATAAGTTTATACGGTGGAATGGGGCCACAGCCATGTGAAAGTGTTACCGTGTGATTGGTTAGAGTTGTAAGTCAACCACCAACTTAAGCAGGAAAATGCACTCGAACACTAAAAGAAATTGTCAGCCGAACCAAAAAACATCTCCTAAAATCAGAAAGGAATTTGTTTCATTTCCGTCTTTCACCCGCAGAAGTAAAACCTTATCAGGCTGCTCTTTACTTAGTCTAACACTTTTGACCAACAGAACACACAGTATGGTTTTTGTTTTTTTGTTGTTGTTTTTTTCCCTGAAGATGAACATCTTGCGTAAAGCTCTTCGTTGCAAACACATAGGGAAGGAGGATGCTTGTCAAAATCTCATCCGGGGGAAGCATGGGGCAGATTATTTTGAATATTGAGAATTCCCCCGTCACCTCCCTCTCTCCCGTATATGGGGGGCGGAGTTGTTATACTTTTGCTCTTACATTCATAAATGTGGGAATACATGCGCAGTGTTTGTGCACTCCAAAGGTGGCAACGATCCATCCGGTTACTGAGTTATGGAATGGGTCGTGGCCGGGGCAGATGGGATCTTGTGATCGTGCGGAGATAACGCCTGGAAGCCTTTTGCGCAACAAATGGATGACCTTGCGCGTTTACAGTAGTGCCAATTATATTGTGTGTGTTTAAGATAGTGAAGGACATCGGACGGGTTTACTCGCTTGTGCATCATGTTAACCCCAAGAAAGGAACGGCAAAAGAAAGAAAGAAAGAAAGAAAGAAAGAAAGAAAGAAAAAAAAACAGGGACCGCAGACATACCTTTAAACCAAGCGGCAGGTCGGGTTGCTCGGGTTGTTTTGCAGGGTGGTGAAGGTGAGGAGGGGGCAGAGGGGGGATCAAAGAAATGGGGGAGCTCAGAGCGGCAGACGCTGCATTATGCGCACCCCCCCAGTTTTATTAGCCAGCCCAACTTGAACTTGACCATGGAGCCTGCGCAGTGCTGGTGTAATCCAATCCAGCACACCAAACCAAACAGAATGGCTCTCACGGAGCAGAAAAATATTTCAATGTGTGACAGGACTGGATCTTCAGTTCATTTCAGGTGGATTTCTTCTCTAATATGAACAGCCTGTATAAGGGGGGGGGGAGAAAAAGGAATGCCTCCTCAGTGGCCCCTCCCGTCTCAATTTCTTCAACTTGGCCTTGAAACGGGATGACGCAGCAAACGAGAGTAACTCATTGACCTTGGAGCGAAACCATTCCCGATGACTAAACAGCCGGAAATCAATGCGCTTTAAGAACGTCTTTTATCAGATCCGTTCCACAAACACAAGTCTCAGAAATTAGGCCCGTGTTACACCGTTTTAAAAATTGGTGTGGGGCGGGAGAGGAGGGGGGGAGGGGTGCGCAGAATGGGCTTCCTTTATCACCTATTCAGCAGAAGCAGCAGCAGCAGCAGCACACCAGGTGCAAAGCCCCGGCATCTGACTTGTAAGTCTTCAGACTGATCCGTGCATCTCTGGCATCTCAGAGAAAGGTGATATTTACAAGTCTGTCTGCTTGCAAATGGGCTTTCATTTTTAGTGGGTGTCGGTCCCGTCAGTTCCGGTCTCTCTTTCACTGTTTTCTTTCTTGCTTTTTTTGTGTGCCGTTTAGAGGATGCTACTGCTGGGCCGTGGGTGCATTTTCGAACACTGTTTTGGTTCGATTGGGTTTTCTGAAATGCAGTTTGGTCTGTTGAAGAAGCAACATGAGTGTGACTCATGATGCAAATAGGAGACTCAACTGATTTGCATCAGTTTGAGAGGAAGAGCAATGAACTCGGGTCTTTTCTTAGGCTGACGACCCGTGTTGAGTTTACCAAAAAGAAACAGATTAAACTTTGCAGTTTAATCTGTTTCTTTTTAATGTTCATTGTCAACTTGGCCTTTGTTCTGCGTTCACTGTTTAAAAAACGGGGTAGGGGTAGGGAGTGCTCGCAAAAGTAGGTCACAATTTAGGAGTAATACCAGGCGCTTGAATTTGCTATAATTCGTTACTGTAAAATATAAATATGTACAAACTAAATTTGTGGTAAACGGCTTTTTTTTTTTTAGCTGTTAGCATTTCATAGTCAATATTAATGTTAATTTTATCTGTAAATTAAAATGACATCTAGTCAGTTTTTAATAGAATAGTTTTAAGTAACATAAAAATAAAAGCGAAGACAATTATTTGATAATAAATAATACATTTTCTTTATGGAAATCTAGAGAATTAAAGCAAATTTTTTTGGACTAATATTTTTCAGTGGAAACTGAGCGTTCACTACATTATGCCTACATCGCACATTATACATTGTACGTATATATTGTATAATGTAATACACGTTTCAAATTATGCAAAGAAATGTATTCATATTCATTTCTTATATTCCGGAGTAAATTAAATAAATTTTAAAAAAATCATCTGAAATAATACTTTTGGTTCATTCACTAATATAATTGGTTCATAACCAACAATTTGTTATAATTACGGGCTAAAAACAACAACAACAACAACAACAACAACAACAACAACAACAACAACAACAACATAATAATAATAATAATAATAATAATAATTATAATAATAATAATAATAATAATAATACCTGAATTAAGCAGTCTATAAATTTACAGTATATGCAAAAGTGAACTTGACCGTTCAGTGTGACAATATTCCGTTCCTTCTATTTTGTGCAGATTCCTGAATGCCTATAAATGAATGTGACACGCAGCTTACTGGCTGCAGCTTTAGCAGCCTGTCATCGCAACCTCTGAGACGTCTGCAGAAGCTGAAAGCTGAAGCAGGGATGATGTTTCGACTCACATTCTGGACTCACGGGGAGTAAATTAACGTGGCCGTTAATTTAACGAACCTTTAGGTGCCGTTGGAATGAAATGATCTCGGCTCTTCTTTTATTTTTAAGCGAGCCTTCGTCATCACCGCAGGCGAGCGTCCAAGAAAAATATGGAAAAGTCAAGTGTGTGACCGCCCTGTGGTTCCCAGCTCTGACCACAAAAACATATTGGCTGTTATGCTTTGACAGCTCTTTGACAGTCACTTACTTTAAACACGTGTCGCCGTCGAAGCTGGAATTCGACCACGGGCTTTTCGGGATGCTTATTAATGTGGCAATTTGTGTTGTACGACATCTAAATTTAAACGTACGGATCACTTTTATCAGAATTTTCTCGTTCCTCACTGACGCTTTAGGCGCGGAGGCTGTGGAATAACTTGCTCTTTCTTTCAGTTCCTTCAAAACTGGGATACATGTGGAGTTGGAACCGGGAGGGGGAAAAAAAAGGAGAAAGCTTCAGACTGATCTGAAAGCCCACAGAGTTCACCCCTGAACAATTTTTTGGTGGGTTTTCTGCAGATTAAATCTGTGCTTTCCCCCCGCCCCGTTGTTTTTGTAATAAATGCCAGATATGTCTTTTGCAAACAGCTTGGATAAATCTAGGATTTGCACTCTCTGTGCTGAATACAGGTTCATGTGTATGTGTGAGTGCACACACACACACACACACACACACACACACGCACACACACACACACACACACACACACACACACACACACACACACACACCCTCCTCCTCCTTCTTCGAGACATCGCTCATTGTGCTTGGGCTTGTCTCTTGTCTGGGCTGACCACGTGTGCGCGCCGACGGCCACCTTGGCGACACCGGAGCTGCTGATTCTGCAGGACTGCAACACAAATAATTAGATACATAAATAATTCCCAAATGAGCATTCAAGAGTCAGAAAGGTGCACGTTTAATAGGAATGCCGTAAAGTGACTAAACACATCTGTCAAAAGTCATAACAGGACAAAACACGGAGCAAGGAACAGTTAACGATTAACACCACTTTGTGTTTATTCTGAGGTCTGATTTGCTTGCAGTGGCAGAAACGCCAGAAGGCAGCGCGCATGCAACAGGCCGGGCCTTGTACCATGACTCATGCTTATTCCTGCCTATTGCCGCTGAATGATTTCATTTCTTGGCCTTCCTTGTGCGATAACGCGGAGATAAAAACACGACTACTGTGCATCGCCTCAGAGATTGGCTTTGAGGGCGAACCTGGCACAATGCAAGAGTGCAAACCCATGCGAACCGCAGGGTCAGATCTGGATATTGGAAACAGAATATGTAGAACTCAGTTTATTCAGAAAGTGAGAAGGCTATATCAGGTTTTATTATCTTGGTTACGTCTATGAATTTTTTTTTAATTATTATTTTCTCATATGTTAAAATGTCTTATTGACTGCATATAACAGGTGGGACCAGATACAGAAGTATAAATCAGAATTATTGACTGTAGTAAATTATATGATATGTAATATTTTGGCTTTAAATTATTATATATGTTTTGAAAATTAAATTTGAAAGACCACGACCCCCAGCAAAGTGTTTGTCGTTGGTAACAGCCGCCCTTCAGTTCAGTTAAAAACCCACAGACATGTTTAAGTTTAACCGAAGAAAACTCAATCAAAAGTTTGATTAACCCATTTCATCAACCACCTGTTAAACAGATTTTAACAACAATGTGCGTTTTCACATTTGTTTTTAAGCCACTCTTTCAAGATGGAGATTCATTTATGTCTATGTATGTATGTTATAATTTGACTCATTGGTAATTCTGCTGCAAAACGTATAATAATAATAATAATAATAATAATAATAATAATAATAATAATAATAATAATAATAATAATAATAATAATAAATATTTACGTTTACGCTTCTCAGCACATTTGATTTTGAAATCTAAACTACAACAAAATCTGTGTTTACACATCACATTAAATCTTGATTGATATCAATCTTCTCTTCTTTTTTTCCCCTTATAACCCAGAAATACATGTTGAGGATAGGATTTTTTTCAGACAACAGATTGCCGCTAAATTTAGTGTAAAGAAAAACAATGAAAATCAGGCTTGGTCAGCCCAGTTGATTAACCACTGCTACCTCATAACCAGATTCAGGCATCACTGAGGTCTTTAGATAAAGGTCAAGATTGTTTTTTTTTTCTTTTTTTCTATATCTAAGCCGTTTTTATGTCTGTTTCAAAATCTCTGAACCTCATTGTCACTATTCAATTTTACAACACGTTTAACTCTAAAAATGGCTGCGTACGCAGAATCTACCCCCATCAAGGGAAGTTCTTTCAATTATTTGAGCTCGACCAGAAATCTTTTTCATTTTGCTCCAATAAATTGTTGACGACTGAACACTGAACGTTTTTCGCCATGTCCAATTAGTACATAACAAAAAAAAAAGACAGAAAAAAAGCGGGAAGTTAGACCGAGTAAGCCTTTTTGATCAACTCCAAACACCTTTCACATCACATTCACCGTTTAAGACGTCTTTATACCTTTCAGTTTTAAACCACACTTTCGTCTTGTTTATTTAGACCAAGCTGTTTGAGTTGTGCCTGTTCACCAAAAAAAAAAAAAAAAAAAGCAAAGTCGGAGAGACTGACCACTGTTTAAAAAACGAGAATATAGTTTCACTGTTTAAACGACATTAGGCACTTGCATAAGGCATAACACTTTAATAAATACGTCAGTGTTAACGTCTTTTCACCTTACACTTCCAACCACATGCTCACGTTGTTTACATTGAAGGCAATCGGTTTTCGATGTAGGCTTATAAAAGCTGCCTGGGGAGAGAACTCTGCTTCGAAACTCCGCATCAATGCTCGACGTTCTGCAATACATTTGATTGTGGGTTCCAGAGTGAAACAACAACAAAAGAAAAAAACAAACAAAACAAAAATCAACAGTTTGCGTTTGCTTTACCACACGAAACGACAACTACTATTGCTCAAAAATGTTACGGTCAAAGTTCATTCAGGATTTTGATGTTTGGAGATCAGACGCGTGTTTCAATTAAAAAGTGTTTAAGAAGTATACTGGTGCTAAATATATAATGTGGCCTTTTTTTTTAATATGCAGTCTAAATCACCGCGTAATACTACGCCAGAAGATTTTCTTTTAGAAATAGAGTGGCAACAAATTTGATGAGGAGTTTCTTATTGTCAAAAACGTAAGGAACAGCATAAACAGAACTCCTGCTGAACTTAAAGCTTTTTCCAGAGTCAAATAGAGCAGAACACACACATATATAGGCACTCTCTCTCTCTCTCGCTCTCTCTCTCTCTCTCTCTCTCGCTCTTTCACACACACACATACACCCTCCACGTTTATCCCCCCCTTTCCCCTGGATCAACATCATTTTCACACCTATCTGCGAAAAAACTCCTCCGCTATGT
>NW_006800078.1:676360-681907 GCF_000485575.1 Poecilia formosa
TACTTAAAAAGGACACGATAACGTTGCTGTTTTGTTTCCAACGCCACGCAGCCCTCAAAGTTAGACAGCAAGCGAGAAGAAGCGGGCAAGGACTAGTTCGTGAGAGAAAACGCACTAGAGAAACAAAACAAAATGATAGTAAAAGTTAGTGCCCTCCAATAGCTTTTCATTAGGACAGGAATTCTCACCCTTCTTCCGCTCTTTTCAAGCGCTCAGACGGGGCCCTTCAAAGCCTGAATGGTGCGACGGGCTGGACTGCCAGACAACAACAACTTTCAACTTGACCTTGGCCTCCAACCGCGTCTCACCTCCCTATGTAAAACACAGCCAAGTCCAGGGCTCGCCTTCTGACTTCGCATGCTATAAACACGTAGGAAGCCGAATGTCTTCAATATTTGGAACGATAAATCAGACTTTTACTTCATCTGTGTTTCCTTTGTTTTATAGGAGGGTAGAAAAATCTCAGGCCATTTGTGTCTCGCAGAGATACTCGCAATGTAAATCACTTAAAGTGGGCGCCTTTCTATAAGGCGGATCCCAAAGAGTATAGTGGAAAGGGGTATTCCTGGACATTCCTGTATTGCGTATAACCCGTAGCGTTTGTCATAGTCGCACCACCGAGGTATTCGCGTAGTAGATTGTGCTCAATTTAAGAAACAAATCAAATACACTAGTTGCTTTAATGAGTTTATTATTTAACAATATCGATTCATGCAAATGTAAGCCTGAAATGAAGACAAAGAGGGGGCGATGTGAGTACGCATAAGCAGTGCACATTGGTCATGCGTGCAAGTGACTGAATAAAAATCGTCAAAATAGCAAAAAAAAACGAAATCGTTATTTCAGCAAAAAAAAATTTTTTATTTGATTCTCATTTGACAAAAAAAAAAAAAAAAATTTTTTATTTGATTCTCATTTGACCGTGCTATATGATAAAAAAACATCCAAAGTGTGAATATCTCCTTGTTTAAACACCTAAAATGTAGATATAGCTTATGATCCTACACACAAAAAAGTAATTTCATATGCGCCGTTTTGTTCAATGGGAAACACACCAGCAAACTCAGTTAAATCTGCAGGGACAAAAGCAAAAATCCCCTCATATGTACCATCACCTTACTTCGCCGCATTATTCTCCATGTAATTATCTGCTGATGTTTACCGTCCTCTTTGCATAGCCCCGGTCACATGAGGAAGTCTTGGCCAATAAGAGCCAACCTCTGCACTCCTGTGCGCGTCAGAGCGGCTTTTACTCACTGAGAGCCCCACCATCTCCTTTTTTCAGTCACTGGTCTTTTTTAAAAAGAGTCAGAAGCTTCCGATGTTGGATGCCGTGCTATGACAACGTCACTGCTCCTCCGTCCTCGCTGGGTCGACCCGTCGGTGATGTTCCTCTATGACAACGGCGGCGGTTCCGACGAAGCGAGCAAAAACATGGAGGGTTTCCCGGGTGGCAACTTCGCCGCGAATCAGTGCAGGAATCTGATGGCGCACCCCGCGTCCCTGGCACCCAGCGCCGCTGCGGCTTATTCCTCCGGGGACGTGCCTGCCTCCGGTGTGGGCGAACCAGTAAAGCAGTGCAGCCCCTGTTCAGCGGCTCAAAATTCCACCAGCGCGTCCCTGCCGTACGGGTACTTCGGCTACCCGTGCAGGATGTCGCATCACAGCGGCATTAAGTCATGCGGAGCACAGCCACCTTCTGCGTATGGGGAGAAATACATGGACACGGCTGCCTCGGGAGAGGAGTTCACATCTCGGGCGAAGGAATTTGCTTTCTATCCAACTTACCCTTCTGGGCCATACCAACCTGTCCCAAGTTACCTCGACGTCCCCGTGGTGCCTACAATCAGCGCTTCGTCAGAAGCCAGACACGAGTCCCTGCTGCCCATGGAGAGCTACCAACCTTGGACTCTCGCCCCCAACGGGTGGAACAGCCAGGTTTATTGCGCCAAGGAACAGCCTCAGCCTGGGCATATGTGGAAGTCCTCTCTGCCAGGTAAGCAGAGCTGTTGAGCACATTTTTTGAGCAAACATGGAGTAAATAGGGTGTGTGTAATGTTTGGAATTGCCTCAGAGAGAGAGAGAGAGAGAGAGAGAGAGAGAGAGAGAGAGAGAGTGTGTGTGTATGTGTGTAAGAGAGAGAGAGAGAAAGAGAGAGAGAAAGATAAACCCCTTACCCTCAAATTTATCATAATAATGTGATAAAAGGAGGGGTGAATGAAAATATGGGCAGTTATTATAGAAATTTATTTTTAGAAAATAGTAGCATATTTTTTTAAGCATTCGTTTATTTCACACGATTTCCATTTTTGATTTGACGTCTAATTCTTTACATTTATATATAAAGAATTATATGTATTTAAATTAAGTTGCAGTTTTCACACTTTGTAGATATTCTTTATGCAAAAAAAGTCCACAATTTAGGGAGAAACACATTTTTTGACCACTTGTGATCTGATCTGAGACATTTCTCATTTTTTTTACCCCCATCCCACCCCCGCCCCCCTCTTCAATCAGACGCAGTGTCCCACGCAGCAGGAGACGTCGGCTCGTTCCGGCGCGGGAGAAAGAAGCGCGTGCCATACACCAAGGTGCAACTGAAGGAGCTCGAGCGAGAGTACGCCGCCAATAAATTCATCACGAAGGACAAACGGAGGCGGATATCTGCCCAGACCAACTTGTCTGAGCGGCAGGTCACGATATGGTTTCAGAACAGACGAGTCAAGGAGAAAAAGATTGTCAACAAACTGAAGACGATCAGCTAGTTGATTATAATTTCTGATTGCCGTTATTAATATTATATGGGACATAATCTGTTGGAGATGTACAGGCCTACGGGTGTTTGGACACGTGGATTTGGACACCGTGCTCCTTTGCTGACTGAACATGATTCAAATTTGATGTAGGCAAATGATTTCCGGGAGCCTCTGGAACAAACTTTCCTGGGGCCTCTGAAGGCCGGACCATCTTTTTTTTTTTTTTTTCCTGCCTCTTGTTAAATACTAAATTGGACAGAGAGCTTGAGACAATATACAAATATAGTGCCAGCATGTGTGACTTTTTATTTTATTTTATTTTATTTTTTTAATATATATTTCCATTTTGTTTCTATTTTTATTTTTTATTTTTTGGCATTCCTCTGTACACAGAGGTGTGCGCCACCGAGCTACACCTTTATCTTTTAACAAGGGCAATAAATAGACGAGTCACAGGAAATTCTGCCGTTTTGGGGGGATTTGGACCTTGGAAATGTTAAATATTAAACCATCCTGGCTTCCTTTTTTAAAGCCTGTTCTCGTGCTTAGCTTGTATGAAGTCTATAGTCTTACCGTATGGATCCTCCATGCTTTCGTTCATATGCAGTCCATGGTGCAATTCCTATTGTAATACTTATAAATATTTCGTCCAGGAGATGTGCTTGTACCAATCATAGCTCCTGCAATGTACGTGTGTGTCTTCATGTGGTTGTATATCAGTGTAAAAGTAAATCCCAGCATGATATCCATGTTATGTGTGTATGTATGTATGTGAGAGTGCGTATGGTTGGTGTTAAAAGTCCGTCTCTGCAATAAAATGTGGACTTGGTTGAATTTTTTATCCAATTCGTGGTGAAGATGCACGTCTTTTTAATAACAAGGATACTCTTGGATGCATATCTAGTGTACAACTTTTAACTTTTTTTTTTTTGGAGAAAATTAAGCCTTAATCTTGATCACAGTTTAGTATAAAAAAAAACAAAACAAAACATGAACTGCAGGAGGTATATTGCAGGGTAATGTCGAGTTTGTAAAACTCTTTGCAAGGCTTTTTTTTTTTTTTTTTTGCCGGGACACTGCATACAAATCATGTCAACGGCTGAACAATAGTTTTGGTCGCTATCTGCCGCAGGGAAATGCAGAGGGTTGAGGCTGTTCAGTGCTGTTTAATAGTCTTATACCGCCATCTGGCGACCACTTTTCACATAGACTCCTGTGAAGGAGCAGAATTTACGGTTCGACTCTATAAATACAATTACAACAGCAGTAATAATAATAATAATAATAATAATAATAATAATAATAATAATAATAATAATAAAATTCTTTCATTACCAAAAATGAAAGAAATGTTGTATATTTTAATTACAGCACATATTCTGTTTTTATTTTATTTTTTTACATTGATTGAAATTTATCCTTTTTTGCTAAAGTGTTTTGTTCAAGAAAGGTTTGGTTGCAGGTTTAGAAAAATACAACGATAATCCTACTCTCACACATTTTGCTTGATCCTACAGCCGGACGAACTGCAACAAAATCATGCAAAGGTTCGGAATATGTTAATATCACTTCCCCAACCACACAACAGAAACGTCAAAACAAACAAAAACCTGTCGCAATGGCAACAAAATGAAATGTTTGTATAACCTGAATATTGTATATGTCTGAAGAGATGAAGGCATGAGTAGAATCACAGCACTTGAAAGTAAATTGAAGACAAAAAATAGAAAACGTCACCAGAAGCTCTTCATGTGTTTTCTTACAGAACTAAAAAAAAAGAAAGAAAAAAAAAAGAAAAACGTCAAACAGTTCAAAAATAATCCAAGGATACTAAGAAAAATGTAGCGCCAACATAAACTTGTGAGTCTGAAAATACTGTCCTGCTAAAAATGTAGAAAATCTACCTAATTGAATAATGAATTAAATAACAGGCGCTCCACCTCCCTCTGTTTTCTGTGTGTGTGTGTGTGTGTGTGTGTGTGTGTGTGCACGCGTGTGTGTGTGCGTGAATAGGACACATATTAAACACGACTGATCGTTTATATTCATATTTATTCTCGTTTTTGGATTTTCACTGGATATTTGAGAGCCATAAGTACAAAAAAAATCTTAATATGGGGTCATGAAGGTGAAAAAAAACACAAAAAAGAAAAAGAAAAGCAAAGAAAAGAAATGAAAAGAAACGAGAAGAACAAAGGAATTATTCAAGCTTTACTTCCACTGCTGTACTTACACTCAGACTTACTCAGTATACTTTTATTATGCTACTTTCAATTAACAGTTCACATAAAGGTAGAACTGTACAAATTCATGTTTAAATATATTTTCATTTAATAATCATAAATAATAATGCTAATGTGTGTATACAATACATTAGCTATCCTTGAAAAACTAAGTATATCTATACATTGAAAGCCGTTAGAAGGATGTGTAACCTTAACACTTATAAATTTGACATTCAATTTAAGGGATTGTTGTATTAATGCATTAAAAATTAAGATACGTTCTTAATTTGCCGCATGTCTTCTCTCGTTTGTATGAATATGTTACATATCTCCCATTTAACTTTTGATCAAATAAATTTTAATTGCAGTAATTGGTAGACAAGGTGCGCTGTGACCGTCCACTACAGTATTTACTACCAAAAATGAAAACTACTACCGCTACTACTACTACTACTACTACTACTACTACTACTACTACAACTACTAATACTACTACTACTACTACTACTACTAATAATAATAATAATAATAATAATAATTAGAGATAAAAAATACTAAAGAATGAA
>NW_006800078.1:682047-686281 GCF_000485575.1 Poecilia formosa
CGTGTCTTGTTTCATTGTTTGAAAAATAGTTTTGTGAATCTTATTAACCGAAACTCTTTAGTTCTTTAAATAGTAGATGTTTCCATGGTTATGTGGCTAAACCATATATGTATGAAAAGCAGCAAATTATGTCACCAGAGAAAAGGCAGGTAAATAAATAAATAAATAAATAAATATTATTTAGCTAAGTCTCATAAGAGTATGAAAAATCTCTCTCTCTCTCTCTCTCTCACACACACACACACACACACACACACACATATATACATACATACATACATACATACATACATACATACATACATACATACATACACAAAACAAAACAAAACAAAACAAAACAAAACAAACAAAAAAACAAACAAAAAAAACACAAGTATACAATAAAAAACCCCCCCGAAACATAAACAGTCCCACAAACTGGTTTGGGTGACGGGTGAAGAGATTGCAGCTGAAGTGAAACTTAGAGACAACATCTAGTGGCCGTGACGTGAAGACAGCAAATCCTCCAGAACCCTGCATCTTTCCCACGTTGTGTGACGTGGACTTCGGTAGAGTGGGGCGTGAACGTGACAGATGACGTGATCGGAGATGGGCTTAATCAAGTAAGATGTATGACCACACAGACTTTCACTGGGATGCGAGGAAAAAGGCAGAAAAGCCTACAGGAAGAGAAGTGCAGATAATGTTAGCAGGGACGCAGCTCATTGGCTGGAGGACAGCAGAGAAGCATTTTTATTGGACAAGGAGAAGCAAAACAAAGCCTCCAGCCTGTTACAGAACATGACTGTGCTCCGCCTCCACACCGCTGCTCTGCACATGACTCATCGTTGATTGGACGAGCTAAGAGGACAAACAAACCGGGATCTTGGTGTCGAACTGTGTTCAAGAATTGATGTTTGCTGCCACACTAAGGAAACATTAGGAATTGCAACCCGTCTTGGTGAAATCAATGAACACAAGCAAAATATTTTGTAACATTTGGCAACATTTTCTAGGTAAATTCATATTCATATTCCTCATCTTGTCCATTTGTTTACTCTTAGGTAAATAAAAAAAATGTTTTCATGTCAGGATCCAATTCCAATATCTTAATCAAATAAAAAAAATATTAATATTCTTGGTTGGGGAAAAAAGAAAAAAAAAGTGAAGCACCAACTCGCTACTTCTAAAACGACACAGGCTTAATTTATTAGGAATATAGGATGGATTATTGAGTGATCGGATCGGTGCACACTATGCATTTCTCGTCCTCTCATCAGGCGTGGCTACAGCTCGTCCAGCAGATCCAGGCGCTGCTCTTTACATTGACCTTCGCTGTCACCAAGCGTAATGGAGGCGAGGCCTTTTTTAACCTTTCAGTTACTCCGCTTGCGTCGCTCCGCTCAAGACTGCGAAAGCGTGATCTTGGAGATGATCTCGCATCGAGGCAGTCAGTCGCTAGCAGACATAAGCTGATGCAGGATGGACGACCAGCGGTCAACCAGACGTACTTGACCGAGATGATATGTGAAAGCCTTTCTCTGTGTTCCGCTGAGCGCATTGGCTTTCCTGGCCTGGTTATTATCATGTCATTTGGTGTGAATTATACTTCCTGTATAATTTTTTCTTCTTCTTCTTCTTCCTCGCTTTGGACTTGTGAATGGAAGACACAAAAATGAATGCGTCATGGTTTAAAATAACAGCAGAACCGCTTTGTCGTTAGACAGCTTAGTTTAAACCGAGATGGATTAAAAACGCGCACAAAGAAAAAAAGCTCAGTGTTGTTTAAATTATCTGAAGATAACTCACAAGTATTCCTGAAACCCTATTTAGAGTCGCAAGTAGTGATAATGTAAGAATCATCCGAACAATGGATGTCCGCGGAGTTTTTATTTGACTATTTCGCGGTCGGCCAATCCTTTGCTTTGTATAATCTTGCAAAACTATATTGAAAAGTGGACTTTTGAACCAGTAGATACGATCAAATTCAGCTTCTGCAAATACGCTGATATTTAGGCTTCGTAAGCTCCCTTGGTCATCTTCATTATCTTTTAAATCACATTTAGACAAAGATATACGTCACTGTGGAAGTATTTTCACTGTCCCGATTCAATGGGGAATTATTTTTGGCATTATTTTTTTATTATTTTTACTCAAAGATTAAGCATGACCCGATTGTGACTCATATTTCGCAGGAATTTTTTTCGTTTCTGTATAATTAAATATATATTTTTTTAAATTATGTGGTAGAAATTACGGTGGTTCGGATGCAATTTGGGCCATTTCAGAATCACACAGCATAATTCTCGATACGAATTCCCCTCAAATATTTAAGAATTAGTTATAATTTAACAGTTGGGGTTTTAAGTAATTCGTTCATGTAATTATAGAATGCCTTTAATTCTACCTCATTGCCACAAAATATGTGAGTACGAGGACGCTGACAGACTTTTATATTGTGAAAATATGAAAGTGTGGGGCGTTTTATAGACGATTATGTTTGGCTTGACCGTAATATTTATGATCCATTCTTTTACATTGTTTTTAAAGATCATTATTTTAAGGATAATATATATTTTACTATTTAAAAATAATACTAAATATAAGGAAAGAAAGCATTTGTCTATACCTTTTTTTGTCGAATCTTGCAGATTGCGGCCGCAGGTATGCGCACAATTGAATCTGTGTAAGTTTAATTTAAATTCTGAAAGCTCTGAATGTTTTTTTAAACGCTTCCAGTTATCAATAAAAAAGTATTTTCAGACTCGTGTCTTTATGTTTCATTCCAGCTTCCAATTTTTTATTTTTATTTTTTTATGAAAAGACATTTAAAGTTTCAACAACAAACTTGTACAACACTCTTTTTATATTTCCTTGTGTAAAAAACCCAGTTAGTGTCCAGTTTGTCCCGAGGCCTCTCCGCTCTTCCTAAGTTCCCTGCAGTAAGCCGCTCCCGTTGACCGTGGAGTTGGTCGGTCCCCCCCCACTCCCCTCTCCCCCCTGTGTGGTCTCCTCCTGCGTGGCCTCCCCACGCTTTCTTTCTCTGTCGTCGCAATCTCCCCGTCAGCTCACATTTCTGTCACCTGTGGATAAATCAACAGTTGCTCACTGAATCTGGTTCCAAATGCATCGTTCCGCAGCATATATATCAAAGCGTGTTCATTTGGACGCTGGGACTGCTTCATGCTTCAGTCTTGTAATTTTTATAATCGCTCGCGACGTGATTACGGCTGCGGCGCTTAGACGAACCGTGGCGAAAAGCAGCTCTTTGCGACTCAAGTTCAACAGTTTCGCAGAACAACAACAAAACAAAACAAAACAAAACAACAACAACAACAAAAAAAACATTTCCATTTGAGTTTCTCTTTAATGCTTCTAATAATATTGTAAGCAAATTAAGTCCGAAATTTGATGCATTTTATTCAAAAAACTATTCATTAACTTGCTACCCCCTTTTTTTTTAAAAATCATTGTCAGATTCTCAGATTACGCAAAAAGGTCTGTGATTCTAAAGAGGGGTTTCAGATCAGTAAACTAGAGTGTGACAACATGCTCCTTAAAGCTCTAATTTACCACCAGTCTTCTATTTGTCCTGACAATGCGTTGTACTTGAGTTCGGGCCTCGTTGTAAGAGATATTTCATTCCCGATTTCCACACACTCTTTCTATATTGACTAAAAAAAAAAAGAAAAAAAACATCAAATAAGACTTTAAGTCTTTCAGTCGCAGGTGTGGTGGCTGACTTCTTGACCATAAAACGAAAACAAAAAACAGGCTGTTGGTCAAAGTCTAGGGCTCTTTATTTAAACCAAAGACAGAAACTGCAGGAAGTGTCTTTGCTGCAGACTGACTGCGTCTATTTAGCTTCATTTACAGCCTTCAAGGCCTACCTGAGGTGGTGTTAAACTGTATACTTCCACAGCCACCCCCCTTCCACCCTTGATTGTTTACTTGTTGTCTGATGAGGTTTTATGGTGCACGGCTATATGTTTCCCCCCAAAAGACTAAACCAATGGGCTTCCATCAGCTCTAACAAATGGTTTCCAGCTATTTGAAGTTCAGTTCCTGCACAATCTGTTTAATGTAGATGCACGCAGATAAGTCCGTCGACTTATCTGTGGCTGTGTCACTTCTTGCATTAAATTAAGTGCAGTTGCCAAACGTGCCTAAGAGTGTCTGCCTGATATAAATAAATAAATAAATAAATAAATAAATAAATAAATAAATAAATAAATAAATAAATAAATAAATA
>NW_006800078.1:686291-700882 GCF_000485575.1 Poecilia formosa
TAATTAATTAATTAATTAATTAAAATAAGATTAAAAAAGAAAAGAAAGAAAAAAAACAAGTTTTGCAGTTAGTTACTGCAAAAACATTTCAAAAATTTTGGTTGCATAATATTTGACTACTACTTCCTTCTAATTTGAATAAAATTTAGTTTTTGTGTGAATGTCTTTTAATAGCCTGGGGTGCGACGAGCAGAACTATCTTAAGTATTTTCTTATCTTATTTAATAGTTTTTTTTTTTTTTTTAGTCGTCCTAATGATATCCACTCTTGTTGGTGGGCAATGCTTACACCGAAGTTGAAGTTCTACGCTCACACTTTCAAAGCGATCTGGTAATATAAAGCCTGAGTGGATGCAGGGGGCAATTAAATGGAACTCCATCCGGGGCACACTGGGCCCTTTGCTCTCTCTTGTGAAAGACCCTTTTCCTCCCCCGAACTTGAAGTCGACCCTACAGACAAAGCTTTGGCTTTGAGAGCGTTTTTTTTTCTCTTTTTTTTTCTTTTTTTAACACACACACAGCGCCAGACTACAGGCCTGCTGAAAAACAGAACCAGCTCGCTGGGATCCTCAAAAACGACTTTATTTTAATAAAAAACACATTTGTCATAAAACGGACCAAAGCTTTGCTTCTTTTTTCCCCTCCCCTGTTTTTAATAAAGCTAAAATCGTTTTTTTAATGGACATTTGCATTAGATATTCGCCTATTTAAGCATGAGAAGAAGTCTTACCTTAGCTGAGCGCAGACAAATGTTTCTATAATTTTTGAAATTCCCCAGCTGCTGACTTTGACTTCGCGTAGGTGGCGTCTTCCCATCACGCTTGGCCAGTTTTGTGGTGTCTGTCTGGCTCTGAAGAGGGGAAAAAAAAGCCAAGTAGAATACTATAGCAGCTATAAAAACGCAGGTCTGTGCAGAGCTGGCTTTGGGGTTTTTTCTGGGCATCCTGTCCTCAATTACAGCTTAAAAGCTCCAGCACAAGTCGTAGAATTGGTCTGTAGTGACCCAGAGAGGCGGAGCGTGTGGCCGCAAAAATACCCAAATCGTTTGAGTCCCCCGCAATTTGATCAAATAAAGTCCCCTCTTTAAGCAGGAGCGTAACATCATGTGGTTTTTGCGTGTTTTTTTTTTCATAGACTCACATGAGGCGTCTGTGGGCGCTCTGGCTGTATTAGTCAGTCTGTATATTTCAAGGTTGTGTTTCAGATGTGTCACTTAAATCCGTATGTGCGCCATCGGGCACTAGGGTCCAGACCAGCCGCAGCGATCTTAATCCTAGCTCAGGCCTCTCATTCACAGCACATTAGAGTCAGGTTGCAGCTTTTCTAAAACAGGCTTCATGGTGGCCCCCTGAGCGGAGCGGAGTGGAGCAGGGCGGAATGTCCTGTGTGGCATGTTTACCAAATTAAACAGCAGAAATGCATCTAGTCTCAGCACATTAACCCCCATCCCCTCCCCAACCCTCTATTTCTTCTTCTACTTCCGTTTGCTGAATTCGTGCATTTTCTGTTTGTCACTCCAAGAGACTTAAAAAAAATAGGAGTGATAGCTCAACTACATCTGATGTTGCAGGTGTATATTTTAATTTTAACTTTAAAAATAAAACAACGAGGCAGAATCTTATGGGTGAATGTTATAAATGTCACGTTCCGCGTTATTTTTATGGTTTGTTGATATACTCTGCATTTACGCAAAAATGCAAAATTATATTAAACATTTAACAACGTGAATTAAAATGAAGCGATATAAAACTAACTGAAATGTTTGCAGAGACAAAAACAAAACTGCCAGATATTCTTGTTAATACTATGGAGATATTTATATTATCGAGCAACGCACAGTTGACTGCACACGTTGATGTAAACATTGCCAAACAACCGTGCGTAAAAGCGTAGCAAGCCCCTTTTGGAGCCGCCGTTTGAAACCATGAAATGTTACTAATGCATCAGAATGTTCTCTAAATATTCTACATTTTCATTTGACCAAAAAATATTATTTAAATAAATTTCAAGCAGAGGGTGATGTTTATTGAGGTCAATGTTCATTTCTTGACTGCTTTTGCTTTACGCACCTATTTATTTTATCTTTGCCAATTTGTTATTTTCTGCAGACTGACCAGGAATCCAGATTAAGAAAAAAAAAGTGTCCGAACTTCCCCTGGTGTTCCACTAACATCAGGAAAGACAATGAAAACTTTAACTGACATCCAAAACAGCATTCACCTTGACATACTGCTTGTAGTTGATTTATAAATCACCTTCGCTGTTTGCAATAGAAATACCTTCAGGAAAGATTTGATTTATTTGTTGTTGTTTTTTTTGCTGTTTTTGCTGGCGCACAAATACAAACACTGCGCTTTTCTTTCTTTCTTTTTTTGTTGTTGTTGTTGTTTGCATTTGAAACAGTATAGCCGCTACTTTGAACATGACCCTGATAACCAAATGCTCACTGAGCCAAATGCTGCGCTGTAAAAGTACCAGAAGATGATGACTAAGGCATCTCCCTAAAAGCAACCTTTAGAAATAAGCTGCTCCCTCCACCCCCTTTGGTTCAATAAAGATCCGTGTTACATATTCCTAAAGTTGCAGACAATTGATTTGGTTCCAGTGTTGTTTTCGAGGATGAAAGCAGGCAACATAATTCACTTTTGAGGAACTGCTTCCTCTGAAATGAACTAAAACAACTTTTAGGGCTTCATCATTTCATGGAAAAAGAAGCACGTTTATCTTTTTTTTATTTTAAACGTGTTCTACCTGATGCATTAATGTTGATTTAAATCTTGTTTTTTTGTTTTTTTTTAAATAGTCACTAACCAGTTAAAGATGTCTTTGTTCTCCTTGGTTGCGTATTAAGTAATTCATTTTAATCCGGTATGGTTATAAACCACCAATGTCAAGCTTCAGGACACACAGCAGTCATGTCTCTCACACTCCTACACACTCCTACACACTCCTTCCCCTGCCGACGCCTTACACACCCAGAGGTTTGGGCGCGCGCGCGCAAGCAAGCAACGCACGCACCCACGCACACAACAACCGGAGCCTGAAAATCTGTCAATTCCTGCCGCGTGGTCACGTGGCCTCCTCCTCAGTGGAGTGGATGGAGATGGCTCTCCACGTCAGCTTACGTATCCCAATTTGTGCTTAGCGAACCTGCTTCAAAGAGGCGAGAGGCACGGCGCTTCAGAGCCATGTTCGGGGTGGTTATAGAGGAATCAAAGCCCAGCACAGACTTGTAGAAGCGGCCGAGCAACGATGATGGATTTTGACGAGAGGGTCCCCGTCGGATCGAACATGTACTTACCCAGTTGCACTTACTACGTGTCGGCGGGGACCGATTTCTCGGGTCTTCCCTCGTTTTTGTCTCAGACCCCTTCCACCCGCCCAATGACATACTCCTATTCCTCTAACCTGCCGCAGGTCCAGCCCGTCAGGGAGGTGACATTCAGGGACTATGCTGGTATCGAAGCGCCCGGTAAGTGGCCGCACCGGGGGAACTTGTCCCAGTGCTACTCGAGCGCGGAAGACATGGTGCACCGGGAGTGCCTGTCGGCGCAGACTGCCGTCGTGGGTGACATGTTTGGTAAAAACAGCCCCTACCACCACCACCACCACCACCACCATCACCACCATAGCAGCGGGAGCGGCGGAGGTGGTGCTGCGGGTGCCGGCTCCGCCGCCGCAGCAGCCGCCGCTAGCTTCTACGGGAGCGTGGGCAGAAATGGCGTGCTCCCGCAAGCCTTCGACCAGTTCTACGAAACCGCGTACGGGAACGCGTCGGAGAGCTCGTCGTCGGTGAACACCGCCTTCTCAGGGGACAAAACGCCTGCAAGTAAGCAGCCGGAGCAGACGCCGTCCTGCCGCGACTCCGAGGCAAAGGAGCAGCGAGAAGAGACAAGCAGTCCGGAGCTATCTTCCGGCAACAATGAGGAGAAATCCAGCAGCGGCAGCAGCAGCAGTACGTATTTAAACTCGACGCTCTGCTTATATGGGAGAAAGTTTGCAATCTTGCGCGCTGCTGTTAAAAATTTTATATGCTGTTTTATAAGCATATAAGGGTTTATAGAGGGCCTGTAGACCCCCCCTCTTCAACCTCCACCTCCCCCCCCCAGTCTCCAACAAAAGTTTGTTATAAACTGCAGGATCACGTGTTTGGAATTGAAATTGGCCGTGAAAGACAGCATGCCCGTCAGATATGTTCTACTTTATTTATTTATTTATTTATTTATTTATTTATTTATTTATTTATTTATGTATTTATTTATTTATTTTTTGCTTGTGTATTTTGTAGTATTTGCCGTGACTCTCACTGAACGAGGATCTTCACACAGAGCAGCAGCAGCAGCAGTTTCCATTTATGACGAGCGTGCTAGTTTTACGCTTTCTTTGCTTTAAAAGACCTCTTGCTTGTAACGAGGGTGGTGTCTGTGCGCTTGAAGCTGTAGCGCACATGATCTGCCCTGTTAAAGCAATCAGTCGGTATTTCGTATATAAAGTGCTTTTTTTTGCGCATTTCTAAACATGTTTAGCTAAACGAGCTTGTTATTATGATCTACATGTACATAGTTTTGCAGGCTTTCCTGAAAGCCTGCAAAACTAACCCGGTTTTCCCCCTTGTGCAATATGACATAAAATAGATGTTATTAAATTTTAATGGCTTCTATACATTATAGTGAAAGCATATTAAAGCGCTTATGTAATTTGTGACTGCATGTCTTTTAAATTTTTTTTTCTTCTTCTGTGCCTTCCAGGTGGACAGAGGACGCGCAAGAAACGATGTCCCTATTCCAAATATCAAATAAGAGAACTTGAACGAGAATTTTTTTTCAGCGTGTACATAAACAAAGAGAAGCGGCTGCAACTGTCGCGGATGCTCAACCTCACCGACCGACAAGTCAAGATCTGGTTTCAGAACCGGCGCATGAAGGAGAAGAAGCTGAACAGAGACAGGTTACAGTACTACACGTCCAATCCTCTGCTTTAGGGGGGGATCCAGGGGGAAAAAAACAGGAGAAGCACATTGCTCCGGTTCCCCCTCCCCTCCTGTGGGACTACATAGGGTTCGTCCACGGACTCACTGACTTCTTCTCAGTGTACTTCGTGTACTATACCACAGTGGCCGGCGACGGCAGCAATAACACTGCTAGGTTGTTCATTTCAATGTTCGATAACGCGCAGAATGCGCCGATATGAAGTATGCGTTCATGGGCCATGGTTTTGCGCATCAAACTGATTCTGAAAAGAAAGGAAAAAAATATATATATAGAAACTGTTTTTTTCTTCTTCTTCTTCTTCGGTGAGCGCTCCAGGTCTCTGTTTTCGGAAAGGGCCATGTTATTAGAACCTGTTTGTTCTTATTTGTCAGGGGAGGAAAAAAAAAGCAATCATTAATTGACTGCTTAAGTGTATTTTGTAATCAAAAATATTATTTTATTTCTTTTTTTGTCTGTTGTTTAAATCAGAAATGTGCTGGATTTAAACTTTAAGGCGAGTAGGTTGACCTATATAGGGAGACTGGTGGAGCCTACATTGGTGTGACCAAATAATGAGTCCGTTTACGGACGCGAATGATGGGTGTTTCTGTTCATGTGTGTGCTTATTTATTTTGTATGGCCACTCGTTTGCTCTATCTCTTTTTTAATGCCACGGCTGTCCGAGTCCCAATCCACGGGCAAGCTGTTGAGATTCCGCCTCAAACCAGCTTTTCTTATCTCTGACGGTCGCCTATGGAAGAAAAACAACAACAAAAAAAGAGGGCTAATTATTTATATAATGCGTATCTTTTAAAACGCGTAAAGCCATGCTGATGATCATATGCAGGCCAAAACCAGACAGATAAGCTTTGTCCGCTTGGATCCGGAGCACTGAGGTGTTCACGCAGGTGTAGCTTAGAGCTTATCCCTCCAATCTTTCGACTTCTATGCATCCTTTTTATGAGGCATATCAGATCTCGTTTTTACGAAATCCAGAAAATGTGTTGAACATTTGACTATAGATTCCCGTCCAATTTTTTTTACACAAACGAAGACATTAAATGTCAAAATTGATTAGCCAATTACAACACCCTTTCAACCAAATAGAAACTCCACAGTACATTTGGTTGAGCGTTCAAACGTTTAAAGAAGATTGTCAAGCTTTCAACATATAAGGCTATTTAAGTCTTCATCTTTAGATAAATACTGTAAATTGAGGGATTTAAAATTAGCCCATGGGTCGTGTCTAAATTTTTCCTGTACAAAGAGGTTGAATGTCATAATTGGTTTGCTCATTATACACACATTTGGACATCAACAGACGCATAGACGTCTTTCCATCTTTGACTTTTTAAACCACTTTTTGTTGTTGTTGTTGTTGTTTAGTCAGAATGCAAGTCAAGAAGAGTTTGCGAGGGGACATTCTGCTGCAGAAAAGTAACAACCTCATTGTCACTTTTTATATAATACGTTTGATTGTGTTTTCAAATAATAATAAAAAAGAACAGCCTGCGCAGCTTTTTTCACCTTTTACCAAACATGGCTATTCCTCCTTGTCTTTCTTTTGTCTAGTGAAAGTTACGGAAATGTGGACATAAAAAAACAAAAAACAAAACAAAACAAAAAAACCCCTCATAGTTTCCATCTAAATTAAGCCTAAATACAGACATTAAATGTCACAATTGGTTAGAACCACCCTTAAGCCACATTTATACTCCAATAAACGTCTATAGACGTATTTTCACATTTCTAAATTATAATTGCATTTTTTTTTACTTTGAGTCAGAATGAGGTCTTTTTCTCCCCCTGCCTTTAATACACAATGTTTTGTTGAAGAGATTCTGCTGCAAAAACGTATGGACGTCATTCTCAATTTGAGGCTTTACATGACTTTTCCTTTCAGAGTCATTTTCAAAATCACCTTTCGTGCAGCTTAAATCCACCTTTCACCAAACTTTCTTTCTAACATCCAGAGAAATATGTCAGAAATCTGACACTCGGCTTATCTCGTCTATATTTAGCCTAAACATAGACATTGAACGTCAGTCTCCATGAGCCTATTTGATCCAGCCAGATTTTTTTTTTTATCTACATTTAGACATCAGGAGACATCTTTATGTTGATATGCTCACATTTTTACGTTTCGCTGATGGAAGGCAAAGGCACGTTCTCTGGAATTTTGCGAGAGAGGGATTTGGTGGTGCTGTTGGTTTTATGTGTACATACTCACGAAGGAATCGTGACGAGAAACATTTTTCGTGTGCGCATTAATTGCAGCGTCATCCCGAGTCATCGCAGTGAATCAGTTGCTTTGATATGAGCCAAAAATATATATATATATATTTTGTAATATGCCACACTTACAAATAACTTTAAGAATAGTTTGACAATGCTTAAAATACGTTCGGTCTCAGTAGCTGTTTTTTCTTTTCTTTTCTTTAAAGTTGGATTTTGTCTCGTAAATGTATTCTAAATAAACACATTGAAAGTTAGGCTCAGTTGGCCCATTTAAATCGCCTCTCCAACACGATATACATACATGTGGATATAAATAGGTTTTGGTGTAGGCGTCTTTTCAACGATTTTTCTCGAGCTTTTTAGACAGAGTGCTACTTTGTCTTTTCTTTGTGTAATTAACATATCTTTCCACAGGAGATTTGGTCTGCTGTTGGCAACGTGTTTGTTTCCAAGAATCGTGATCCTTGCGCTTTCATAAAAGAGTTCAATTGCTTGGATCAACTGCTTTGGAATGCCCAAATTGTGTATTATATTACATTTCTTAAAACAAAAAAGGAAAAAGGAAGAAAAAAACAATAAAGCCAAAATGAAACGCTGACTGAAAATAGCTTTGATACCAGTCTAAATCCTGCTTGCTTAATGCCCCACATACTATTTTTCTTTGTTAAAATGGATCACATGCGCGTATGTGAAACTTTTTACGCACACAAGATCAACATATTAACACACTCGCAGAAAAAAAAAATGCGGCAATCAAGTGTCTGTGGGTGCAGCAGACACCTGAAGGAAGTCACATGTTAAAGATTAGGTCTCTCAAATGCAAGTTGAAAGCAGTCCAAACACACAAAGACACTCACACGCCCCAGGTTAGACGAGCTCAAGCAAGGAAGAAAAAAAAAAGATGACAGTTTGTTTGAAATATTTGTGTCATTTATCACAAACAGTGTTTATTTGTCGACTTTAAATAAATTGATACGGTTGCATTCTGCCCTTATTTTGTGCTTTCTGAAAATGTTCAGCCATCTCGCTGCGACGCGGTGCTCTCCATCTTTTCCAAAGCGATAAAATAGCTTACTCTGTCCGCCACAAATGACATTTTGGGGATAAGGGGAGGGGGGGGGGCGCATCTCGCTGCAAATACATTTTAAAAACTAAAGACTTTACATCAGTTTGTCTTCTAATGACCTTCCTCTGGATCATTTCTCGGTTTTCCGTGCGTGCAAGCTGTCATTTTGCTGACTGACCCTGGAAACACTCGTGCAGCAACAGCAGCAGCCTCCCCTGGCAAAGGGGTCGCTATATTTGCTGTTGTTATCACAGTGTTTATGGGAGCTGGCCGCAGCGCATTGGCGTTCATATATGACAGTCAAAAGGGTCATAAACGCTGGGGAGAGAGAGGCTGAAGTTTATGGTTGCCTCTCTCCGCCATAGTCCGGCCTTGCCTTACCTCGCCTCGCCATGCGCATCCTTTACTGCGCGTTGGAATTCCGTCCCTAATTACGGGACATCCTCCCCCGTTGCCAAGGCAACGTGGCCATAAAAGCTGTCTGAGGGTCTGGAGCATTTGTACAATTGGAGTGCTGGTGCAATAAACCGTCTGAGACCCAAGGTTATTAACTGTGTTACCAAGCAAGGCGACAGCGATGACAAGCAGAGGACAGGATGGCAAGAGAGCCTTTAGTGAGCTTTGCTGCATCGACTTCATTTTGGAGCTTTTCCCCCCTCGATTCGGCTCTTCTGTACTGAGGACTTGACGCTACTACCACTGGGCGGCGCTATTGGGACCAAAGTCATGGCCTTGGATCTTCTGCTCCAAACGGAATGCAGGTAAGGGTTTCCTCAGGAGAGCAGACATTACTCTGTAGCAGTAGCGTAGTTTCTCTTTTGCTAGGTTGAGTTTTCTCTCCTGATTTCTCTCTCTGGTGCTAACTTGAACAACAAAAAAAAAGAAAAAAAAATCTCCAAGCAGGACTTAACAAGGCAACACTTAGGCAAAAATAATAATAATAATATCCATGCCTCTCGTCCCTTTCTTTTCGCTGAGCTTGACCGTTTACTAGTCTAAGTTTAGGCTTGCCAAATGTTTTGCATTAGGTTAAGCCGCTTTAATTGATAACAGTTGGAGACAGTTTCCTTTTCGTACCTGTGCATAACATGCAGATACCATTGCAGTTTATACTGAATAACAAATCCTCCCCTTCCCCTGAAAATCCAACTCAGCGTGCTTCACGCGTTGTCTTTGATTGCCAAATTTAAACGCCACGAAGGCTCGATTTGCTTTAGATAGTGCAGCAATCACGTCTTTTCCTTTCCGTGTAGCCGAGATAAACTTTGGCTACGCTCGTGTCAGTTCTGGCCTTTTTCCCCCTCCCCATTCAACTCCCCCCCACCTTTTGTCTGTCTCTCGTGAAAAATAAATGCTTCCGCTGGATGTAATAAAACGCCGCATTATTGTTCATAACTGCACTCAGGACGAACATGATACGAGTCAAGCGGCCTCTTCGGCCACCATTATATGGGCCCGATCAAAGCCAGCGGTTGGAGTAAAGTGTTTTCAGGGTATTACAGCGCGGCAGCTGTGGAAATGAAGATTTAATAGCAACAATTAATAACTGTAACACAAAGATATCGATAGCTGCCCTCCACCTCTTATTCCTCAGCCTCCAAAATGCTTCTCCGACAAACACGAAGTGTGCGTGTTATTAATCGATGGTTTCAGTTTCTTCTCTGGATCGTGTGTCCAAGAGAAAACTATGGTCTCTGCTGGGAGACGTGGGCGTGCTTTTGGTGTTAATTTGTGAATAAAATCGGTTGTATTTTGAACCAGAATGTTGTTTTAAGTAGTTACATTTAAAGAGTAATTGACTAGGAAGCATGTATTTTTTATTTATTTATTTGCGTCATGAGCGGCGTTAATTGAAATATGATCACCGTTGTTGTGGAAAAAAAATCTGCGGCTTTATAAAGTCAAATTGCATCAGTAAAAAAACAAAAACAACAACAACAACAAAAAAAAACTTTAGAATGTGTTAATATATATATATACACATCACGGTTTAAAACCGTGATGTTTGTTAAACATAAACAGATGTTTTTTTTAACCCTCGGGAAAATAAATTAAAATAAAATAAAATAAAATTGCAAAATGATGCACAATTGGAGTTCTGTTGTGTCTCTCAATGCTCAACAGGAGAACCAACAATAGGACTCATATGCGTCAAAGATTTAGATCTGCTTGATACACACAGACAAACAAACTCACTCTCACACGCATTTAAAAATATAACTATTAGAATTTAAAATTAGCGCATAAGTAGACAGACAAAGGGAAATTTTGAGCAACTGCATTGATAGTGTTAAAAGGAGAGATTATTATTATTATTATTATTATTATTATTATTATTATTATTATTATTATTATTGTTGTTGTTGTTGTTGTTGTTGTTGTTTGTGTTGTTATTAGTAGTGGTATTTAGCATTTAAATAGGTAAGTTAATGTTAACTTTGATATTAGTTATGCTCTGAAGTTTAAAAAGGAGACAAAATAAACAAATAATGTATCTATTGAAATCGTCTATACCTTATGAGAAACACAATAATAAATATGCAACATGAATCATAATATACAAATACATTTATTAGAAAATAGTATAAAACTTTTTTTTTTTAATCCTGAATTTCATAACTAAAAATAAACTGTGAACAAGTGAAAGCGTTTGAGAAAATTGAAGTTCATCAAGAAATTAAGAATGGAGTATCTTTTTGTGTGTGTGTGTGTGTGTGTGTTATTTGTCTAGGAGTATATATTTCATCGGTTTTATGCGCAAACTCTTATCCTGCTAACCCCCAGCACATATCAATATTAGTTCAAACTCATGAGGATGATGTGACCGCATAATTTAAAACAGAAAGTGTGCGATACAGCCAAACCTATCATAAGAGGTTTGACTTTGCTCTGTGGAAAAATGCGAACAATTTGGCTTTTTTAAATTTTTTTTATTTTGCGTAAACATTGTTCCTTTTTACCAGCTGTCGTCCTTCGGCTCGAAGATTCAACAGATAAAAAGTCACTCTGCCAAAGGCGATTCCTTTCTGCAATCTTATTAAAGACTTTATTGCCAGGGATACCCGCTGCTTTTGGTGCTATATCTTTTTTTGGAGGATCACAGCAGCTATGCAGTTTAAAATTACTTTCCATCTTTACGCAAAGCCTGTAAAGCCTCATGTTAGTGAATGTTAAACCAATTTTGAGGTTGTATTGGTTAGTTTAGTACCCACTCACCCCCAAAATTGGCTATTGTCTAATTTTTTTTGAGGATCCAAATAAATCTTGCTCTGATTGCTGAGTTGTTTTGTAATATTTGATCTGCTTGTATTGCTACAATACTTGAAACACTTAAAGTTTTTTTTGTTTTGTTTTTTTATTTTTTTTAGATATTTTATCATTTAAACAAATAAATATGCATATTACAACCATGTGCACTGTTGGACTTATAGTCTCTTCTGCACAGGTTGGTGCATTAAGACGAGGTGTGGAAACACTCTGATTGCTCTGCCCGCTTCTTTTTCTGCTTGAGCTCCATGATGGATTTCTGTTCGACTCCTACGTAGCCTGAAAGTGGGAGGGGACTGTCCCTTCTTCCTGCGTTTTCATTGGTTTTACAGTCCTCTCGGCGGTGAGGGGGGTGCCTCTAATCATATCCAGCATGTTTTGCACAAGAAATGTCAGCCAGAAAGGGCTATCTTCTCCCTTCGCCAAAATACACTACAATAATGTCATGTTCGGACAGCCCGTCTGGAAACGCATTTTTAGTGGACTCCCTGATCAGCGCCCGCACCGAGAGCGGCGGGGGTCACTATGCCGGGAGTGCGGTTTGCTTACCGCACAGCACCGCAGCAGAAGTGCCTTACGGACTACACAACTATGGATACTTCCCAGGTATGACTAAACGGAGCGAGGTCGGTCCCCAGAATGTGGTGTCCACCTCAGGTGCATACATGTCCAGCATGGAGATGTGGATGGACGCGCAGAGGTCATGTCGTATGGACCAAGAGCACTCTGTGGGTCCCCAGGTCTCACCGTGCACGTTCCCGCAGAACATCAAGGAAGAGAGCACCTACTGCCTGTACGAGCAGCCCAAGTGTCCCAAAGCGTCCACCGCCGAAGACCTCACATATTCAAGATTGACTTCTTCTTGCACAGTCACCGATGGCGGCGGCGGCGGCGGTGGTGGTGGTGGAGTTGGGGGCGGCGGGGGGTCGGTGCCTGTGCCGGGCTTCTTCCGCTTGTCTCAGACGCACGCACAGTCTCATAAACTTTACAGCGCCAACAACGGCCCTCATTCGAACCCTTCCCCTTCCCATTCTCATTTCGGCCTGCAGCACCCCGCCGATCACGCTCGCTTCCACTCGCCGCCACCAACCTCTGCGTCTGTCCCAGCCACGGCGGAGAAGAAGGGGAAGGACGCGGAGGAAGCCACAGACCTGCCGCCTCAAGCTGCGTCGGGCACCGAGGAGGGGCGCGACTCCTCGGACGGCGAAGCCTCCTCTGCGGAGGAAGTGGAGGAGAATGACAAGGAGAGAGCAGCAAAGGCCAATAAAGGTAATCATTGCGGGACTTAGGTGTGGTCAGCCTTGTTTTGGTGGCAAACAGGTAGAGTGAGGCTTTTTACTGGCACCTGTCATGTCTTGTGCTGCGGTTTGAACTACAGTCAGACGTGGAGACATGTGTTTGTAAACATGGCATTCACAAAGTATTCCACCAAGACGGTTTTTAGAATTATGATCATTGTTATTATTATGCGTCAAAACCCCAAACTTAAAGCTTATGAGCTAGGCTTCACTTAGCTATCAAATTTCAAGTGATCAAATGAGATAACTTCTAAAATTTCAGGATTAGAGATATTTTCAGTGATAGACCGCTGTGGAAACTGGCGCACAGGCCTACACACATTTTTGGCACTAGGTAGCATTTTCTACGATTTTTACCCCAAAACATTATTGTAGATATACTTTCCCTTTATGCGTTATTGGTGTAAACGTTGCTTATAGATAAAAGCTGTCAAAAAATAAAAAAATAAAATAAATAAAAACCTGCCATTATTTTACAGTTGAGAAAAGTGGCAGAAGAGAAATGTATTTTTTTAATTAATTAATTTTTGAAATGTTCAATCACTATTCAGATTTGTAAATTTGAACTTTTACGTGCTTTAATTCGTGGCACATGTTTTGGTGCGTTTGTCATTTTTTCTTGTGCAGACATGTTTATTATTACAGCCGTCCTTTAAAATGTGTTTATAGCTACTATCCCCCGGGCACAGATTTGCTGAACAGGCATAGGAAAAAGAAAAATCTAGCTCTCCTTAGCTGATCTAAACAATAGAAAGAAAAAAATTGGTTGAAACATGAGACTTGAGAAGAAGCTGGAATAATATCGCCTTATTGTTGTTTGAAGGGACCAGCTGAGCCAACAGGCAAAACTATAATCTCAGTCTTGCTAAAAATGTATACGTTTTTCCTCATATTTTTGGTCGAATTAGTATGGAAGATATTACGCAACGTCTGAGTAACGTAAAGTCACGTAAAGACGTCTGTTTATGTGTAAATATCATTAAAAGGCGATTAGGGTGACCAAAATGTATTTTAAAATTTCTTTGAAGGCTTTATGAATAAAACTAAAACATTTTTTCTGGGCTAGAACACGCCGATGGACGCCCACTGTTTGGAAAGGAAAATTATATTCTTTGAAATATACAAAAACACACAGACACGTCTGAAGGTCATATTTTCATGTTTGTTGTGGTGTGCTTCATAATCACATGTGCTTAAGCTGCTTTGCTCTTGCATTTATAATCCTCACTGCGTAAAAACAAAACAAAGCAAAAAACAAAAAAACAAACTATTTATCTGCCATCCTTCTAGGAGACACAAAAAGCGAAAACACGGCCAACTGGCTGACAGCGAAAAGTGGCCGAAAGAAACGCTGCCCGTACACCAAACACCAGACGCTGGAATTGGAGAAGGAGTTCCTGTTCAACATGTACCTGACCCGAGAGCGCCGCCTAGAGATCAGCAAGAGCGTCCACCTGACGGACAGACAGGTCAAGATATGGTTCCAGAACCGCAGGATGAAGCTTAAGAAAATGACGCGGGAGAATAGGATCCGGGAGCTCACCTCCAACTATGGATTTTCATGATAAACAACGACTCAAAAAGGGAACAACACGTTTAGATGAATTTATTGACAAGCTATCATCCAAATTCCTCAACTCCACGCTCAAAGTCTCATTTCCCTGAGAGATTCAGCCTTCTCTCGTTGCCCATCATCGTATCTGACCTTCTGAAAAAAAAGAAAAAAAAAAAAAGAAAGCAAAAATAAAAAACA
>NW_006800078.1:701117-704195 GCF_000485575.1 Poecilia formosa
ACACACACACACACACACACACACACACACACACACACACACACACAATGTCTCTCTGTTTCTCGGCAAAAATGTATGCAAAGTATTACTAGGGAAATTCCCTAGTAAGTTCCCAAATGAGCCGCTGTCTAAATTTGGAAAATATTCTCATTAATTTCTGGAGTTGTGCATAAGATTTCCACACAAATTCACATTTGAATAAGGGAATCTCCAAGGCTGAAAAATCAATCAGAATGTGATTTTTCATGAGACGTGGGCTGCCTCTACACGTTCGAGTTAAATGTGTAAATTGTAACTTTGTTCACGCTGAGAACAAAAGCAGTGTGAAGGAGGAATATTTTTTGCTGTATATTTCTGTGTACAGGTGTGTTTTTCTTTTTGTGTAATGCCTAATAAATTATCAGCTCGGACTCAGGACTAGCAGCTTGAATTTTTGCAAAGTGGATAACAATATGTTTTGCTTATTAGTACAGGGGTAAAAAACAACAACAACAACAACAAAAAACATATATACTGATTAAATAGTCCAACATTTAAAATCAAACAGACTTCCTAACTCTGGAGATCCTTTTGTTTTGTTGAGAAAGGACCGTTTCTGAGACCATCGGAAATAATTAAGATATTAGGCTGTATAAGCCGTCCTGCTGCATGCCCAGCCGGCTATTGTAGAGTTTTATGACTGGCTGGTATATGAGCTTTCTCCCTCTCCTCGAAGAGCTGCTTCAGTTGTGAGAGAGCCTGTCGCACGGAGAGGAGGCCCGTCTCACAGGCTATTAGTAATCCGAAGGCACTGTGGATAAACTGTTTCTATACGCTTCAATCCGGGAATTAATGGGATAAACAGACCGAGGATTCGGGTGAGTCCATTCGCCTCTGTGATTCTACCTCCTTTTTTGTTGTTTTGCGCATTGTCTCGGTGGCTTATCTACACATGCAGTTTGTAGAATGCTGTCTTATAGCGAGATGCTGTGTTTTTTTGTTTTTGGAAACATGATGACGGAAGCGACCACCACCGCGCATTACGAACCGGCCGATTGTATTCCACTTGAGGCCCCGGATCGACTGTCGAGTGGTTTAGGTAGTTTCATGTTGTTGGGGTCCATTTCTTAACTCTGCAACATGAAACTGTCTTAATTGCCCCAGTTCCAAACCTCGAGACCAAGCGGAAGGCAGCTTGGAGAAATAAAGATGGTGGGACTTTTTTTTTCTCTCCCTCAATGTGTATAGGTGTTTGGATGGATAAGTAATAAATCGGGGAGGGGCTGGGCTGGTTGCTTTCAGTCTTTGTGTCCAATATTTTTCTTGCTGTCCTTGAATTCACTTCAATCTCGCTAAATACACGACAAGCGGGACTGGGGTCGAATATCTGTGACCGAAACTCCGACGCAGTTTGCCTGCTGGATTTGGGATAAAGCATTCCAGCGTTTTCCGCTATTAGTAGTGACGCAGACACGCCAGACAAGGCCTCGGTTACGACCACTGCAGCAGTGGAGGGGAAGGGGAAGGTGAATGGGGCAACAGCGACCTCCGCGGGCAATGAGACCGGATGCTTCCTCTGCGCAATAGTGGCTCCAAACACAAAAGGAGGAGGAGGAATGGGGGGCTTTATGGCGATTTTCAGATCCGCCAGACAGGCTGTTATCTGCAGAAGCAAAAGAAGTGAATAGCCCCTGCGGTAAACCGCGGGGGTTGAAAAAGACACCCTGATTTAAAAGCTTTTACAGCCCTGAGAGCCATTGGCGTAGTGGCGTCTTTTCCTGCTGCAAAGGTGTTTGTCCATTCTTGTTTGTCCATTCGAGGTTTCAGTGAACAAATAGACGCACTGCAGCCGCTCCGTCTCATCCTCCTTTCCTTCCTCTCTCGGTTTGTTTGATGTCTGCTACTTGGATACTGTGCAAGTATAACCAGAGAGGTGATGGGAAATCAGATTGTGCATTCTAGACACCTCGGAGTCGTTCCTTTCCCACATTCTCTTCTGTATGCTATGCAGAATGCAGAAAATCCACACGGCTTGGATTCCCTGTGGCCTTGTAAGGGTGTTGGCCAGACTGTTTATATGCTTGCATGAAATAAAACACCAGAGTCGTGCAGCAAAACCCAAAGTTGCAGCTTCTAAGACCCCATGCTACTACATTAGAGCTAGACTATTAGAAAATGGACATGCATAAACTCAAACATCCTTTTTTTTTTTTTTTTTTTCTTAGAAGTGAGTTGGTGTTGTTTTGTTTTCTTTCACACTTAATATATTCACAATTATGAAGAAAATAATTTTATACATGCAGTAATAGTTCATTGCATAAATTGAGCTTTTAAATCTATGAATGTTTAGGAATGTCTTAAGATATTTCCTCACGGTAATTTAATTATATTTGCGCATTTCTTAAGTCTGGCACAATATTTCCGCATATTTATTTTTGCTTAGGTGCTTCAGCATTTTATAAACTAAAACTTTCACGAACCACATTTAAAATACAATCTAATTTTGTCGTTATTTTTTTTTCTTGAAGGGTGAAAAGTACATGGACTACAGTTAAGGTTCATTTTAGTACTATTTTGAGCGTAATGTTACACCGAGTCTCGGGCTGCTGGCAGGTATTAGGAGTTCGTTTGTTAATGGTGGCGATGAAACCAACATGCAAGGGCAGCGCAAGTGATAACGGCGGTGTAAATAGTAAAGGACGTCGAGTTAAGCAAACTGCGATTTACCAATAATCTCTTAGATGGAGATATATATGAAAAGACGATACGAACTGGGTTTTTTATCCTGTGCCACATGACGTGAGTCGGCTAATTTAGTCAGTATTATTGCATGCAGTTTAAATACAAGTCTTACTTAATGTATTTACTTTCTATCATTGCTAATTTATCGCTTCATATTATGATTTAAAGAACGCCGAAATTACACTGTAATTTTTTTTCAACTAAATCTTACATCTGACAAAATGTTTTTAAAAAATCTATTTGGTACTTCTTAAATAAATAAAAATAGATCGGACATTGCACAAAAACTACACTTTTATTACTTTCCTGTCGCCTGTCTTCAATTCAGTCTTTATTTTCTTTATTTAGAAATAATAA
>NW_006800078.1:704355-710056 GCF_000485575.1 Poecilia formosa
ATATATATAAATTCTTCTCCAGCCCGTGAACCAAGGGATCATTTAGAAAAATATAGCACAGCCTCGTTTCGCATTTATACTTTTTTTTACTTTGAAAATAAACTCACCTAAATAGATAAGTCTTTCTTTGTTGCTGTTGCCAAAATAACCCACAATTTATAAGCTATGTAATAAAGGGTGTCTCTAATGATATAATGATGAAACTACTAATGCAAAACAAATAATAGAAATATAGACAAGCAGTAGTAGCAATGACGACAACAACAACAACAACAACAACAACAATAATAATAATAATAATAATAATAATAATAATAATAATAATAATAATAATGAAACCGTTCAAACCACAAATACATCTTGCATCAGAAAATAACAAAAACAGCACAATATCTGTACTTCATTCAGAGATTTCTGACACTCCGACAACGGAAAATGACGCACATTGGATGATGTTTCCTCTCAGCCTTCGGAGCAAAAATAAAAACAGGACGCAGTGTGTTTTGGTCGTAATTTATCCTCGCATTGCTTCAATCCTCGAGTTGCAAAGTTCCTCTTTAATACGCGGGTGTTTTTAAATGTGTTTTGGCGAGCGGCAGCGGCTGGGCGCTTACGTGTCCAATAAAGTAACTCGTAAAATGAGGCTTCCAAATACATATTGTATCGTTTTGGATAAACCAAGGAAGGGATTTGAATGGCTGTAAGTAGCAGTGCTGTTGTTGACTCTTGTCTCTTTTTTTCATTCATATATATATATATATATATATATATTTATATATTTTTTAAAAATCTCACTCCCCACAGATGTTCAAATCTTGATCATTTATAAAAACCAGTGCTTGTTATAGTCGCGCAGGCTGAGTATTTAATGACTGCAGGGATTGATTTATCTTTTATTGTTCGGCTTTATGATCACGTGTCTCGGCCGCCCAATGGCATCGCGCCGTGGCTCCCCATTACTTTCCCCACTGTAGTTCTCCGTGCATGGGGCCAAGTTGCTACTTGATTTCTCCACATTGTTATTTTGTGAGGCTGCGCTTTGCTGCGCGTGCATTTGTGTGTGTGTGTGTGTGTGCTTTTGGGGAATGTGTGCTTTTTGTTTTACTTTGCATGTATCTGTTGTATGACTGCGTACATATGAAATCGGTCTAATTTCCCTGCCATGTCGACGTCCGGAGCACTCACGAGCTACTACGTTGATTCCCTTATCCTGCCTGAAAGCGAGGAGCTCTCTACTCCGAGGTACCCCTCCGGTGTCGGTGTCCAGCACGCCAGACAGCCAGCCCCTGTGGTTGACCACAGCGAGCTCGGAACTTGCGGCTTCCCGTCCAAAGCCCCCGTTTTCGGGCCGTCATGGAACCACGTCCCGGCTCAGTTCCCAGGCGCCGTCTCCTCTGTTTATCACCACTACGGGCATCCGCAAGGCCCGATGGGCGCGGAGACGGACGGCCGCTACCAGTCTTGGCTTCTTGAGCCCGTGTCAATGACTGGATTACCGCCGAGTCACCATCACTATGCGATCAAACCGGAGGGTCTAGGGACGCCGCCGGGATCTCACACGGCGCTGCTACTCTCCGATTACGCCAACGGCACGGTGGCGACACCGTCACCCGGAGAGAAGGACGAGCTGTCCGCGCAGGGAGGGGAGCTGAGCGCAGAGGGCGAGGACAAACCGGGCCTGGACCCAAGTAAGTTAGCCCGCTCTGTGCTCTTTTATGTTTCAGCTATTTTTACGCATAAAAGTCACGAGGTGCGAGGTGCATGATGTCAGTTGGCATTCTGAGCGTGCCATTACCTTATGGAGGGCTGTGAGGGGCTCACGTTGCAGTATCAGATGTTGGAGAGTGCAGAAAGGTAGACAGCTGTTTTTAGAGACGAAGCGTCTTTCACTTTCACATATGTTACTGATCCATTATTTTTTTATTTTATTATTATTATTAAAATTATTATTAATATTATTGATAAAATCAATTTTGAAATGTTCCTGAAAATAGAACCAGTACTTGATCTTCCCCCCTCCCCTCCCCAAATTCTTCCTAGATAACCCTGTGTCCAACTGGCTCCACGCGAGCGCCACGAGAAAAAAGCGCTGCCCTTACACCAAGCACCAGATCCTGGAGCTGGAGAAGGAGTTCCTCTTTAACACCTACCTGACCCGGGACCGCAGGTACGAGGTGGCTCGACTGCTGAACCTCACCGAGAGACAGGTCAAAATCTGGTTCCAGAACCGCAGGATGAAGATGAAGAAGTTTAACAAGGACGGCGCGCCGAAAGACGACTGAATTTACGCGCAGATTCACACAGGATATCTAGGCTGTGAGCAGATCAGCAGGACATTTGTTTTTAAAACTCTCTTGTCTTATTGTACTATATAACATCTTATAGAATTATTTGTCTTGTAAAAGAAAAAAAAGCATGTCGGAGATTAGTTTGATGCTACTACCTTTAAATTGCACAATTCTGACAGTGCCCATTGTTTTGTTTCGTTTTTTTATTGCTTTGTTGATTTGAATTAATACCTCGTTAAAGTGTTAAATTAGTCGGCCTGTTCCTTTTAATTGTGCTTGTTTGTGTATGGATGTTTCTAGCCAAGTGTGTGTGTGTGTGTGCGCGCGTGTGTGTGTGTCTGTTTTGTTTAGTTATATTTGTTGTCTAAACGTATAGTTTATGAAAGAAAACTGTGTTAATTTTACTGTCTTTTCTCCATAAGTAATAGAACAATGACAGATGGCCGTGAATTTGATACTAACTTTAAAAACCGTAGTGGGGAAAACAGTTCGCATTGATACACAAGCCGCTCAGATCTCTTAGAAATTCCTAATAGATCTTATCACAGGTATAGTTACTGTCATCGACTACCTATATCGTTCAACTACCTACAATATGTTTGTTTGTTTTTTAGACTTTGGATCATATAGATATGCTGGCATCACTGTAAAAAAAACAACAAAAACAAAAAAAAAAAAAAACACGTCTGACTGAATTTCAGGGAGTGACATTTCCAATTAAGGGACACCATGTTTGTTAAGAGAGAGAAAAGGAAACACTGTAGGCTATCCATTGAATACCTCGCACGGTCTTTTGACCGTCAGACGTTTGGTTCATATATGTAATTTGTATTATTTATTAAATAAAACAAATTATATCTCGAAAGCGTTGGTCGTCGGACTTTCATTTCACGATTGTGTTTTAGTCAAGTCTAGTTTTGCCGTGCGTAAAAGGTGCCCATAAATAAGAGTGCATGCAGGAAATATATTGTCTAAAATGCGTTTGTTTATTTATTTATTTATGTATTTATTTATTTATTTATTTATTTATTCACCCACTTATTTACTTATTTCAAGTTAAGTTATTAGGACAGTTTTTACACACAAACGCACAGTAATTACAATGAATCTACTGGTGCGAGTGTGTGTGTGTGTGTGTGTGTGTGTGTGTGTGTGTGTGTGTGTGAGTGAGTGTGTTTTGGGGAAAGAGTTGCGTCTTGGCAGAGGATGTTGTTAGTTGTATACAGCCATAAAAGACAATTACGGCTATAACCTTTTATGGGGTGCAAAGCGCTACGAGGCGAGAGGGGACGCGCACGCGCTCACGCACATTAAAAGAAGAGACACTGAGATCTTCGACAGCTGAAAGCTCAGAAGAAAGCGGCCCGGGCGTGTTTGTGTCCAGCTCAGCACAGATATGACAAGCCTTACAGCAGGGCCTTGTCAACAGACCCGATCAGTTTTAGACGTTTCTTTGTTTACTACAGTTAATTATAACACAAATATGATTATTTCTAAGTTACATATCTTGTTTTTTTTACCCCCCAAGTGAAGAAGCATATCTTACTGCTTGTAGATTATAAATGTGGATGTTCTAATGGCGGCGCTGGTTCAAGTCCCCCGCATGTTTGAGAAAGCGTTCGGCACACACGCACTTTGGTAAATAATGGAATATTTCTTTTTCAATCAACGTGTTCTGATGGAACAAGCTCTCACGGACTCTGCAGAAACAACAACAACAAAAAGTACGACTAACTTTCCTTCTAAGACTCAATCGAGCCCAACAGGAGTGGTGTTGTGACGCGTTTGGGGTGGACGCAGATGGACCCAAACTTCAAAGACTCGGCCAGAGACAGCGTAATAAAAGCGCCTGCTCTGCTATACACTGTCTGGCATTCCAGTTTTAATGGCTTTATGGCCGTCCAGATACAATTAGACCGTTTCCAGAATGGCACCCATTTGCTTCCCTCCTCCTCCCCACCTCCCCCACCTTCTTCTCTTTCTGTGTGATTGGGATCTGTGACAAAAGGCCGAGCGGAAATGATCAGCTTTATTGGATTCCTATCCGACAGAGGGAACGCGCAGGACTCACGGTCATTTGGAACCCTCCTTTGTTTCCACCTTGGAACCTTCCCCCCTCTGCTCTTTATTTTGATCCAAAAGGCGAGCGGAGGAGCAAACATGGACGCAGGAGTCGAAACCAGCAACAAGCTTTAAATTGTTCTGAAAAATCATATTTGCAGCTGAAAATGTCACAACCGTGGAGACGCAATAGTCCCCTATTCTCTTACGTATTTTAATTCCTGAAGTAATGTCACAAATAAAATAAAAAAATAAATAAATAAAAAATAAAAAAAAGGTTGCCGCAGCTGGAAACTGCCTCCTCCACCCCGCAATACCCACAAGTTGACAGGAGGTGGCGACACTTTTCCATCAACGTCACTGCTGTTTTTTGCTGTCTGAACAGTTCCTCCCCGGCGAAGCAGCACAGAGGGAACAAACTGTAGTAACATTTTAAGAGTCAAGGAAAATAACTTCACACCTTTTTTACAGTCTCACCGCAGAAGCTGGTTTCATACCCTGCAGCTCTGAGAAGGGGAAAGGCGACAGAGTGAAGATTTAACTATGTGGCTTCGGCCGGATAACTGCTGCTCATGCGCACAACGAAGGTCTACATGTTTACTGGTGTTTTTTCTTTGTTTTTGTTTTTTTTCCTTCCTCTGAGTTGCATTTATTTCTTTTTTATGATTAATTAATTATTAATTAATTATTAATTATTAATTTACTTATTTATTTATGTTGAACCAAGCTTCTTTGATAGAGCGGAAAATTCAAATTAGCATTTTGTTTCCCTCCAAGTCTATTGTATTTCTTCTCTCAGCACTTTACTTTGCAGTAGCTCTTACAAAGAGGATCTAAAGCAGGGGCATCCTGCATGTTTTAGTTCTCTCCCTGGTGGTAGCAACAACCTTTTCGGCTTCTCAATGTTCCTCTTAGGCCATCTAACGAGCCATCATTTGATGCAGGTGTGCTAAACCAGGGAGAGAACTAAAACATGCTGGATGCCGGCCCTGGAGGACCGACTTTGGACACCCCTGATCTAAAGTAAAAAAAAATAAAAAATAAGTAAAGAATTCTAACGAAATGGGTACTAAATCAAAGGTAGTAAAAAGTAGTAACCCTGACAGAAATAATTAAAGTGAGATGGGATGGGGTGGAAACAGAAAATAGAATTATTACATAATATGCAGATTAGCCTGTAGTAGTTTTATTTAATTTATTTTTAGTAATGCGTTTCATCCTTCCTAATATTTAATTGCTCATAGGTTATTGAGGGCATCGGCATATTTTAGTAGCCTCAGCAGATTAAAAATTTAAGGCTAATTATTATTATTATTATTATTATTATTATTATTATTATTATTATTATTATT
>NW_006800078.1:710580-713849 GCF_000485575.1 Poecilia formosa
TAATAATAATAATAATAATAATAATAATAATAATAATAATAATAATAATAGCAGCAGAGATTTTATTATAAGGCTGATTTTACTTGTCATTTCAAATTGAAGGAGCTTTTCATTATCATAAATTACATATTTGACTCAGTTGTGTGTTAAATTCAAAGACAACATAGTGCATAACTTGTTTAGCTTCAGAGATATTAATACATAATATAAATAAAGATGTATTTGCATAAAACTGAGTTCATCACTAAGTCCCTTAACTGATTCGTTTAAAATACTCGTAAAAGATTCAAAGCACTCTCACCATTATTTCGTTACATTTATACTTTTCAATAGTTAATCTAGTGTAAAGTGTTAAAAAGGAGTAAATCAGCGGTCACACTGCTAATATACCAATGGCGTTAATTATTGGATTTATGAGTATAGTTACACGCCACTAGATGTAAACGAATAAAAAGAATAATTTATTTCCAGTCTCTTGGTGAGGAAGGAGGGAAGAGACATAATACCGTTACGTCTGTAACTGCATCTCCAGATCGTTTAGATTGTGAGAATTTCTCTGCAGCGTGTTTATTCGACTCTACGTGTTTATGTGTGTGAGGTGTTGATCCCGCTCCGTGGTCCGGTGCCATCGCGACATCCACGCCTCTGCTGATTGGACGAGAGCAACCGGGCCTTAGTCACATGGCTGAGTTCTTTGGTCCAGAGTAAAAATGGGGTTTGGTGTAAATCTAGGGTGTATTGCTGTCATATATCACGCTACCTCGTAAAAACGACACTGAGGATTCTGGGCCAACAAATCAGAGCGGGGGTGAAAAAAGAAAAAAAAATGAGTTCTTATTATGTGGACAGTCTCCTTTGCAAATCTGCTTCGGGTAGTTCTCTGTTTCCGATCGTCGAGCGAGCGTCTTGTGGCATTGGACCTGGCGGGGAGGACCGTCGGACTGCGGCCATCACGTTTAGGCCATCCCTCTCTGGAGTTTACAGCGTCAATAACGCAGCCTACCAGAGTCTGAACCCTGTGTTTACCTCGGGATATGGCCTGGGACGGGACATACACACTCAGGACTGCAGCAGCCCGCTTGATCAGGGGCTTGATCAGGGCCGCCTGGTCAGCGAGAGCTGCTGTCACCCGGGACCGGGACCCCTCATCTCGCCTCCGGACAAACAGTACCGTATGTACCCTTGGATGAGGGCATCAGGTAAGTTCTGACCCCAAAACCAAACAATGACATTAAAAAAAATAATACTTACGCCGGACCTTAGCAGTTCGATTAATACCCACCAGCTCATTCCTGTTGCATGGAAAGAATCGTAAAACTTTTTATTGCGCAACTAATGAGTTCTGCAGCCATAAATTCATTTGGCCAAAGCTCCTGTGTGTTCACTATAGGCAGAGACTTGCCGCTGGGGGTTTTTCCTCTGCACTCCTATTACTCTTACAGCCTCTTCTCCCCCTTTGTGGCTGTAAAAGAGTCCGGTCTGTGGCGTAAATCAGCTCCCCTGTACTCTGCAGCTTCTTTCTAATTGAGTCTGCACCGCAGAGGCTGTGTTGTTCTCTGAGAACCAGGATCAATATGACTCACAATTTCCGTCAGATGGATTTAGAGCACAATGAAACCTTGTTTTTTTATATATATACTTTTTTTTGCCAGTGACAACTGGTTCGTTTTTAATCCAGCAACGTGTGTGTGTTTGTGCGTGTATGCGTGTGTGCGTGTGAGTGTGAGTGTGAAGACCATTATAGGCTTTTAGTTGGAAAGGCCTTCTTCACACCAGCGGTTACAGACATGTGCAAATGACTCCAACATGACCACTTTAAAGTGTCAAAAACAAACAAACAAACAAACAAATAACAAAACAACTAAAGAAAATCACTTGTGTCTGTTGAGGAAATTTGAAGTAATACGAAAATACGAACCACACTAATGAAATACCACAGAGGAATACATTGTGCCTGCAGCTACAAGTTTTGTATTGCCAGCTTCCAAAAAATAACATAATAATAATAATAATAATAATAATAATAATAATAATAATAATAATAATAATACAGTATTATTAAGTTATTATGTTCGTATTCTCTGCAGGTCCAAACCGAAAGCGGGGCAGGCAGACCTATTCCCGGCACCAGACCCTGGAGCTGGAGAAGGAGTTCCACTTCAACCGGTACCTGACCCGGAGGCGGAGGATCGAGATCGCCCATGCCCTCTGCCTCTCCGAGAGACAGATCAAAATCTGGTTCCAGAACCGCAGAATGAAGTGGAAGAAGGACCACAAGGAAGAGTCCAACCTCGAGGAGATGAAACAGGGCGACATCCAGACCGAATCCGCAGATGGAGAACCCGGCGGGGGAGACCCGGCGGAGCCTAAACTTTGAAGGCCGAGATAGAGAGAATTAAATATCATCTTATACGTTTAGGGATAATAAGGGACATGTTTATTCACTTTTCAAGCGTGCACATATTCGAGTATTTGAGTTTCGGAGATGATTGTGTGATTTCTGCTGCTTTGCATTCTAAATACTGAACAGCTCCACTTCTAAGAAAAAAAAATTATGCATGTGACTGAATACTACTGAACCAACATTCCGTTGAACGAAAACTACCTAACGTGTTCCCTTTTTTATACATCAAGCTTTCACAGATTGAAATTAATTCAGGATATTTTCTAAGCGAACGCTTAGATATTTTCTAAGCGATGATGCAAATGCATAAGCCTTTTGATGATGCATTTGCTATCATCAAAAGGATGTTAATTCCTTTTGATGATAGCAAATGCATTGTCTCCTGCATAGATGTGCCTCGTTTTCGAGACGGACGTGTGCTTTAATTAAACACAAGTTTATCACTGAATGGAAATGTAGGTGTCCTGATCAATAAATATGAATGTTCGCATGAGTGGTGTTTCTACCTCAACTTCCCATCTACATACACACCTTTAGAACCGAATGCTTAAAAAAAAAAAAGCTTGGATAAGCATTAGTCGGCATTTTTTGTTGCGTTGGTAGCTGTAATTGACAGTGTGCTAGTAGCTAGTACTGTACTGTGATCAATTTAGGCTGTAAAGCAAGCAACTTCCAAATGAATGAATGGGATGCACATTAAAAGTGTAATGGACCATAAAAAATGTTGAGAAAAAAGTGCTACGACTTGCACATGTTTTTATTACAAACATAATTACAGGGAAAGTAAAGGTTAGAAACTATAGACTACCACATCTGGCACACTATAGGAAGTATATATATATATATATATATATATATATATATA
>NW_006800078.1:713992-734948 GCF_000485575.1 Poecilia formosa
GTGTGCGTGTAAACGTTGAGAACCTGTCTGCATATGTTAACCTACTTTCGTCGAAGCGAGAGCGAACCTATAGCAGGTTATCCATATTCGGTCACCTGTGCAGGCCATTTTTAAAGTCTGTTCTGTGTGAGAGGTTAGATAAACAGTGAAGTTAAAGAATTTGAACTATGGGGATGCGAGGTGAGACTGGCTGCCTGCGGATGTTGAACTCTGCGTTCCCTCTCCTCCTCTCTCGGTAAGATGGCGCCTGATGGCGACCTGCACCCCCCGTCTCTCCCCCGCCCTCCTTCCCTTCTCTTTCTCCTTCTCCAGCCTTTCTCCTCCCCTTTCCATCACCGACCCTTTCTCTCTCTCACCCTCCGTCCCCAGCGCCGGGCCATAAATCCGTTGTTGTTTATGAAAATTTACAACACAGCGCTTCAACTTTACGAGCCCACTCCGCTTCCCATTGGCTGGACGGTTCGATCACGTGTCACCGAGCCGTGAACATGAACTTTTTTATATTTATATATATATATATATATAATTTCCAATAGCGGAATAGAGCAGCCTTTCATTTAGAAGACTCAGGCTTCCTTGCTCGACTCTCCCCACCAGTCACCTACCTTATGTTCAACTCTTTCTCATTTTTGCTATTTTGGAGATTATTGTTAGCATCTTTTCCCCTCTTATTTTAAATCGAAACACAGGAGCTATACACTGAGGCATGATTGGATATGTTTGGGCTTTTGACACGCCTTGGCGGGACAAATGGAAGGAGAGCTGGTGCGTCACTGACCCCCAGGAGTCCCGGTTTCCGTCCGTGGACTCAGCTGGAGGCTTTCCCCTTCCACCCCTGATCTGCACTGTTGACATGCAGAGGCCGTCACAAGGTAAGGCACCCGAAGTTCCCAGACTGCACATGTTCAGCCGTCTTTATGAATTTGCAAAGTTAAATGCTAATGCTAAATTTTCCTGTGCATTGTTTGAATTTGACGACAGGTACATGTTTATATCAAATAGATACGTGTCCACGCTCTTGAAAGACTGCGTTTATTTTGTGATATCGTCGTGTTCTGACTTGCCCATGTGGACCTTATTTGTTTGTTGTTTTGCTTTAAATGTGGTCTGCGAGATTCAAAACGTGCTCTTTGCTGCCCTCCTGTGGATAAGATTAGGAAACGCTATGAAGGTCTGGCTTTAGTCCTGGTGTCAAAAGAGCTGAACATTTGTGTATAATCTTATGTTTGTGTGTGCGATTATTTTCTGAACGTGTTTTGCATTTTACCTGAGCACGCACATTTTAAACACTTGACACGTTGTGCTGCGTGAAACTGCAGGTTTTGAAGATGCAACTGGTGAATTGCAAATCTCTGCTTTGGAGCCAGAACATAACAGGGCTTGACGTTTGACAATTTTATTCTTGAAAATATCACACCCTGCTTCTGAATATACAGATTTAAAAAATTTCAAAGTGCAATCATGAGATTGAATCTGTGCCGACCTTGTGGTGTCAGCTGCTGCGCTACAAATATTTGTGTGCAGCCCCTAACAAAGCCCTCGTGGCTTGACATTTGCGGCTTTTGTTTCTTGTAAATCTTTTGCATTTTAATGTGTGAGCATGCAAATCGTCAAGACAGTTGCGTGTCTAAATTCGAGACTTTGCGGCTTCAGTTGCTTTGCAGCGAATCGCTGAGTGCAGCTTGAGGGGGAAAATAATAACTGACAATATATTTTTTGTTCTTTATTTTTAACTTGTCTTGTTAAATTTGTGCATCACATATTACATATGGTGATTATATCGGAGCATGCAGGTATTGAAAATTAATGCATTACCCTAATAAAGGGTTCTTTGCAGATTTTTTTTAAATGCTCGTTAACTTTTACAAACTGTTCTTTTTGACCAAACACATTTTTTTTTCTTGTACATTCACAGATTCTGTGACCGTAATACAGACATGCATATATGTAGATATTTATATTTATAGATATTTATGTATTCAATTTCTGAAATTATAATTATTCGTTTAAAAAAGGACAACGCTCATTTATTATTATTATTATTATTATTATTATTATTATTTGGACTGTGTAAAGATGATTGCGCCCCAAAAAAAGTAAAAAAGGATTGAAACACTATTATTAGGAATGACATTTTTTTTTTCATTTTTCTACTTTATTTTGGTAAACGTCCCCATCATATGAAAAGGCCAGCTGTAAAGCGGTTCGTCTGCGTTTTCTTCCAATCGTGTTGTGATGCTGCGTCGCTGTGAATGCCCCTTGACCCCCCTTTCGCCCCTCTGCCTCTCTCGTTCCTCCTTTCCTTTATTTTTTTTTCTCTTCCTATGGCTCTCGGGTGTGTCCCTGCTTCAACTCAAACAGGTTTCGTGGGAACTTTGTTGTCATTGGCCCCCAACTCATAGATCAGCAGCTGTAGCATTGCAGTTTCGGCAAAACGCTCCTTGCTCAGCAGCTCGTGTGCAACCTTTGTGCAGTCCTACGCACTGCTGCAGAGCATGCATCGAGCCTTTCTGGACTCTCCAAGTCGAACACATTTCTTGCGTTTCTGCGTTCTTAACGCGCAAGAATGGGCTTGTGCTTTTGGGGAAATAAAACAAAAATGGCCGCTCCGGGGGTGAGAGAGGGCATGAACCAGGGAACAAGTCTGTGCTTCTGAGAGGCGAAGGTGCCATAAAAATTCCAGAAGAGAGAGAGAGAGAAAGAAAGAGAGAGAGAGGGGAAAAAAGCCAATCTGAAAGCTCTGGCCGTTGCCAGAGCTTTCCGGAGGCTTTATGGAGGCTTCTGCGCCTCCATGCACAAGACTCTGACCTCATTCCATAGTTCATCTCTTTATAATATAATGTCTGAAGATGATTTATCCATTTGTGACACAACAAAAAGCTGAACAGAGTGATTGGAAAGAGCAAAAACGTAAAAAAGAGAAAGAATATAAGTTTCCAGCTGAAAGTTGTTTTGTTTTTTAGTGACCATTCTTCAAATTCATTGATTCGAGAAATGCAGAATTCTAGCCGTATCTGTGCAATTCCAAATAAAAAAAGAGCAAATGATAAAATTGGAATGCGATGAACCCCCAATTTCTTTCCTTCTGCTATAATTAGTTATTTTTATTCTTCGCATTTTTTTTCTCGTCTCATTTCAGAAACAATTTCTTCAGTTTAAACTACAAATTACTTGCGAAATATTCATATATTTGTTTCCCAACGCGTTGTCTTCTCCCTCTCGTCGTTCCTCTGAGTTCGAGAACAAATCTCGGTTGCCTTTAGTTTCTCATAAAAAGAGAAATGTAATTCTCTCATCGGTCTCAGTTGACATCTCTCTCTCTCTCACACACACACACACACACACACACACACACACACACACACATATATATAAAAAGTAACTTTGTTGGAGGACGGAGCGTTTAAAAGTCAGAATGATAAAAGAGTCGCCTCTAAATAAAACAAAAATAAGGTCGGATTATGTGCGTAAAATAAGACACGCAATAGCCATCTTCTAAAGTGCCTGATTCTTTGCATCGACCCATTCTAACCTGCTTATAAACCATATTTCTGTATTCATATAAAGCCTGAATGTGTGGGTATTCATTTTGCCAAAGTGGCACAAGCTGCAAAGGCTCTGAACGGCAGGCTCTGTTGCATTATTTGATATTGTGTATGTGATGTTTTGAGCTTCAATCTCCTCTCCCCCAACATTTATTCATCAGTACGTTCTCCCATGAAGTCGTTCAGCTTCTTTTATATGGGAAAAAGTGCAAAAGAGCGCGGCCCTGCTCTGAATGGGCTTTTATTCTATTAACTCAGCCTATTTACAGCCATCTCCCGGCACAACGTGCATAACAGATTCTGATCGAATTATTCCTGTACACTATCTCTGGAGAGATTGCACTCTCAGCATGTCACGTTGTATTGTTTGGGAGACCTCTTTCTTTGCCGCAATGGTCGTTAACCTCCGAATGACCCCCGTGTGTGGAGCCCACGCCTCGGGAAAAAAAAAAAAAAAGCGCCGCAGACAGTCAGTGCAACAGTTGCGCCAGAGGATGGCGCAGCACGACAGTAGAAAAACCTCCTCGTATAGCTGAGAGCGCATGGCAGGGGAGGCGCGCGCCCCCTCCCATCCCGCCCGAGTGTTTCCTGCGTGCACGAGTTTACCTCTGGAGGTCACCAGGCAGGATTTACGACTGGTCAACAAAAGCACGTGATTCTGCCTCGTACCCCATATTTGGGTGCCTACGTAAGAGAGAATCAAGTCCATGTCCCACTCTCATTTCCATAATTCATCATAAATTGTGCAAGGGTGCAATAGGACGCGCTAAAGCATAAGAGCCACAAATCAAGGAGCTGCAGGTTTATGCTGTTTACTTCCACCAAAACAATCACAAAAACAACAGCAGTACCTGCAGCGGGCAAAAAAGGTGGAACTGTCAACAAATGAGCTCCTATTTTGTGAACTCATTCTGCGGTCGCTATCCCAATGGCGCGGACTTTCAGTTACATAATTATGGGGAGCATAATTCCGCGAACGAGCAATACAGGGACTCCACGGCCATGCATTCCAGCAGGTACGGCTATGGCTACAACGGAATGGACTTGACGGTCGGGCGGACCGGCGGCGGACACTTTGTGGGCAGCGAGCGGACGCCGGGCTACTCCCCGACGCACACAGCGGCGGCAACGGCAAGCCCGTCAGTGGAACCCGTCAGGTACAGCCAGTCCGCAGGCGGCAGCCAGAACTCGTCCCTTTCGCCTCCACCTGAGCCTCTGCCGTGCTCCTCCTCCACGGTGGCCAGCTTGTCGCCGGGCGCCGAGACGCAACCCCAACTCAGAGCCGTGAAGAACTCCATAAGCGGCGCCCAGTGCTCGGGCTCGAACGGGGGAGGCACGCTGTTGCTTGGTCGGGACTGTGCGTCCAAGGCTTCCCCCCTGGAGGAAGATAAGCCTGCGGGGAGCGCACCGACGACTCCTCAGAGTGCCGGCGACTCGGCACAGCCTCAAATATACCCGTGGATGAGAAAACTCCACATAAGTCATGGTAAACTACTCTCTTTAATGATCTCTTATCGATTTTATGTCTTGTATGAGGAGCTGTTGATTTTTTTTAAAGAAAGAATTTTAACTTACAAACAAATCGGAGTGAAATTTGGGTATTCTATATTAGTGATGTCTGAAGCAGATATTAAAAAAGTGGCAGCAAATTGCGCCTCTCACCTGTTTTGTTAAAGCTTTGATTTACGCAGATAAGGGTCATTTAGCAAAGCTAACCTTTTACTCAGAGAATGAAATATTGTTTAGCGATAAAATTTGGATTTTGAAATATTTTGTGTACATACTTTAATTTCTGAAGGGTGTAGATGAATATATTAATGTCCATATGGTTATCAATTCTTTTTTTAAAAAACTCAGTTCAGTTCAGCTTAACTTATTTGTGCAGCGCTATTTTATAACAAATGTCATGGTAGGGATATATCTATGATACGTTCATTGACACACATTTATAATCCGATTCAGTTAAAAAGATTCCAGAGAGTCAGACTCAAATTTGCTTTCAGGGGGCTGGGGGGGATACACAATTTTAGTTTCAAACTTTAAATTTCCAAATCGAATATTCAGCTCCATGATGCACAGCTCCCATATCTTGGCAATAATGTGTTCAAACTTTACACACTCATGTAAACGTTGTGTAAAACTCTTTATCTTTCTGGTGTGTTTCTTGTCCAAAGATTTGTCCGGACCGGAAGGCAAGCGAGCCCGAACCGCCTATACCCGGTACCAGACCCTGGAGCTGGAGAAGGAGTTCCACTTCAACCGCTACCTGACCCGCAGGCGGCGGATCGAGATCGCCCATGCCCTCTGCCTCTCCGAGAGACAGATCAAAATCTGGTTTCAGAACCGCAGAATGAAGTGGAAGAAGGACAACAAGCTGAAGAGCATGAGTATGGCGGCCGCAGGCGGGGGAGCCTACAGGCCTTGATAGCCCCCCCACCCCCTCTGCATCCTCTCTCATAAATAAAGTGAAATGAAATAAACTATTGAAAGTGTACAAAAAATGAAAAACAAAAATAAGAAAAAAATTCTCGCAAAGACTTGTTGGCGGAGGCTTTGAGCCACCTCATCTTCTGTAAATGCCCCCCATTAACCTTATATTTTCTTTATATTCTCACCGTGTTAATCAGTATGCGAGTAAAAATATGCATTCTGTACAGTTCTGTTTAGATTTAGGGCAAAAAAAGAAGAAAGAAACGTTTAAATTATTTCTTGTTCAGAAGGATTAAAATAAATAAATAAATCAAAAGCTTGAACTTGTCCAGTAAAAATCTGTGTGATGCACTCAAAACAGCAGTCTAATAAATACTAACTAAATAGAAGGTTTGTGTTTAGTTCTCTCTGTACATGTACTGTATATGTATGTATTTATTTGTCTCATGTATTGTGCCAATTTGTCAGAAAAAAACCGAAAAACTCGCTTCCGATAACCAGCAAATAAGCGTTTTGTGTGCGTAATTGTATTGTGAACACACGTGTATGGACAGAGGTGCCGTCTCGCCCCTTTGTATGTACAGTGGCGGTGCTTTGTTTTCTTAAGTTGTTTTTCTTTTCTTTTCTTTTTCTTTTTTTTTTGCAGGAGATTATGTTTGACTTGCTCACCTGGGCGTAGCATAGTTGACAAAAAAAACGTGTTCGTCCCTGTTTTTTCTTGCTGTTTCTATGTGGAAGGTCCCCCACCTTTATGACTTCATCGTGATGAGCTTTTTTTTTTGTAAATGTTTTTCAAAGACTGGAAAGAGGAAAAAAAATGCTACAATAATCAGAAGAATGATATCGATGCTCATGTTGATGATGGCTGTCATAGCCGTGATAATAAACTTTTTACTGGAAACGGCAACTTTAGAGAGTTTCTTTTTCGGCTTTGTGATGCGCAGGGCCGCTTGGTGGAGGATATTTTTTCCTCCAAAAGCTGGACGTGTGTTTTTATTCCTGATTAGGGTTGGCTAGTTTTTCTCTTTATGTAGCCAAAAAAATGTAAAAACATAAAAAATTAAAAAAAATAAAAATTACATATATATATGTATATATCAAATTTTCTTAGGCCATATACCGAATCCGTATTTAGTCTAAGCTAAAAAGTCAAAAGTCTTGAATCATCATAGAATCATCCTCAAAACCTTAAAACGCATTTAGTCACGAAACGCCACTTGTAGACATCTTTAAATATATACAGTCTTTTTTTTTTAGTTATTTATTTTTTACTTTTTATTTTCAACTATATTTAGACATAACCTCTTTTCACTTTTGATTTTTCGACCGCATTTAGATATTTGGACGGCCTCTTTAGGCAAATAACGTTTTACTTTTTTATTTTCAACCGGGTTCAGACACTAGTGGACATCTTCATCTGAACGCCATTTCACCTTGTTGAATTTCAACCATATTTGTTTACACTGAGGCATTTGATTTCTTCCTCTTTTTTTGTGGTTAATTGTAGGCCTGTGCTCGTTCTTCCCAAACATTCAATTCCTCCCCCCCCCCTTCCTCCCAAAAAAATATCAAAGTCTCCTCGCCTTTTCTCAGCCAAATCCGGTTGAATTCAACAGGTTCTCTCATTGAATGAAAGCTGTTACTCACCTTGTTCTGGTGTTGCATGGGAAGTGGGGATGGTAGGGGAGGTGTGTGTGTGTGTGTGGGGGGGGGAACTCCACTAACAAGCTCCAAGCAGGGGCCGACCAGTCACCCCCCACCCCCCTCTCTTGCGCACACTCTTCTGAGCAATCCCCAGCAAATTAACTCGACTTTTTTCCCCGGCTGTAAACTTTATTACAGGGCCGATTCTGGCTCCTCTTGACATTTGGGTGCTAAATGAATGGGGGGTTTTGTCTATGAATTAGATCGTAAAAAATCAGCCGGCAGAGCGGCCAGATAGGCTCACTGGCCATAAACGGTCACGTGGTGGGCCATTAAAGTAAGTTTTATGGTTTTGGGGAGTTGACAGTATATTGCACATAACATATAATCGCAGTGAGGGCGAAGCCTTGTCTGACTCTCTCTTTGCAGCCTCTGTTGCTCGGACTTTCCTCTCAACGTGCACCGGACACTCTCTCTCTCTCTCCAAGATGAAGACCGCCTCTCTGGGTAAGTTTCTCCAGACTAACCGGTAGCCAGAGTGCAGTCACCCCCGTGTTAAACAGCCGTATTATTGTATTCGCTCCCCTCTCTATCCGTCCCTATTAGTGCATTACACTAATTTGTCAGTTGTGGAGTGCTGGATACTGGTCTCGGCAGATGTTGCGCAGGGTTGGGTCCAGCTCATGGCTATTTAATTGCTTCCTTTCCTGCGTAACTTGTTTCCCCTCCATCTGCGGTGTAACTCATAATCCATTTTTACATGTTGGATAATTATCTCTGTGTCCATTTCCACCCCCACAAAACTTGTCGTTTTATTACATTGGAGGACTCACAGACCGTGCAGCCAGAAATGTTCCATATAGGGCAGCAGGAGAGCGGGCGGTGTTGCTTGATAAAGTTAAGCCCTGATGCAGGCCTGCAGATGCGCAATGTGTGATTGGATTGCGATTGCACAGATGACTTTTGGAGCGCGCGCGTGAAGGTCCAGAGTCGCTGAGGGGAAAGGAGCAAAAGTTGCAGGAGCGCAAACGTGCGCTCCACATGTTGGATGCGCGTGGAGGTGGACTTTGGGGTTGGCTGTAAACACTGTCGAGTAAACACAACACAGGAAGAAGCAACAACGGGGGAAACGTTTAACAAGGAATTCCGTTTTGTGTCAACCAAGCTTTTCTTTCCTTGTGTGTGTATTCGGGGTTGAAAAGTTCAGTTGACCTAAAAAAAACAAAAAAAAAACAAAACAGAGTCACTCTCGCTTTGGGGGTGACCTCTTGTCTCGTCTGAACAAGGGCGAAGGCGGTCAAAAGTTTAAAAAGGGTTAAAAAATATCATGTCTTAATAAAATGCCGGTTACATTTTTTTTTGTTAAAAACAGAGACATTTTTTGTGACTCATTTCAGTTTGTTTTATTAGCCTTATCAATAATAATGTGTGTCAGTCTGCCCCTTATTTTAAGCGCAAACAAGTGTGACACGAGTAAGAAACTGTTGGGAGCTGAGAAATCTGGCAACTGGAATGAAATTGAATTTTATGAAATATGACCATACTTGGTCATATTTCATCATATTCAGTCGGTGGTGAACACGTGTCTCTCTTCTTAGTTAACCAGACAGATTAAGTAGAGTTTTGCGACGCTTCGGAGGCCTTGTTGAAAAACAGAATATGACGTTCTTTCAGGTGAGAAAAACAGCAACACAAATGGACATAATTCGTTGACACAACGCGTTTGGTGAACCGAATTCAGTCATTTGTTGTTTGAATTCAAACAGCTTTAAAGAAACTATTGTCATAGGAAAGGTAGATCTACAAGATTGTTTTGTATCATTTACAAATAAAAAATATCAATTTCCAAATCAGAAATACGCAGTGAAGCTGCAGTTCTCTTACAAATTTCTATCGAACGTGAACTGGACCTAAAAAATAACAACAACAACATATATTTGTTTATACTCTTCCCAGTTTCATTTGAGTCATACTGAAAATCAAACAGGACGTGCCTCGAGCGCGGATCTATGGAACCGAAGCAAACACCCCCCTTCTCTCTCTTCCCCTTTGCCAATATTTCAAATAAGGGAGACAGTTCGACAGGGCCCCATGTGCAGCGCGCTGCCAGGCTAAGATAGAGAAGGGGAGAGCTGCTGTGGGTTCATCCGGAGGTCAGCCCCTCAGCACAAAGATGAATCTGCATCCTCTCGGAGCCACCAGCAGAGCTCGCTTTAGGCCAAGTTCACTGTCACCCTGCTGCATGCAGAGGAAAACGAGGGAAATAAACCGCTTCCACATGCATGCACGGCAGGCAAACACGCGCGCACGCCTGCTCGGCAATACCGGGTTGCCCATAAGGACGGTGCACGTAAATGAAGTTAGCGAAGGTGTGCAAAGCCTGCGGTTATGCACCAACACCGGAGGGACTGATGTGTGCAGAGAGAGAGAGAGAGAGGGAGAGAGAGAAAGTTTTGAAGTGATGCTTCCAACAAAGTGTTTCCCCTGCTTTGCTTGCTTTGACTCTAATGGATGATTTGCATATTTTACAGCCCTATCAGCCTTGAGCTGGAGCTTGGTGCTGGATTGATTTCCTCCTCACTGTCACTGGGAATCATCACAAAGACGCAAAAGCATTTCACATCTTGGTTTTGGCAACTCGTCTGCTTATCAAATTTGTGGAAAATGATAATTAGTGCATATTAAAAGAGTCGACTTCTTCTTCTTCTTTGTGCGTATATATATATAAATATATATTTCTGTATATATGTATATTGGGGAAGGCTGTGGGAGGCTGCAGATATCTCTCCTGGCTGCTACTGATGAGAGCGATATATGTTGCAGAAGAGGAGGAGGAGGAGGAAAAATTGGGGTCAAAAGTTTACGCGCTGAACAAGTCTCCGTCATCTGTTCACTCGGAGCTTGATGCCAGCCTTTATAAAAGCGATCTTGACTCTCCACACAAAAGGCAGAATAGCTTTGCATTACATATGTTGCACGGTGCACTCCAGGTGAACCCTGGATGCGCAGTGACCTCGCGTTAGGGACCAGAGAGGGGGTTAAAGGGACCCCCCCCACACACACACACCCCTACCATCCCTACACGCACACACACACACACACACACACACACACACACACACACAGGGCCTCTCCCCCGCCTCAGCAACAAGATTGAGTGTTTGGCGTTTTATTAGGGCGGCTGATTGGTGAATTTCCTTTGAATAAATTGCATTTGATATGTTTAGGGACGAGGGCAAAATTTGCATTTTGAGGATTGATACTCTCGACCCGGTCACAGGGTAATGAGAAGGCCTCCACCCCCACCCTGAATAAGCCCCCAGATCCTTTAAAAAACATTTAGCCCCGCTCTTCCTGATCAGCTCAATAGAATCCTTGAAAAAGAAAAAAAAAAGAAAAAGAAAAACTAGAAATGGCACAGATGTTTGCTGTTTTTTCTTCTTGCGTTTTATCAAACAGATTCTGATTTTTTTTTTGTTTTCAGACATTTGCTTTAATTGCATTGTCTTCCGAAATGTTATAACATCCAGTCAGCAAATACATATTTTTTTAATTCAGTTACAATTATTAACCTTTTCACCCTGAGATGTTTATTTTTTATTTATTTATTTATTTATTTATTTATTTATTTATTTATTTATTTATTTTTTATTGAGAATACCTGGGAAAACACGGAATTGCCTTTTATATAAACATCCGTTAGGGAGTGAAAATATGTAGAAATGACGTTTATTGATGTCTAAACACGGGAGAAAGATGAAAAAAGCTACAAAGACTGTTTTTCTTTTTTTGCACATAAAATCAAATAAGCTGCAAAACGTAAATGTGATCTGCCGCCTTTGCGTATCCGGCGATATATTACAGAACAGACAAACGGGTATTATCTTCTGAATGTGTCGCTGAAAAGAAAGCTTGAAAAATCGTCGACTAAATATTGTGGGGTTAATCAAATAGGCCGAAGAATCCTTACTTTCATAGTCTTTGTTTTGTTTTTTGTTTTTTTGTTTTTTTAAAGAAAAAAAGTAAATAGGACAAATGGGGTAAAATGCAAAATTCGCATCATACATTTTGCAGCCTAAATATTAAAAATCACCGACCTACTTTAAATAGTCAGAACATAAGAAAGATGTGCATGAATGGTCTGTTTGGAGAGTTGTCCTTGAAATGGGTTCAAAATGTAAACAAGCAAAAGTAGCTATTGATTTCCAGATCAGATTCCTTGGCTTCGCAATTTATCACAATTATGAAACAATTAGCAGACAGTAAAACAGAGACTGGATGACACACATTTTACGTTTAAAACATATTTTCTTTTAATGTCACGAAATCACAGTCGTACTTATATCACCTGGAAAGGATGAACAAAACCACATCATAGAACATTCTTTATTGCAACATTAACATGGAATGAACGGAAAAGGAATGCTTAATTCCACAGTTTTAAAAAAAAACGTAATTATTCTTATTTAGGTATTTTTATGAATTAAAATGAATTGCATTCCACATATATAACATTGTTAATGATTATTTTTGCGTCTCATAACCAATTAAAATGTTCATTTTTTTGTCCAAATATGTTCCATAATAATTTTGAGAAGCTGCAATTGCGTAAAAAAAAACAAGCCCCATCAGGCCTAAGTTCAAAATTAAAGGTCCCTAAATGAGTTAGTGGCATCTAGTCGTTCTCTGCTCCACGTCTTGTGTTTGTACACGTTCGTCCTAAAAAAGGACCATTAGTTCATTAGTTTCAATGCATAATGCGGATAATATGGAGTCCTATAAACGTCATGTACGGTCAAATGTATTTTATCATCAAAATATCAGTTCATGATTCATGGATTTGATATTTTCTGTAGTTTTGCTTTTGCAGAATCGTTTGCACCAAAGATAACTTGCGTTGTTTAAAGGAAGAAACAAACAAACAAACAAACAGACAAAAGTATTTTTGCCCAACTTTTTAGAAACGTTCAGCGCGTCCAGTCAAAACTACCAGCTGTGGAAAGACGTCAGTCACTCTAATGGCTAATTGTTGCTGCAATAACCAAGCTGTGAAAACGTCATAACGCCATGCATACCGCGGAAAAACGATTATGCTACTAATGCCAGCCCAAGTCACAATGTTTCTTTAAAGACGTGAGTTGTGCATGCTTCTATGGCATTTCTTGAATTTTTTTTCTTGCCCATGCAGACTGAAGACCTTGTGAGAGCCATACACAATCTGTCACCATCATCTCAAAGCACTTCTCTGATAATCCAAATTTACTGTATACTGTCAACTTGATATATATGGGCTGACTCGACCTTCACTTCGCAGTGTGTATGCGCCCGGAAAGCCAACACCCTCGAACCCATTCGCTGTGAAAGCTGAAATTTCAACTCGAGCCTGTTGCGGTTTCAGGCGTGATTTTCAGTTTTAAATCTTGTGGAAAATTGCGCGGATAACGAGCGTGTTATCACACGCTCTCGTCGGATTTCATTGGGACTGGAAGCAGATTGGTTTTCTTTTCTTGCATTTTGGCACAAACGTCTCCAGGAGCCATTGCGCGGCAGGCCTGAAGTAGATAGCAGGAGTAATCTGAAACTGTTCATTCCAACGCTTTTTCTAATAATGACGTTTTAATAAAGGTGTCCGAGGTATATAACAGCAACAAGTAGAATCATCTGTAAAACTCGCAGTCGCTCCTATAGCCTTGTCGGCTTAATTTACTGTAAGTGGATAACGGCTTAGCTGACCAGCTCTATATTTATGCTGGACCCGTGTTAGAATAGAAAGCCAGCAGAGTGTGAATTTAGATATCATGTGTAGCCTTCTTACCCGCCGACATTATGTTGACACATTGCCTCTCAGGTGGTCTCTGCGGCCGTGTAGGACGCAGTGAATCTCCAGCATGCCATTTGCAATGAGTTAGGATGGATACTTAACCAGCTCTGGATCAGTGCGCACAGGCCTGGGTGTTCTCAGCGCGCTCTTTTCCAAAAATCTGCAACTTTTGTGAAGATAAGGACTCTGGAAAACATCAGCAAACCCTTCATTCACATGCAATTCATATCCTCACGTCTGAACGTATAAAGTATTTTTTGCAAACGTGTTACCAAGAAATCCCTTGAGGAACCTCCTTGTGTGTTGAAGCGCGCCCCCTGAAGAGCTATAAGAGAGCCTTGCAAAACTGAAGTCCAAGTCCGGGGTGAACCCCAGGTCACCGCGTCTAACAGATATGAAAATGTCGCCTCTTTGGGGAAAAAAAGAGGGGGCAACGCCTTGTTGTTTAACAAAGACTGTCAATGGGCAAGATTAATCAGAAACAAAATGGAAACGGTGTCACCTCGGGGTCAGGCAGAAGTTATCTCTGTGTAGGAGAGCGTCAGAAAAAAAAAAGAATAGGAGAGAGGCTGAGCAGCAGCAGCAGAACAGAAAAAAAAATAGGGAGAGAAAAGGAGAAAAAAGAAAAGAAAGCTTTCAGTATTTCCGTAAGTTTTGTGGGCCCCTTCTGGTTCTCTCTTGCAGAGGCCTTGTCGAGGTGGACCAGATCCGAGAGGAGCTGCTGCTGTGGTTGCATCCTCGAGGAACACGGATACAGAGGGTCATCTCGGATAAGGAGCGGAAACTGGACGTGAACATGATGGCTGATGGCGAACAGCACGGTCAGACATACTTTTCATTACGTCCTTGTAAACATGCAACATGTCTTTTATCTTCTGTTTTAATTTTATAAAATCAGATTTTTTTTATTATTATTTTTTGTATCGCAATGAAACATAAACGATTTAGAATTTCAAAGTAGATTTCTGTAAATTCTTCTTCTCATTATTATTATTATTATTATTATTATTATTATTATTGCCATTGTTGTTAACAGCAACAACCGCAACAATACTAAACTAACTAAATAAAAATAAAAAAATAAAAAAATATTGCAGTACTTTATGAAACTAAGAACAGAGAAAACTATTTGAGTTTTTGTAGTAGAAATTTTGAAGGCTGTGTTTGCACTTCTTAAATGACTTTCCATGATGTATAAGTTTATTCAGGGGCATTATTGCAAGTAAAATATGTGGTCGTCCTCACTGCACGGACACTTTCAGCTCTGACGTGCAGCTCTCCGTAAATGCTTCTGCAGGATATTTGCTTTGGCGTCCGGCTGTATTACACATGCAAATCAAATGTTTTAAGTGTTAGACAAATTTATTTGCCTTTTAATAGAACTCGACACACGGCATTGCACGCTTTCAGCACAAGCCAAGCTTACTCTGTAAAAATATGGCTATGCAGACTCTCCATCATGTTGTCAAACAAATAATACAAAACAGAAAAAAAGCCGTTTTCTTGTTTTTTTAAGCAAACTATTGAGGTGAAACATTGGGGTCGGCAGATTAGAGGTTTTTTATTTTTTTATTTGAAGATCTTTTAAAGTAGAGTTTTGCAGGTTGTTTGCACGTGTTGTGCGTGAATCAGAAGACATGTGCCAGTTTTTTTTTTTTTTTTTTTTTTGAAGGATGCGCAAACCCGTGAAGACTTTCGAGGCTTTTGCCATCTTTTGTTTTCTTTTTCAACCATGATGATTTTTGATGTGCTCACATTTAAAATCTGTCTTGCATCTTTGGGATGCAACAGATTCCAGTTTCAAGCTTTGATGTTCACCAGGTTGCAGGACTAGACTCATTCTGCTTCAGCTGATATGCTGAACCTCACCCACCAAAGTTCGGACTCACGCAGTAAACAACTTAGCAGATTACTTTCTTTTGCTTTATATGCTGTGATTTAATAAGGAAAACACCAACGTAAGTCAGTCCGAGCGCTGCTGCTGGTACCAGTGCCATGCTTTTCCATTGGTTCCTGTTTACATGATGCCCACAGGACAGGCGGTGATTGGTGGCCTCCTCGCACGTGACCAGACAACTTTGTACATTTGACAGGGGGGAGTAGGAGGGTTTTGTGGAGATCAGAAAAACGACAGCGCGATAAAAATTAGTATTGTTGCACTTCACAAATTAATGACCATGAGTTCCTACTTGATAAACTCCAACTACATCGAGCCTTCCTTCCCACCATGCGACGAGTACCAGCAGAGCGGATATATCCCCAGCCACGGCGACTACTACGAGCGGCCAAAGGATACGGGCTTCCCCCATCACGACGAGCAATCCTATCCGAGGTCAGGCTACGCGGAGACGGGCTATGACTACGGAACCGTCCCCTCAGCTGCCGCCGCTGCAGGACTCGACGATTTCGGCGACGGGCACCACGCACAGCCGCAGCCGGTCCCACAGAGCCACGGCGCTCGCCTCTCCGCGGCGCCAGACGGTGGCGCAGGGGCAAACGGGAGCAAAGACTGCAGCCTCGCCGGTGAAGTGTACCCCGGCGTGGCGAAGGGCAAGGAGCCGGTTGTCTACCCGTGGATGAAAAAGGTCCACGTTAGCAGCGGTGAGTTCCCAGCCACGGGAAACACAAGCATGAGCCCACTGAGGCAGCACTAGTAGCAGCCCTTACAGCAGCAATTTACGACTATCGAGCAGCAGGGTCGGTAATTAAGGACCCTCGTAAATTTTATTGCCTGTGTTAGTCTGTCTGGGGCCGTGCGCCTTTGTTGCTTTTTAACCCAAACTACCTTCTAGCACTGGAGGCGAGCCAAAGTGTTATATTCCGCCCTGCTGTTTTTGTTAATCATTCCTAAGCTTTGATGTGTCCCTGGATGCGAGTGCTTGTACACATTCTCTTCCGTTAAGGAGAAGAGAGTTTAGAAACCGGCTGCAGAAAACGTGGTGCACGAATTATGCAATATGGGCACACATAAAAAAATAAAAAATAAAAAAAAAGCAAATAATGCCTTCTTAAACCTGCATGTAACACCTGCCTCCCACTCCCCCCCCACCCCCCAACTCCCTTTCCCGTCTCCCAGTCAATGCCAGTTACAATGGAGGGGTGCCCAAGAGGTCCCGCACTGCCTACACCCGCCAGCAGGCTCTAGAGCTGGAGAAGGAGTTCCACTTCAACCGCTACCTGACCCGGCGCAGGCGGGTGGAGATCGCGCACACCATGTGCCTGTCCGAGCGCCAGGTCAAGATCTGGTTCCAGAACCGTAGGATGAAGTGGAAGAAGGAGCACAAGCTTCCCAACACAAAGATCCGCTCATCATCCGGGTCGGCCTCTTCCTCAGCCTCCGGGGCCCAGCAGCAGCAGCAGCAGCACCAACAGCAGCAGATCAAAACAGGCCAGCAGCTTGTCCCAACGCCGTGCACAGTTGGTCTATAGTGCCCAGAGTAACAGACCCCACATAATCCAGACTGAGATGGCGAACAACACATGTGGAATTCGATGGACCGATTTTCAGTATTTTACACTCATGGTGTTATATATCTGTAAGCTTGCACATTGGGCCTGTGCCACGTCCTTTGTACACCATTTCGTCCTCACTCCCCCCCCACCCCCTCTTCATATAAGCTTGAAAAATCACCTTTAATTGCCACGGTGGCAACTGAAGTGTTTGGTTTCTGATGGAAAAGACGGAAGGAAGGAAGGAAGGAAGGAAAAAAAAATAAACAAACAGGAAAAAAAAAATCCAATGCACATTCAGACGTGTAGGACTTGGATCACAAAGTGTGTATCATTGCAGTTAAAACTGAGTCAGGTGAAAAGTAAGTTTGTGGTCATTTTTTTCTATATGTTCTCTACGATTACTATTGTTTTTATGACCATTGCTCATGGAAAGTTCTAATATACTTGAAAGATATTTAGGAGACTCTGTAGATGCCTGTTTATTTAGGGTGGTGAGGTGTGTGTGTGGGGGGGGGGCTGTGTTAGGTAGGGTGAGGGGTGGGGAGGGGGGTTGGCATCAGTCAGAGGAGCAGCAGTGTAGTTCGTGTGTTTGACTGGGTTGGTTCTTACTGTTGAATGTATAGTCCAGGTGACGTTCACATCAAATGTACATAGACAAATCCTACCTAATGAAGGCACAATGAGGGAAAAGGGCGATTTTTTTTTGTTCGTGTCAAGTTCTGTCGGTGTTGTACACAGAGTCCGTATAGATTCATTTGTGCTCCCGTGCGTCCTTATGCTGTGTTGTGTTCTAAACTGTGAATATTTGTATGTGCTGTCTCAGTAATGACCAATGTAATGTAGGCTATATAGTGTAGGTTAAACCTGTCCTTGTGAAATAAAATATGTGCTCCACTTACGAGGCTTGACGCGGTTGTGGATGTTTTTGTCATCGCCAGTATTGATTTCACTTGAGCGCAACAGCCTGTTTTCAAAGCCGTTCTTTGGTTTACGCGCGGTTTTACGCAAACTCGTAAATATCCTTTTTTTTTTTAAGTAATCGTTATTAATTATTAAAGATAGACATTAGGAGACGGAATTTAGATATTAATTTTTTCCTCATTCTACGCTCAAATATTGCGATCTATCCAGGAACTGGACGTCCGTGGGAATATTTTAATATTAATATTAAGATATGCCGTGGGCATCTGTTATGCCCCAAAAAATGTTAAAAATTTGACGTTTGTTTGTCTTGCATGTCCGGTCCAAATAGAGCCTAAACAGAAACGCAGAACGTCAGGTTTTGTCAGCCAATTTAAAAAAAACTACACACACCTTGGAACAACAGTTTGACATCAACAGACTTTTATTATTACTATTATTTATTTATTTTACATTTCATCTATAGTTTCACGATATTAACACACAATTTGATGTTGTCATTTCTACATTTATTCAACAAAATTATGAACTTTACTGATTAGATTATTTGCCAATCGTCGCTTTTGAAAACCTTGCTGTGTGTGTTAAGACGCTATTCCTGCACGATCCTATTTATATAATTGTTTTCTTTTCTAACAGTTCATGGCATTTGCATTGAGGTTTAATTTGGAGATAAATGCGCAATGCTGTTTGCTTTTTGTTTTTGTTTTTGTTTTTGTTTTTCCTTTCGGAGTGCAACCGCTGGTGGTGTGAACGCTAATGTCCGTCTTGTTACTTTCGTCCAGACATGTGTTTGCATCTTCTTGTTGTGTTTTTCATCGCTCGCTTGTCTCAGATTCAAATCCGTGCACGTGCATGGCATGTTATGCGGATATTCTTGGATTAGGAAGATATGTGGCAGAAACACATGATCCGAGTCCACGCAGTATTTATTAGCTGACAGCAAGTTTTCTTTTTCTTTTTTTTTCTTCATCAAATAGAAACAAAAAATGCCAGAATTGTCTTCCATCTAAAAGTTGATGTTGAAAAGTTCAAGCTGAAACGTGAGAGCAAATGTGTTTATAGACGTTTAAATGTGGTTTAAATGTGGTCGGGGTAGTTCAAGAAAGCTATCCATGCGTTATTTTTGAACGTTTTCATTTTTGGCTAAATATGGGGCAAAAATATTTTTCCAAGGTTAAAACAAAGACTAGAAAAGATATCCTGGGACTTACAATGTTTGGTAAAAACACCAAACCTGAACTGTTACGCATATCCTGCCACACATATTGTTCCAACTTTGCCACTCCAATGATACCTCAGTCGACGTTACAACACCAAGAGTGTGAGTGGTGGTCACTACCTGCCCCGTCCAAACAATAGAGAGTTCAGCCAGGGGACAGCGGCAGCCACTGGCCAATCACGGGCTCCGAGCACTTCTTCTGACCCCTGACCTTTCGACACACACAATGTTCAGACCATACATCAGCGCTGAGACCTCCGTCAGCCCATTTGAGATTTATCCAAAGACGGCGTGCCAAACAATAACCGTATTTAAGTGTGAAACTGAGCCATGAATTTTCCCAAAATTATTCCAAGAGACAGCACTTGTGCATGTGCAGATTATCACAGAGGGAGCGCTGGCAGGGCCCGGAGAAGAGGGCGCACATGAGGAGAAACATGCTGAGATTCTTCATGTTGGGGTGCATCAATTTGAGAATGTGTTGGCATGTGTTGGTTTAAAGCCCATAAATACGTCGGCACGTTTATTGGTTATGGGTTTACAGAGCATAAATTGTAAATTGCCGTTTAATTTAAACGTACAACGGACACAAACAAACTGCTTATTTTTTTCTCCTAACCACATTTATTGAGAGAGAGAAAGACAAAGAGAGAGAGAAAAAAAAGAGAGAGAGAGAGAGAGAGAGAGAGAAAGAGAGAGAAAGAGAGAGAGAGAGAGAGAGAAAACAAATCTGGAAAATATTAATACTTTTTTGCTGCAGAAGTTCTCTCCTAGACTGTGTGCTTGCAGAATGATGCTCGGCCTGACTGGCACGTACTTTACGCACACGTCCAAATATATAGTTCAATTACGCATTTCAAGTCTTTGATTCTCGAATAGAGGTCACTTTCAGAGTGCTGAAATTTTAATCTGCTCTTGTTCACGTGACTTGCTGAATAATGGATGCCCCGGGGGTCAGAAATAGATCTGAAAATCTGACTTAATTTCATTTGAAGTGATGCTCTGTAAGGTGCAAGTCAGATCTCTTCTCCTCTGACAGAACTTCAGGAGGCAGAATCATCATGACTTGTAAGTAGAATTGGTGTAGTTTTATTCTAGCGTTTTTTTTGTTTTGTTTTTTTGAGGAGTTTTTTAATGCATAAAATATCCCAAAAACTGTAGATCGTTTTGGGAGTTTTATTGCTCTTATGTGTTAATGTACCAGTGTAGGTTAAAACGTGGCTAATTTTCAAACACTTGCATGTCGAGCCTATCAACAAATCTACATTCTGAGTAAGTTGCGGAGGTGATCAAATAGATCCAGGTGTGGCTCTTATTTCAATCTGACTGTTGCTCAAAGTTCTTAAATTATGCTCAATAAAATGTTTACGTTTTGTAATATTACACTATTATTATTATTCCTCATAGTATGTGTTTTTTTGTGGTGAATGCTGACAAGCATGCAGCCATGTATCCACTGTTTGCATACATGCAAATCGCGAAGGAATATTAATCTGAAGGGATGATAGCGCTGGAAAACATTCTTGCTACGTGACCTTTTGTTGTTATTCATTCATGCAGGTATTTATTCATCTATTTCACAGTTTGGGTGAACACAAGCTGTGAAAATGTGGGTTTTGTTTTATGGTGGTATAGAGAATCAAAAATGTATATATATATTGTCTTTAACTGAGACTAAACCCAAAACTCATGCCACAGTTTCTATGTTGTTTTCAAAAAAAAAAAAAATAATAATAATAATGATTTTGGTTCTAATCATCTCATCTTATTCTCTCTGACTGTGATGGTGTATAACAATGCAATTAGGAAATTGCAAAGCAACTGCAAAGATAACAACTAAACTGAGTCAATTAAGCTGAGTCAATTATTATTATTATTATTATTATTATTATTATTATTATTATTATTATTATTATTATA
>NW_006800078.1:734958-752415 GCF_000485575.1 Poecilia formosa
CAAAAGAACGGTGACTAACACATTTTTCTGGAATAATAAAGAGCTACTTCTTACAAGAAAATCCAACTTTCTTTATTACAACCACATCCAAGCAAACACTTCTTCTGTCTTCGTTGGTCGCACTGTTTGTCTGGGGTTAATTAGAGATGGCTCCACTCAGCTCGAGGCGTTGAATTTCGCATTAGTCTTGATGTTGGCCGATGTAAAGCTCTGTGCAGCAGTTATCTTCGGCTGAGAGGCTCGGTAACCCAAGCCTGGCTGTTAAGAGCTCCGAGTGTCAACATTGTGGGAAGATATGGCCAGTCGTCTGGTCGACATCCAGGGGGTCTCTGCGCCTGCAGCTCCTCTCCGTGCTGACAGAGATAAGGAGGCTTGATTTGTGAAAATACATCTGGGAACATTTGTGTTATTTTGATTTAAAAAAAAAAAAACGTGATCAATTAAAGAGTCTCAGGAAATGGCAATGAGCTAGAATGTTTGTTGAATTAAGAAATTAAAGAGGAGTTTTTAAATGCTACCAAAGTCGATGCTTGGATGTCTGTCTTGCCACTCAACTCGACACGGGTCAGGGGAAAGTTCAGGTGTGGTGGCGACAGGTAGGGTGGGATTATCCTGCAGGGCACGGTCATTCAGTTTCACAAGCCTTTGCATCAGTCAGGGTCTGTAAAAAGACACACGTGAAAATTTTGGTCCTAAATCACATCATGAAACTTTTCGTCGCTCTCACAAACACGCGTCCACGTTCGCTGCGAATAGATTTTCTTTTTGTACTAAAAGTGAAGAAAACCGCATCTGACTCTGCTCTTGACTTGAAAGTTTGCCATTAGAGTTGGAGTCGGAGAGGACAAAAGCCTCAATGCAGGGAGTGGGACGGAGCCTCTGTCCGACTCGAGTGATTAATAGTTGTGGTGGGGATTTTTCCACGCCCGCTGCTCGGTGTTGACGGAAAACAAGCGCCAAACGGCGCCGAGAGGAGAGAATCTCTTCCGGGCTACGAGCTTTTGGCTACATACACTCTGTGTATGTGAACCTCCCTCTTTAAAAAAAACAACAAAAAAAAACTTTCTTTGATTTATTTATTAATCTCTAAAACTTTTTTACGCACAAGCTCGAGTGAGTTGATCCATGTTAGTTTAATGGGGATCCATGTACTGACCAGCAGGGTCGAGCAGCCTCTCTTTGGTCACCTCACCTTTCCTTTCCGCCCACCGCTGACTGACAGGCGCCCCTCACGACCACCGGGACGCACAGCCTCTCCGTGTGTGACAGGTAAATGTGGCAACGTTTGGTTTCTATTTACCCCTGCAGCGTGTGCGCCGCGCTGATTGAGGGGGGCTCAGAGGCTGACAAAGTGGTATATACTAATGTACAAGTGTCGCGATGAGAACAGGGGGGGCGGTGTTGAGTTGAGCGCCGTGGAATACACCCATGCAAAGCGAGGCGGTGGTAGAATGAAGAGGAAGCTAAAAGCGCGTTTTGTTTTGTTGCGCTCGGACAGCTTTCCGCCGTGCAAAATGTGCTCGAATCTCTGCTGCTCTTTCGGCCGCTAACAGGCACGAAATATATGGCGCTCTAAAAGTGTCAGAAAAAAGCCCCATTTCTCCCCTCTGAATGGGGCGACACGTGGAAAAGCTGCTTCTCAGTGAGAGGCTCGCTCCTCAGCCAGATACATTGCACTATCACACAGCCCCTCTCTTTTTTTTCTTCTACCTCTTCTTCTTTCTCCCCCCTCTCTCTACAAGCCCGATCCGTTTCTCCTCAGGGGCAATGACTGCCTCCATTAATGATTCACGGGCTCAAATAAAAGGGGATTTAAGTTGACGTTGCGTCACGTGAGCAGGGCGCATAATACCGCGCGGTGTTATGGCACTGGGAAGAGAACCGGAGCCCCGGTCTGGCCATATGATGCAGATTATATGCTGGTTACCCCCACTTTTCGGGAGGGGAGTCCTGGCTTTGTAGTTTTTTTTTCTTTCTTTCTTTCTTTCTTTTTTTTTTTTTTGAATATCCGGAAAAGAAAAAAAAAGCCGATTTGAGCAAACGAGAAGAGGAGAGAAGGATCTCTGGCTTTTGTGGATGTATTCTGTTGTACACGGACGGATATGTGTTTTTTTCCACGCGGACGGAGTCAGAGCCCCAGCTTTGGGAGGATGGATTTTATTTTGAGGTATTTCCGCCGATTGTTCATTACTGTCGTGAGTTATTGCTATGCCAGACAGAGGTCAGTCAGTGAAGGGGGTGTGGGGAGGGGGCTCCTTGTTATTTATTTTTATTTTTTGCAGCGCAAGAAATTTTAAGAAGCTGTCAGTATGCATAACATAAGTTAACCTAAATAAATGTCATATTTTTTGTCCAAATAACCTATTTTTTGCGTTCTTTATAATATCAAAAATGCACAATTAATTCCAGTGGAACAATTACACCGTAATAGCACAATAAATAACAGAAGAAGTCTTTTTTTGTTGGACAAATAAGCCAGTGTGAGTAAATAAAGCCTCCATTTATCCCGACTTCTAGCAAACACCCAGACAGAAGAGCGCGCCGGCGGTTCAGGGTGTCAACCTGTCCCATAAAACTTAAACAGCCCCATCTCTTTAAGCTGGTTTATGTTCCGCGCCCGTGCGTAAACGATGCATCAAGACGATCTCCATAAAAAAAAGAGAGCGAGAGAGAGAGAGAGGAAAGACGAAGAAGATTTAAGAAAAAAAAAGAAGTAGCTGGTGGGGATCAGTTGGGGTAGTTGTTGTGTCGCTCCGCCGTGGGGAAATGAGGATATAATGGAAGACGGAGTGCCATCGAGGACCGCCGCGGCCGCGCTGAGGTCACGGCGCTCCGGCTTTGATTTATGGGCGCAGGGACTTTGGGAAGGTGGTGAGCGCCAGCTAATGACTGTTCGATCTGTTTGCGAGAGGAGATGCAACAAACACGTTATTTGCATACATGACGATTACTATTATTATTATTATTATTATTATTATTATTATTATTATTATTATTATTATTTTCCTATATGTGTTTTCGTAGCTATGCGCAGAATTGATCAGAGTTTTATAAAGAAGAATTTCATGGCCTGGGCTTTCATACATCCGTTATCTGAAGGAGTTCGTGTGTGTGTGTATATTTCATGAGAATTATAGGCTTCTGATTTTTGCAACCTTTTCTAATAGAGTTACTCAAAAATGAAATCAAAACATTTTTTTTTCTTTTTGCATAATATTATAATAATATTCATCCAAGCATATGTTAAATCGTTTCCCCCCCAAACCTAAGATTGTAGGCCTAATTTGGGATCCATCAGTTCCTCTTTATATTTAAACTTTTTTTGTTGTTGTTGTTTATTTAACATTTTATGGAATTTGTCAAACCGAATCCGACGTTAACCTATTTTAAGAAAAAAAGTTTGAATTTTGCTCCCGACTAACAGACAAAACATGACTACCCATTTCGCTGTTCTAACGAAAGAGTTACGCTGAATTATGCGCCCAAACATAAACGAATAATAAAACATAAACCCCGTCTTTCACATCTATGCTTTAAATATAAATAAATAACATCAAAATCCACATTAATGTATTTTAAATGTGAGAACATTTCTGAATTAGTCTAAAAAAAGAGAGAAGAAAATAAAACTCACAGAAGCCCGTTGAAGAAAATGTAAAGTTATGCCTTAAGTTACTAAAGAAAAGGGGGGGGAAATCCTTTTGTCGTTGCAGAAATCCGGCCGAGTAACTTCAGGCCCGGTCTCGGAAACACCCTGAGCTGCCTTCGGTAAGTCCATACATCTTTATTGATTTATGTTATGAATGCTTGATGGTGATATCCTTATTCAATTTCTAATAAGTACCACACACACGCGCGCGCGCCTTCCCAGTGCGCTCACAAGGCCAGAGAAGCAGAAGCAGTCTATGTATGGCTTGTTGTATATTTCCGTGTAGCAGCAATATGACCAACGCGAGAGCAATATTTCCTTCTCTTCCACTTGTCTTTGTGGTGTAATTTGTCACCATAAAAGTGACGGAGGGGAATCGCGGCTCTTGGAGAGCTGCCTTATTCGTTTTTTGTTGTTGTTGTTTTTTAACTACTTTCTGCGAAAGCCATCTGCTTGGAGCCACTACAGCCTGCTGCTAAGAGGTTTTTACGTTTTATTTTATTACAATTTTACGTTTTTGGGTTTTTTTTCCCCCCCGACCTTTCCCATGTAGCTTTTTGGTCTTATAACGCTCGACCTTTTAACCCTCTCCTCGGGCCAAATGGCGAAGGAAAAAAAAAAGGACCAAATCAGCGTTTTAGCGTAGAACAAAGAAGTAAATAATTACACAAAGTGGCAGCAGTTGCTTTGTGAAAGAAAAAGGCGAAGTTAGCTTAAAAAAATCCTAATGTGTGATTTTTTTTTCGCCCACTCAAGACTCCCACGCCGTCCCTTGCGTGCGCTCTCTGTACCTTTCTAATGGTGTCACCGAAATGCTCCTGTCCCACAGCCTGAAAACCAGCGGAGAAGCTTTAGCTGCTGGCCGTGTTTACAGCTGAGAGGGGAGTCATAAATCTAATTCTATCAAGTCTTTCATTCTGGCTGCAAACATTACCATGCAGAGGGATTCCCCGGCTCCCTTCTTCTCCTCTGCTCCACGCTGCGTGTCCTCCCGCTTTGGCCTTTTTGGTGTTGAAACCTCTGCCCATTTTTCATCCCCGTGCGCGAGCTGCTGTGGGTTTCTTTTTTTTTTCCTTTAATATTTAGGAGCTTTGGTCAGAACGTGCACTGACTGCCCTGCAGCTTTCCTTCATATTTAGCGGGTTCACGTTGAAATGAAAAAGAACTGTACGTCCTTGCGCTAAAACAGCAAATTCTGAGGGAGAAAAAAAAGAGAAGAAGAAAAAGTAGGTTAATGATTAAGCCGCCTATAGAAGCGCTTTTATCTCCCATGGAAATGGAAAGGCAGCTCTCGGTATCCCTTTGTTATTCCGAAAATCTCCTTGTATTCATAACTTTTATCTAGGACCCGGGATAAATGATAAGAAAATGGCCTAGAACACCTTTTGGGACGGCGCATTAGTAACGAGGCATTATTAACGTTTTTATTTTCTAGACGGACTACCTCATTTGGGATGTTGGGGGAGGAGGAGAGGCAACTACTTGATTTGGACTGGCTTTCCAAGGCGCTTGCTTCATTTGCATAATTTTTCTTGTCTACGGTGACGCTCTGGTTCGGGGCAGTTCACTGGTGTCTGCATGGTAACTGCTGAAGGATCTCATAGTCAAGCATAGCCTTGGCTGACGTTAATATTGCCATGAAGCCCTGTCCATTACCCTGCAAGCATGGGAGCAGATAACTCTTCTTATCGCGCTGACCCGACTGCTCACGCCTGCTTTCGCAATCTCGGCGAGTAAGGAGAGAAAAGGAAAGGGGGTCTTCTCTTGGCTCTTCCCTTTTTTTTTTTCTTTTTTTCTTTTTTTTTTTTTGCTCCTGTGTGTTGTGCCTGCTAATGCCTGCCTGCATGGCAGGGCGCAGTCTGCCGCTGCTCCTTCAACCCAGTCAGCCCCGCTGCCTTTAAAAACTTTTTTTTTTCTGCCCCCTCTTCCTCTGGATTACTGCCTTTGATCGATTTCGTCGCTGAATGAGAAAATATTGCCCGGCGCTCTGCATTCATCGTGAGAGGACAAGGTAAGCAGGGGCCAGAAATAGGCTCCCCTTTCGGTTGTAAATGGTGGAGTTTGTGTGTCGCGTCGGTGATTTATCACCGTACGACTTAAGATCTCGGTTCAGGAAGAGTTCACACGCACACACATAGTCAGGCGGACGGATTTTTTCCTGCAGCAGCACAGCTCAAGTCTGCCTTTTGTCTCTCTTTTCTCTGCCATTTATGACTGTCGCAATGGTTCGCAGGGAGATCCAGAGAGGAGAAGACTCCTTATGCCTTTTACCGGTCATTAGAGAGCGTCTTTCAATCCGCAGTTAGGCTGCGTTGAAAGCAAACATGGGGTCTCACTTTGGACTTATTTGTACTTTGGTATGCCAGGCTGCACGGGTCTTGCTTTTATTTTCATTTGTACTTTTTTGTTCATGTTTTAACAAATGCATCCCAGACTAAGGACTGCTTTAGATTAAATAAAACAAAATAAAATAAAATAAAATACTGAGGAAAATAAGTAGTTTATGGAACCCTGTCGTGATTTTGATAGTTACAGATTTACTATTATTCATAAAAAAGATAAATAGAATAAAATATAACTGGATATTTATGGGTAAAACTGTGCTGCATAAATTTAAATTTGATATTTAGATGTAAAAAAAAAAAATCCCTAAAGGAGACGGTAGCGTGTCAATGTATGAAACAGACTAAACAGAAGCAAATCTATTTTAACATTATTATTATTATTATTATTATTATTATTATTATTATTATTATTATTATTATTATCTCAGTCTATAAAACAATACCAATGGAAAACTAGTAGCTCTATTATGGATAAACAGTCTATTATTCCTGTGTTATTACTGGATCCGCTCTTACAGCAGCAGGCTGTAGATGTGTCTTCCCTGGGTTTCTTCTAAGCTTTACAATCGGGCTTCTCCTTTGACCGGGCCCGGCGCTCCCGGCCACTCGTATATCAAAAAGACGGAGCCGGCAGGAAATTATTATGGGCCCTAAGAGGGAAGAAAAAAAAAAAGTTCCCACCGTGGTGTCACAAGAGCGCAGAGATGCCCGTCTGGTTTTTCAGGTTTTCCTAAGGCCCCCATTTTCATTTATCTTGCAACAAGCAATACAAAAAAAATAAAAAAAAATAGAAATATATATATATCCGAATTTTCTCTGACTGTTCCAGAATGATTTTTTTTCTAGCTGGGAAAAATAATTTTATAAAAAATGGGAGGAAAAAAAGTGAATGTCTTTTACCTGCTTACACAGGAAATTAGATATGCTGTTGACAGCCCGGTTGGTAGAATAATATTGTAACAGAAACATTATTTTCCTGTGTGGCAGCCCGCTAACAAGCCGTTTCCACAGCAGGCACTTTCCCCCCATAAACTCTACTGTAACTATATTCCCTTTATCCCTCTCGGCTCAGAGTTTTAAACTGTCACCCTGATTCTTGTTAGGCTTTTTTTAAAATGATTTGAATGCTTTGGAAAACGTGTTATGCTGTTTGGCACAGATGGTAATGCAAGGTTAGTGTGCGCTTTTGTGTAAGCCATAAGGTAAACGGTAATAGTCCACAGAACTGTTGGCCCTATCTTGCCTCCACAGTCTCCAGTGTCAGGTCTGTATTGAAAAGTAAGATGGATCGCCACCATTTCTCCTCCTCACAGTGATTCTTGTAACCCTAGGTTCACCCGAGGAGGCCATTGGCGGAGAGGCGTCACGTGACCACGGGGTGCCAATGTTATTCTACGAGGGTGTCAAGACCCTGTCAGTTTCTGAAATAAATATTGGGAAACGGCGAGATGCAAAAGGCGACCTACTACGACAGCTCCGCAATTTACAGTGGCTACCCGTATCAAAGCGCAAATGGCTTCGGTTATGATGCCAATCAGGTCCAATATCCCAGGGCCTCTCATGTGGAAAGCGAGTACCATCGACCCGCCTGCTCCCTACAGTCTCCCGGCGGCGGCTCCGTTGCTCTGCAGAAGCCAGGGGAGATGGTGGCGGAGGGCTGCGACAGGGCCATTCAGGCGGCGCAGGCCAAGGTTCTCCCCGAAAGCAATCATCAAGCGCCGGTGCCGGTGTCAGGCCCACCGCCTCCCCCCTCGCTGTCCCCCGGCGGAGTCAGCCAAGACGCGAGCAATGGCTCCGGCCAGCCCGGCGCAGCCAAGAGCGGCTCCCCAACCTCCGGTACCCGCAACAAACAGATCTTCCCCTGGATGAAGGAGTCCCGTCAGAACACCAAGCAGAAACCCTCCAGTAGCTCCAGTTCAGGTACAAGCTGCCGCGGACACACAAACCCTGATAGTTACGTTCAATACACGGGGGTGGTAGAGAGGGGTGGGCAGGTATAAAGGTTTGCAGGGAGGTGGGCAAACCGCAACAGAGCATTAGTTTGCTTCCTGTGAAGGTCACGTTGTTTAATTTTCTGAGCTGTGGCATTTTAGGTGAACCATTTGTTGTAACAAATCATTTGATGAAGCCGCATCCTGCGACGATTGGCCCACTTTTTTTTTTATTGATGTCGTTAATATCCCAACATCTTTCAGCATAAATGCAGGCGGCGGATGGCGGAGGGGAAAGCAGCAGATCCCTCCTTTTGTTTGTCCCCATGCCCTCCAGCTGACCTGTCCCTACTGTAAACACACATCTCCACTGATCACATAATGTTCCCGGAGAGACAGCAAACAAACACACACAACAGTTGTTTCAGTTTGTCCTGCTGTTTTGATTAGAGGGGAAACTCAGTGGGTCAGTGTTTGGGGGGTAAAGGGGCAGGCCAGAGGAGGGGTGGGGTATTTACTCAGAGCCAACCTAAAAACGTTAAAGATGCTCCTCTTCCCATGACCTGCTGTACATATTGTGGCTGGTATGTTAAACATGTTTGCAGTTATTTATTTTATTTTATTTTATTTTTTTTACACAAAATGAAACGATTATAGTTATAGGTTTTATTTTTAGGCTTAATTAATGAAGCTTTTCCATGCACAGAGCGATGATCTTGATGAGATCTGTTCAGACTAAGGATGTGGTCTCTCAGGTTTAGTTAAAAACAAAGTCATATCTCAGCTTATTTGCCTATAGAAAACTGGTAATCTACTACATTTCAAACACATTTGATGCATTATTGACATTACTGAGCAAACAGAACACAGTGATTCACATCAGGCAACTCCTTATGTTCATATAACCTGTTTATGCATCCCAAGCCTCTTTGCTTAAATCTCTCTTTGGCTGATTTAAATCCTAAAAACTAAAAAAGTCATTTTTCTTTTTGAATTTAACAAATTATGAGCCGTGGAAGAAATGAATTAGACGTTCATGCCAGATAATAAAGTGCAAACCAACATCGTACTTTCATATATTTTTTTCTAATACATTTTAGAAGAATTTTACATAAATCTTAAGACAAATTTCCACTGATTTTGTAAAAGATGGGCTATGCACTTATGTGCTTTCAGTTTGAGTTTAAACATTTTGCACAAAACACTAAGGAGTTAGTTGTTTATGGATGTATGGATGTGTTGTCACATTATGTTGACAATACAATATGCATTGAGGCAACCTGAAAATTCTGGTGTAAGAATAAGTTAGCGATGGTCTTCAGAAACAGTTGAAACTCAAAATCCTATGTGGTTCCAGTGTGAGTTTGAAAATTGCACATCAAGAAAGTTGTCCTTTCAGCATATTGTAGGTAAAAGCATCAAAACTACAATGATCTGAGTGGCATTCAGAAATGGTAATGAGCCAAACTAAGCATTCAAGTGAACACCTTGTGTGACAATCTATACAAAATGGTTGAAATTCAAGCATTATGGTTTCACAGTCAGTTCGACATGTCTGGATATGGCATTAATGCATATTTTCTACAAGAACAATGAAGATACGATCTGAAGTCTCAAACGCTTGCAAATGTTTTCTTTTCACTGAGCAAAATTATATTTTCAGTTGTACAAATTTTGCGTAAAATGGTCTTTAAAAGCACCTAAAAATCCAAAAGTAATTGTGGCTTCAAAGTGAGTTTGAAAAGTAACAAGACGAGGCGAACATCTATTAAGCACATATTACGCCCTCTATTCCAACGTCTAATGTTTGGGTATTAGACATTTGGGCTCCATATTTTTTTAAACCAATGTATATTTTGTAAATATTGTATTTTACAGTACTAGAGAAATTGGATGAACTAATATTTAAGTAACAATTAAATTTCTTGAATATCTGTTGAAAACGATGACGTCATAGCCCAAGCACAAACTTCATGGGGCTTTTTGATTGGTCTCAAAAGTTGATTCTGGTAAAGTTGACCAGAGTTGTGCATGTTCCAGATGTACATTTAATATTCATTGGGATTATTTTTAGCAAGTCAATGCTTATTAGTATTAGCAACACAAGCAAAAACAGTAATGTATTTGTATGCACAGAAAATAAAAGGAAGAGTCTCACAATCTAGATGTTGGACAGTGCTACATGATCTATATGAGTTACTGTAAAAAGTGCTAAAAATAGCTAAGCAACTTTGCTATGATTTTTTGAAAAAAAAAAAAAAAAACTAAAGAAAAAACATAACATATTGGATAATAAATAACTAAGTGTTCCAGTCTAAGAACTAACTTCAGGGTTGTTCTCAGGGTTTGTTTTATATTCTTATTAGAATTCCAAAGTGCCCATTTCCAGGTATGACAAGAGCACACACCTTAACCGTCAACCACAAACACCTGAGGCTCAACTACACCAAGCCTTAAAGGCATATTCCAAGCCCCCCTTTTTGTTTTGGTAACTGCATTTTACTCCGCCACATACTAGGCACTGACTGTTACTATAACATTTGGGGTAAATATTTATGTGCAGATGAGGGAAGGAATTACGGGAAAGAATACTGTGTCTATATGAAACATTTTAGAAAGAATCCAAAACAAATCATTAAATAGTTCCAGAGAAACTAAGAACCTTGAAGTTAACAAGTACCTTGAATCGTTTTATTGTACTTTGCATCAAAGGAATCTGTGTGGTCAGGGCACCAAAACCATCTCTAGCCCAGGGACCAACTTCCTCCTAATGCCGGCCCTGCTTCCATTTTGTTTTATAGTGCTATTCTTTGTATAGATGAACAAATGATTATCATTATTAAACGTAACATATTAGAAATTAATTCATAAATATTTATAACTAATCAGCATTTTGTCTTCCATTCCACAGCCAACATTTACATATTGGTTCATATGGGTAGCAAATGGGCTGAAATATGGGATCCATAATTAATTGTTTTTAGTTTGGATAGTGACCTCACGTTTACTGCTTATATGACTTGGACAGAGGAAAAACTCTGGGATCTGCATGGATCATGTGCTGCTCAGTTTGTACTGATTTGCATCACATCTATTTTAGAACCAGCTGAGATATGATGTCTGAACTGTTTTGTACTTGTTTTTATATTGTATTCAAACCATATGGATCTCATATAATTTTTTTTCTTTTTTCGGAGCGCCCGACCATTTAGAACCCATCCAAACTAAGCCAGATCCTAACAGGGCCTGCATGCACATATTGGCTGAGCCTAAGCTAACAGCCAATTTCTTCTTCTCATGTGTGCAGACTTCTCTTTCATCTGTGCAATATCATTACGCCTCAGGTTATGTCATGTTGCATTCCTCCTACCTCAGGTTTAGGAGACAGGTAGTGAAATTTATTAAGTGTTGGTCGGCTGCCACTGCAAGTGGATATGACCTTAGGATTCTGCAGGCAAGTGCTTGCCTCTTAAAGCTTATCAGCGAGGGCAAGATGAGCAGTTTTATACACCCTGAAGAATCTATAAATGCTTGTGCTTGCATTATGCGCGTGTTATGCGGTGTGACTTTCGGGGCAGCATGAGGGTCAAAATGTTTTTGTGTAGGAAACCAGGGTTACATATCAGATAGTGACCCAGTTTTCTGCCATTGCATTTCTGGTTAGTGATTGCACATGTAGGCACATTGATTGTTAATTGTCTTATGGTCCCCTGATGATAACCCCTGCGTTGGGGGTGGATTTATCAAAATGTTGAGATGTTTGCTCCACATTGGCTGCAGATCTTAGGAGATGAAAAACTGTACTTTAATGGGCATATTTATCTAGTAAAGAGCTCTATCACCACCACCACCGCCCCCCTCCTGATTGCAGGGTTTCACTATCAGTGTATGTGTTGTCACCCAGTTTCTGCTCCCACTCTCACTCTCCTGTGTCTTGCGTCTGTGTTTCTCTCTGTGTGCCTATAATGGATCACTGATTGACGCCCTCCTTCTCCTTCTCCCTGACAGTGGAGAGTTGCCCAGGAGACAAGAGTCCTCCGGGGTCAGCGGCATCAAAGAGGGCCCGGACAGCTTACACCAGCGCGCAGCTCGTGGAGCTGGAGAAGGAGTTCCACTTCAACCGGTACCTGTGCAGGCCCAGGAGGGTGGAGATGGCCAACCTGCTTAACCTCACGGAGAGACAGATCAAAATCTGGTTCCAAAACCGACGGATGAAGTACAAAAAGGATCAGAAGGGCGTCGGGATGATGCCGTCTCCGGGCGGACAGTCTCCCCGGAGTCCAGTAGGCCCACCGTCCGGTGGGGGCGGCGGTGGAGGGAGCGGATACCTCAACTCTATGCATTCTCTCGTTAACAGTGTACCGTACGAGTCCCAGTCTGCAACCCCTTACAATAAAAATCATCAAACAGCGTACGGTATGGCTACGTCATATCCCCCTCCTCTGAGCAACTCCCTCAACAGCTGCCCACCCCCCCAGAAGAGGTACCCTGGGACGGACTCGGCCACGCCCGAGTATGACGCGCACCACCCCCTGCACGGCAACGGCAACTATGGCACACACATGCAGGGCAGCCCCGTCTACGTCGGCGGAGGCTACATCGACTCTGTGCCCAGCTCCGGGGCCTCAGTTTTCGGTCTCACCCACCTCCCTCACCCGCCTCCTCCGTCCGCGAGCATGGAGTACAACGGGGCGATTACGATGGGCAACAGCGGCGGTCAGCATCACGGCGTGTGTGATGCGACGCCGACGTACACGGACCTAACGCCGCACTACTCTCAGGGAAGAATCCAGGAAGCGCCCAAACTGACGCATCTGTAGCATGCGGCGCGAGACTGGATCACTCCGCCCCATTGTCTCATCCAAGCTCCAGACATATCCCTCCCGTCCCCCCCGCTTTGTTTCTGCGCCTCCTCATGGCTCCCACCTTCTCCTTCTGCCTTTTATTGTTTGTTTGTTTGTGTTCTCTATAGTTTCATGTGTGAAGTAGCGTAGGACAAATAATCACGACTTGCTTGAATTTTCCTCTATTTGCTTGTCTCATTGTCTCACCAAGACCTTTATGTACCATAGAGTGTCTGTAGAGCCGAACGGAGGGAAGGAAGAAGGGCATAGCATATCCATAGGATTATTTAATCTTTTCCTTTTTTTAAAAACGTCTTTTTAAAATCTCAAACAGGGTATTATGAACACATGTTATTCATTTTCAATGTGAAACTGTCCGTCTTTATTTATCCGCAATTGAAGAATGATGTTTTTTTTTTTTTTTGTTTTTTTTTTGCATTCTGTTGCACTTGTGTACAAAAAGAACCTTAAGAGCCAGGAGCTGGGAATGTGAGGAGATTACATTTAAAACAAAGGGTCATGAACTTGCACAGACTCCCCTTTTGCTTCTGTTTTGTTTCATTGGTCTTTTAAAATGTTATTTATTCAGACTCCAATAGTATTATTTGACGCCCCTCCATCTCTGTCTGCAAGGGGAGAAGGTTGGTGGAGAAACTAGCGCCATGTTCGGCCCATATATGCAGCCATGTCACTTAGATTGCAGGTTTTCCAATTTGTTTCTTTCTTAGTATTATTGTTATTATTATTATTAATATTATTATTATTCGAGGAGGTGTTTCTATTTTGTCAGCGAATGAAAAAGAAACCAATCAGTCATGCAATAAGGGTGGAAAGAAGGACACACGTTTGCAGTTTCTTTATTGAATAAAAGACAAAACACATCATCATTTTTTTTTCTTCTTCTCGATGTCAAACATTCCATGCTGCTCCAGTTCGAAGAAACAAATAAAGGCATTGAAGTGAAAAAAAAACAACAACAAAAAATAAAAAAAATAAAAACAAAAACAGATCCACCCGTTTTAATTTTAAAATTCGCAAGCAGTTTCACATTTACATTACCACATAACGCTGTTTTATATATCTAAAAATAAAAGTGGGTTATCGGCGATGGTATGGAATCATCGGTAAAGCAGCATCAAATTAATGCTCTTTTAAAGCTACACATATTATATTCAAGAAGTAAATTTCATAAATTAAAGTCCTACCAGAAATTTTAAAAATAATTTAGAGTCAAAACTGCTATGCATTAAATCTCATTTAAAAAAACAAAACAAAAAACAAAACAAAACAAGAACAACTCGCAGATTAAAAAAAAAAGAAAAAAGAAAAAAAAAAACATTTGATCTATTTACTCTCTCCTCCTTGAGGGTGGGCCCCCTTCTCTTTCCCGGCGCGTCTCTCTCATCTGCGTGGGCACATCCATAATAATAAAAATGTCACCCAGGTCTTCGTGGAAGGTTCTGCGGAGACAACAAGCCAAATGAGAAATCGTTTAAAAATAATCCCGCCTATGTGTAAAGCCAGTCAAACGCCGCTCACAGAGGACGCACTCTAAAGTACAATAATCAAGGACCTTATTTGTTCAATCAGACCCTGAAAATGTGCAGATTTTGATGCGTAAAAACCGGCCACACCACGACTGGAGGGAGCACGAGTGCTAGACATAGATGGCTGCAAATATTTTTATCTTCAAAATTAAATGCCAAACTAAAATATTACAAATAATTCTTTTTTTTAATTGCTTGTAATAATTCTATTATATATATTTTTAATTACAATACAAAACGCAAGCCAGGAGCAAATGTGTTGAATGCAGTAGGCCATCGAAATAAATCTGTGTGCCAAGGTACTTATCCACAACAAACCTCTGACGGATTTTGTTTATTTCTCGCAATATTTGCTCACGTTAATGTATTTTTTCATCTGTCCCCCCCCACCCCCACAACTCTCATTTTCAACCTAGCATGATTGATATCAGAGGGCACGAACATTACCAGCCCTGACATATGGTTAGCAGGGAAACCTAGAACAATTGAAGCATGGTGTGTCACTGAGGGGGGAAAAAAAGGGCCAATACTATGAGTATTTCTGTATCCAAGACAGAAACACACATGCACACGCGTTACGCAGCAGGACAGCGATTTGACCCACATGCGCCAAACGCAGGTAGCGCACAAATAAATTGTGTCTAAATTCAAAATTGAGCGCATACGGCGTTTTCTCTTTGCATTCGTAGGAAACTGCGCCCTAAATCACTCCTGCTCTAAAGATAAGTGTGTGGGACGCAACGGGCTCCCCTAAATGCCGCCACCCACTCCTGTCCGTGCACACAAAGCCTGCGCGCAATTCCAAAATAGTCATCAGTCTCTTCTCTTAGCAACTCGCTACTGGTCCATTCGCAGACATGCAAGTCTTAGGAAAAGAAAAAAAAAGAAAAGAAAAACGATAACAACAAAGCAACAACAACAACAACAAAAATAGAAATTAAAGATAAAAGCCAGGTGGGGAAGCCAGCTTCACCACACACTCACCGATGGCTCTTAGAGAGGAAATGGTCGCATCTTGTGTGACCAGATTCCTTTTTTCCCCCTTGTTCTTTAAAAAAAATCCCTCCAGCGACAAACAGACTACCAGTGCGAGCAGAAACCGGTTCTAATCTGAGTGACCACTGTTTCTCGGCGCTTCCTGGCTGCATTTGATCCGGGGGAGAGTTAGAAGCCTTAAATGTGTTGTGAGGGCACCGAGCTGTCAGACCTTTTGGCGAGTAAGATTGATCGCGCACAGGCTTCCAGGACTCTTTGTTTGGTATATAAGCAACAAACTGAGAGAGAGGCCTTCCACTTCTTCTCCTTCTCCACTTCCCCTCTTCTCACTCAATAAACCACATACAGATATATATTTTGTGAACGAAAATACCCCACGTACTGCCGGACGAATAATAATAATAATAAAAAACAGGGAACAACTTCCTGAATGTGGCTTTTACAGATTCTTCTAGAAGAGCCATATGAAACTGAGCACGAGCAAGGGAAGAGAGCAGCTCAATAGCATTCCCATCAGCATAATAACGCTGGCAAATAGATTTCGTTGTAAAAAGGTCGATTGTAACAGTGTTTATGCTTGCTCCATGACCATTTCAGGTAGGAAGGATAATAGAAATACATTGAGAAGCTCATTCCCTCCTCCCCCCCACAAGCAAGTGTGGCAATGTCCGTCCAATAAATCTTTGCTTTATGCAGCCTTGTGGCTTTGCGCTCCTGACATGAAAACAAACCTATTTCCAACGCTGCTTTTAAAGGAATGCAGTAATCGTGGCTGCTTTGAGTCATCAAAAGATATTCTGTTTCATCTCGGATTTATGAGCTCGACGTTTTAGTGGAATGAACGAAAAATGTGCCTTAATGCTACTGTCACATGGCTCCAAACACTACACTCCTATCAACGTCTTTTAAAGGTCTATTTAAGGTTTGTCCATTCTTGTTTTGGTTTAGCCCCTGATATACGCCGAAAACCGAAGTTATTTTTTAAGGTATCGGTTCCGTCCAGATATTTTTTTACAAACAAATATTTTTGAAATTTAGGCTAAGTTAGCCCATTTGATCACCCCCACCTCCCCATCACATTTCAACCTCATTTAATTAAGCATTTTTGTCCATCTTTCACTTTTCAGAACATTGTCTTATTCTTCAGATGATTTCTTTGTCTATTCAAAAAAAAAGGTAATCAAAACCATTTTAACTGTAACAGGCGTCTTTTCACGTCTGACTTTTCAGCTGCATATTTATGCTGTTTAGATGGTAAACCATGGCATCTGTTATGTATTTGTCCACGAGTTTGACCATTTATAACCCAGAACCTTTCACTTCTCGACCACATTTCCACGTTGTTTAGATACAAGGTGACACATTCTTTATTTTAGCCATTTAACCATGTTTCCAATATAGTTTTGATTCTAAGTGTCATTGTGTAGGACTATCTAGAAGTGGAAGGCAGATATGTATTTTATTTTTCTGTGCAATGGTAATGTGCTCGGCGTAAAGGGTTGACTGTGTTAACAGAAGTGTACAACATAGTTTCGTCTTTTTTAAACACCACCGGGTCATTGTCCAAGAAAATAATCCGAAGTTAACAGAGCCCAGCAAGACGTCTTGGAGTGGGCGGTCTTTTCGTATTTCGTCTTGTTTAGACTGGAAGGCAACACGACCTGATGTCTAATAAACGAAGCTTTGCTCCGGAAAACAAAAGAAAAGAAAAAGTTGACTATTTGAACTAAATTTGGGTTATAGATTTGTCTTTGTATCAAACGACGGTGACAGATTGAGAAAAGTGAACGTCTTGTATCAGTGAGCATTCTTTGCCCCTCACCTGAACCAGTTAAAATTAACCACATTCTCACTTCACTCAATTACAATTCAACGAAACTTTGCTTCGTGGAATAATTGGGACATTTCCTCATTTGCCAAAAAAAAAGAAAGAAAGAAAGAACAAAAAGTTGACAAAGTTTAGATGTTCTCATAATAAATGGCCATATTTGTCATTTTTGTCAAATCATATGGATTATGATATGGTTAGTTTTACAGCTTTAATTAATGGTTAGCAACGTTCTAATTACAACACTCTTAAGTTTTGAAGTTTATTTTTCACCCCCAGAGCTTAAATATGAAGAGCTACTAGGGTGAAATGTGTGT
>NW_006800078.1:752445-836424 GCF_000485575.1 Poecilia formosa
TGTGTGTGTGTGCTTTGTGTTGTATGCGTGTGTGTGAGTGGTGGGGGCGTTCTCGACTGACATCCTTAAACAATACGAGAAAGAGGAGTGCACGAATCCGCGCACCCTGAGCTGGTCTCCTTCCCTGTAATAGAGAGCGTCAGGCGCTTCTTAAAAAACACATTTTGTGGCTTAGTGGACTGGACTGGAGGAGCGAGGCGAGGACGAGCTGAGCGGACAGAGATGTAAATAAAAACAGTCGTGCATGGCCCAGCTGAGCGAGGACTTTTTTTTTTTTTTTTTTTTTTTCCTTTTGGATCAATCAGGCAGAGAGTGGCTTCTTTTGATTAAGCCCCAAATTGTCATTGGGCAGAGGTAATCATGTGACAGGCAATTCGGTCCAATTTCAACCTTGTCTCCATGAATTCTATAGTTTAATGGTAGCTCGGTCCCCATACGGCCGTAATCACTGAAATAGAAAAAAAAACACATCAGGGGATTTTTCTTTTAAATATATATTTCTTTTTTTTTCCTTCTTCATCGTCCTCACTGAGCCGCAACGTTTATAAAAATACGGCGCTGCAAACTTTCCTCGGCTCTCAGGGAGCGGAGATGAATTACGAATTCGAGCGAGAGAGCGGTTTTATCAATAGTCAGCCGTCGCTTGCTGAGTGCCTGACATCTTTCCCCCCTGTCGCTGATTCATTTCAAAGTTCATCAATCAAGAGCTCGACGCTTTCACGCCCGACACTGATTCCTCCTCCCTTCGAACAGACCATCCCCAGCCTGAACCCGGGCAGCCATCCGCGGCACGGTCGGCCCAGACACAGCCCCGATGGCTGCAGCCCGCTGCCTACCGCCTCCTTACCCCCGGAGTACCCGTGGATGCGGGAGAAGAAAGCCTCCAAGAGGAACCACCAGCTGCCGAACTCCACCACCGCCGCTACCACCGCCACCGCCATATCCAACGGACCCGTGTGCTTCTCCCCGAAAGGTGGGTGAATCCTAAAACGACAATGCCTTCACTATCTGTTGCTGCATTTGGAGCCACCCGGGCCCCCTTCTATGGAAGACATTAAATGCGGATAAAAAATAAATAAATAAAAAAACAACATATGCCTGAGTATAGCTTTATTCTGGTGGATGAATATGAGTGTGAAGCGTGGGGGGGAAAGTTTGGGTAAAGTTTGGTGATGTAAGATGATTTATTCCCCTCGGCGAGGCAGAGTTTTGATGTGTGACAGTAATGAAGAGTGATGGAGTGCCTTTGCCGAGGAGGGCAGCTGGAGCATTCATTAGACTCCCACACCAGGATGGACCGCACTGTTTTAGAGAGCTTTACGCACATGAAGGCACCTATTTTATTCCCTAAAAGAATCAAGTGAGGAGTTTATATCAGTACAGACATTATGTTTGGGTAAAATGGGCAAGTTAACAACTCCAGCGGCCATTTTGCTTTATGTAAAACTCAAGAACGTTATATTTACTGGCAGCGGGGTTATGCAATTGTTGTGTCCTGCTTCTTTTTTTCTTTTTTTTTTCTTTCTTTTTTTTTAAGAATCCCCTTGCTGTTTATTTTTCAGGTTCGCCTGAGATCGTGGAGGGAGCGGGTGGAGGAGGGGGCTCCCGCAGGCTGAGGACAGCATACACCAACACGCAGCTGCTGGAGCTGGAGAAGGAGTTCCACTTCAACAAGTATCTGTGTCGACCGAGGCGGGTGGAGATCGCGGCCCTGCTGGATCTGACCGAGAGACAGGTCAAGGTGTGGTTCCAGAACCGGCGCATGAAGCACAAGCGCCAGACTCAGACCAAGGAGAACCACGGAGGGGGAGACGCGAAGGGCCCTGGAGCCGACGACGGCATCCACAGCGAGGAGGACGAGGAAGGGAGCGGCCTGCTGTACGAGCAGAGTGGGCCCCTCCTGGAGAGAGATACCTGCTCCTTTCAGAACAACACACAGCAGCAGCCGCAGCAGCAGCAGCTTCACAATAATGGAGAGGCGGCAAGCTATGACAAAAATCTGAAACATTTTCCCAACCCGTCACCCACTGTTCCGGGCTGTATGTCAACAATGGGCCCCGGATCGGCATCTGGGCCGGACAATGGCGACAGCCCCTCAGCCCTGGATGTTTCTTTGCACGACTTTCAGCCTTTCTCCTCGGATTCCTGCCTGCAGCTCTCGGACACAGCCTCGCCGAGCTTGTCGGAGTCTCTGGATAGCCCCGTGGACATTTCCGCGGACACTTTCTATTTTTTCTCGGAGTCTCTGACCACAATCGACTTGCAGCATCTGAACTATTAACTCAGAAACAAACAAACAAAAAAAAATCCTTCACATTTCCCCTGTATGTGTTTGTGTGTGTGTATGAGAAAGAGAGAGAGAGAGAGAGAGAATGTGTGTATGAAATCAGGCTACGAAGGCATTAATTCATATTGTTTGTATGTGCGGCACATTTATTTTCTTGATATTTGACTTGACGATTAATACAAGGTAAGGACGGAACTAAATCACTGAAATAGCTCTGCTTATAGCTTAATTACCATAACAACTTGATCACTTGGAATAGAAATTACAAGTGTGTGGGTGTAAGAGGGAAAGTGTGTGTGCGTGTGTGTGTTTGTGTGTGTGTAAGAGAGAAAGTAATCTAACAGTGTTAGGCCAATACGGAACCGGGTCGTTTTTTATTTTTGTATAGTTTTCTTGGATATTTTTGTTAGAATACAAACTAACTTGCTACAATCCTTCTGCTTGTGTTTGACTCTTTTCTTTTTAACATTTATAGAGTGAACTTTATTTTATTTTTTTCGTTTCCTTTTTTCCTGTAAGAAACATTTAATCAGAAGCGAGAGTAAGAGGCCATGCAAATCAACAACAGGTTGGTAATGAATATAAATTATCGATTTGCATTCATTTCTCAACGGAACACTTGTTTGAAAACAAAGAATTTAGAAAAAAGTTTTTAGTCATCAATGGATAAATAAATCAATTCCACCCTCTAATCATTTATAGTAAAACGCAGTTATTTAAATAATTTTCAAACCAGACCTAGAATACAGATAACATATAAAACAAAATGAAGAATAAAACAACTACTAAAAATTGATGCAAAACAGGTTTATTTATTTATTTCAAAATACCTAAATTGAAAGACATTTATAAGATCAATATTTACATTTCTAACTTCCAAACTAATTTCTTTTAAAGGGGAGCGGGGGTGGACATCAAAATAACATTTCCTGCGGGGATCTTAGCTGTTAACACTGAGTGCAAGTTGCAGGCAAATAACCGGAGCCATGTTTGCCTTCAGGAGCTCATAAATCACCCCCGTGGCATGAAAGAGACGGACGTTAAGGAGAGCAATTGTCGCGTAATGTGAACAAATAATAAAAAACACCCACTTACGTTTTCATACGGGACTCCCCGACTCCTAAAACTAAAAAGGGGGCCGAGTCACTGCATGCGTTTGGCAATAATTCATTTTTATAGCTTGTTTGAACACGGCTCATGGCTCAGAGACAGCAGTAGCAGCAGCGGCAGTAGCAGCCGGTTCAGGATTAAGAGGCTGCGCTCAAACTTAAGCCAGACTCCTTTCGGAATATTGAACATTTATCAAATTCACTCCAAAGAAAAGCTTTCTCAAGTAGAGATTATTGTCTAAGCTTGTTTAACAGGAAATTAGGCGTGTTTGGGGGGATTTTACCACATTACTGGATGTTCGCATGTTTCAGCTGCGCCTTAAAGCCTCCTATTCAATGAAGGATTATTTCTAATCTTATTCAATGTGACTCCTCGTCAGGAATGGGGTTTTACTAGATATATAAAGTCAATACAACACATTTGAGCCAGATGTTAAAAGCCACGAGTTGCAATTGATCGATTTATAAAAACTTTGGCACATCAGCTGGAACTTTTCACTGAAAAATCTGAAAGCTAACCAACTCCTTCTGGTTATTTATTATTGGGCGAACAGTTGGGAAGAGTTATATGTATCTGCGTGTGTGCAGATGGGGTGTAGGATGAGGTCTGGGAGGGGGCACGAAGTGGGGCTAAAAAGTAAATTCAACTTTTTTCCTCCCCTCCCCTGTTTTTCCGACTAACCCTGGTGGAGGCCGTTTTAACCAAATCATTCCGAGACAGCGCGCCTTTTCTCTGCTCCTGCAGCTCACACAAAGAGCCGTGAAAAGCCTTCCGAGGTTCCTGCATGTGGCGACGCTGCTTCTTTCCATGAGCATAGTGAGGCAGGAGCCTTCGCCCACTCACTGCAGAGGCAGCTGGAGGAGCCAGAGAAAAGAGAGAGGGGGGCATGGTGGGAGTGGAGGGGAACTGAACCCAGTGCGCTTTTTCCACCCCTCCCCGCTGATGGGAAGTTTCAAACAAATTTCACTTTATTTTCACTTTTATTTTATGGTGATGTCACATTTCCCCTATCGGAATCTAAACTCTTAAAAACTTAAAAAGGTAACATTCAACAGAGAGTAGCTGAAGCAATAATACTAATAATAAAAAAAACCGCAGAGGAAAATAAGAGATTTAAAATGTTGGTCTCATTACAAATAACTTGATGCACTTTAGTCAGAAAGCTGCGCATACTGAATCAAAACCCACAAAAGATGTTTACTGACACCTTGATGTGTTCAGACAGTTGTTGAGGTTGGTTGGTGTAATGGGCTAACCAAGCCTGACTCTTTTACATAAGACTATATTTGAAGCGACGGCCTAAAAAAGATCATTTGAACATATTTTCCACGATGACGTAATAGGTTAGCCAAGCTCGACTTCTTTTGATAGGGCTCAATTTGAAGCTGAGGCCTTTAAAAAAAGGCACTTTTTAAACATATTTTCCAAACTGAATAAAGAAGGCGACCTACAGTCATGAAAATACGTCAACGTGCTGTTCAGTGGTCGGAGGGGAACTCTATCTGCATCATTGTGGGTGTTTAGCTTCTCTTGGCCTCTGGGGGCGCTCCCTTCTCCACGAGATCCTTTACTTCTCCCTCCCCTTTCTTTTCCTTCCTCGGTGAGAGGTTGTGCATCTGCCGCAAGTCTCCCACGCATACTTCCCTCTTGTCCCTCCACCTCCCCTCCCCCCCTTCTTTCTCTCTCTCCCTCTTTCTTTCTGCTCTCCAGGCTCTCTCTCACTCCTCTTCTTTTCTGTGGCCATTCATTTCTCCGGCAGCTTTATTTGATGATCTTAACAGTATAATCAGCCCACACTCACACCTCAGGCTACATAGGCGCATTTAAGACCTCCTCTCATTATTATATCATTTGATCACCGTACATGCGTAATGAATACATGTGGGAGTGAAACCACAGTAGATGGCAGACCCTCTGACCTGGTAGAGATGAAAAAATTAATACCCCATCATCCTAATGGTAAATGTGTTGTCTTGCCTCTTCATCACCTGTGACAACCCAAACACGAGGCGGAATTTACGTCGTTCTAATTCAGTTGCGGTTTGTATGTTTTTTGTTTGTTTGTGCGTTATTTTATGAATGAAATGAGATCAAAACCCAACCACCAGTTTAGTGCAAAGAGTTTGTTTTGTGTGTGTGTGTGTGTGTGTGTGTGTGTGTGTGTGTGTGCGCGCGTGTGTGTCATGTGGCGTGAAACTACATGTACAGGACAGGAGATTTAAGAAAACGCCATGACAGGGGCGTCTCTAAAAGGTTTTGTACGGGGCAGGGGCCACTATTAACTTCGAACCAAGACAAAAGCCTTAGAAGAATTGCCAGAGTTTGTATTTTGGTATTTTTGTTACAATTAAATTTGAAGTTAAGTTAAAATAATAATAATAAATCAATATTCTTGTGTACAATATAGAAATCATAAAACTGAATCTGTTGTTTTTGTTAAGTGCCAGCTTACACTTTAAATGGATTTAAATGTTCCGAAGGAGTATATTTTTTTTTTTTAAAAAGTAAGTTGTTTCAGTTTAAAATTTGAATCTAATCAGTATACTAAAAACGGACACGTATGTAAAATATTTGTCATTTGTAGTCATAGTTCAGTGTTGCTAATTTAACCATATCTGCTTCCTCTGTCTGTCCTTGGAGCGACAATTTATATGAAACATAAACAAGTAAGATTTGTTGGCGCTTCTACCCTGACATTTGAACACCCAATTTAATAGGTCAGAGAAAAAAGATGGTCTCCACAATATAGTCATTATTATTTATTGATTATTACCCAGATGTGATGTGAAATGCACTTTGTGTGCATGCTCTTCTTTATAGGTTAGTGTTGAGAAGCTTGCCTAACTCTGAAGCATACAGATTGTTGTCTTGCATCAATAAGTAAAACTACATGCACAGAATGGAGAATGTTATGTGATAGTGGGTGGCGTGTGGTTGGTCACTCCTGTAAATCTGCTCCCATCCCCCTCCACCAACCAGGGCTGAAAGTCTCAAATACACTCTATATTAAGAGAAAACAAGCCTCTGTGAGTTGTAACATTTTTTAAAAATTATTATTTATACATTTGGAGTTTGCACAGTGGCACGGTTGGCATTGTGACGTCGCAGTAAGAAGGTTTTGGGTTCAAATCGCAGCCTAGGCTCTTTGTGGATGGAGTTTTCATGTTCACAGTGTGGATGTGTGGGTTTTTTATGAGTGCTAAGGATTCCTCCGGAGTCCAAGCAGGTGACTCTTAGGTCAATTGGTATTTTAAGTGCGTCTGTACCAGAAACCCTGTTCCTCACCCAATGACCGCTGGCACCAGTTTCCCCCTGATCCCCTCCCTGCAAAAATAAGCGGGTAGACAATAGATGTATCAATAGATGTATTTATTTATTTATTTATTTATTTGAGCCTCTTACTAAAGGTTCTCTGCCTTCCTTTCCTCACTACTTCACTAAAAATAAAGATATGGATAAAACGATAACATTGTCTTGATATGACTTCTGGTTTTTGCTTCCTCACACTAATATCCTCATTGGTTCCTATCTGGTCTGAGGAAGTTCTGGAGACGCCCCTGCTGCCACATGAGGTGGAGTGTACAACAGGCAAACACAGATTCCTTAACAGTGATGCTCCCATTTTGTACCAATGCAATGCCATTTCATTCCAACATACTTTCGGTCTGTACCGTAAACAAACCAGGCTACATCTGTCTATTACTCAAGTGTTTTTTTTAATTATTGAGAAAAACAGATATAAAATGTTCAACTTTCCACTTTTTCATAAAATGTGCCACATAGCCTGATATTTGATGATTTCATATCCCATCCTGTTCTCTCCTCCTGCTAATAGAAGGTACTTAGGGACAAGTGCTGCGAGTTAGCTGTTGCTATTGCACCATGATGCAAACATGGGACTGCTGTTTTATTCAGTTTGTCTATGTCGATGTGTGTCTGTCCCTATCAAATAAACTTTATAATAATGGGAGTAGTTGTAAACGCATGACGTTACAGCAGAGATGACTGAATGATTTAAAAAAAATACTAATGATTGGCTATCAGAGATGGTACGAAGCAAGGGGTCACGAACTGATACATGGACCAGTTCCAGCTCCTTTACATACCTGCAAAAAAAAAAAAAAAAAAAAAAAACTGCTACGAAATGACGGGTAAAGGCGAAAGTAATTGCCCCTCTAAATCTTCTACTGCTACATTTAACAGTTCATAACAAAAGAAGAAAAGAAACGAAAAATAAAATAAAATAAAACATATAGAAAGGGAAATGTTGCTCATTTCAGTCTGTAATGGGAGGGCAATGTTCTTGCCTCTTCCTTACTGTCACACTGTGACAATATTTGCAGAGTAAAATCCCATAATGTTCAAGCGTGAAACATTTCGCATCGGAATGAGACATTAATAGCCCACATATACCCAGCGGCAACGTTACGCACACGCACACACACAGAGGGACACGCACACTTGGCCATCTATCCAAGAGCGACTGACGGTATGTGACAACGCCGCTGTTACACTCGAGCATGACACACGCACATCCTCACTCGCTCTAATCCAAAAATAGGCTACCTGGGGGGTCAGAGTGCAGGGCCGTCCTCACGGTGAGGTAGCAGAGGATGAAAAGTTAATCTCTCCACCGGTGCAGGAGCGCGCAGCGGGGTTGCTTGCAGCAGCCCTGCTCCCCGCATGCGACCCCGGGACTGTCCACCTCCGTCTGCCTCCTGGCTCATTGTTTGCTCGGCCAATACATTAGCGGCGTCGCGCGTCACCTTGATCGACGAGCGCTCGGAATTTAAATAGCCCCTCAAACACCAATCTGTCACCGTCCTATAGGGGATAAGGACAAGTGCCTCACTGGCTGACCTGTAGCCACGTGACGGCAGCCGTTCATTGATATCGGTCAATGCGCGCCCCCTCCTTCCAACACTGATAAAGATAGAGTATAGGTAAAGGTTGGCACGGTCACTTTGGGCAAGGGTGGGTTAGAGGGCGTTTGTTGGAGAGGACGGTCCCTCAGCCCCTCGGAGAGCGATGCCACAATGAGCAGCTTCTTAGACTACTCGGTGATGAGCGGAGAAGGTAGCTCATGCTCCATCAGGGCTTTCCACTCGGACCACGGGATTACAGCTTTCCAGTCCTGCGGGGCTGCTGTCAACAGCTGTGGGGCGGATGAGCACTTCATGGCAAACAGGACTTCTCCTGACAGCCTCCCCCATCAGCCGGCGTCTTACCAGTCCTCTGCAAACACTTTGGGTCTCTCCTACGGAGCCCACCCGGCCTGCAGCACCAGCTATGGGCCCCAAAGTTTCTGCGCAACATATAACCACTACACGCTGAACCAGGAAGTGGACTCTGGAGCTGCGTTTCCCCAGTGCGGTCCATTGATGTTTTCGGGTAACTTACCCTCCTCCATGGTTCCTCAGCACCGCCACGGTTACAGTGCCACCCCACTGGGCCAGCTGCAGTATAGCCACGCCGCCTACGGAGGCGGACACGAGCAAGCGCCCCCTTACCCTGGTGGCTCAAACCCCATGTCACCTCTGCACGCAGCTCACCTGGAGGCTTGTTGCTCACCTCTGTCGGAGGGCGCCTCCTCTGCGCAGACTTTCGACTGGATGAAGGTTAAGAGGAATCCACCGAAAACAGGTGAGTGGGCAAAAATGTACCTTAAGAACAGAAAGGATACATAACGACATTTAATCAGACCTAGAAACGATGACATCGCTTTCCCTCTAAACTTTGTCAACATATAGTTGAAAAACGAAAATGAAGACTTAAAGAGAAAGATTCATGTATTGGTATTTTATACAGTCCTGTAAAAGGGCCTGAGATGTTCAAAAGTCAAAAGATGTTCCAAATCCTGTTACAATGGCGAGCATTTTCTCACTACATAAGTGAAACGACTCTATGGATGTCTATTGATGTTTATTGATCGAATATGGTAATTAAGCTTGGCATTTTTGTAATTTTGGACGGGACGCGTTGGCTAAAAATCTAAAAAAAAATTCTTGCAGCATGTTTTTGGGCTAAATGAAGTCAAGGACTAGCTAAACTTAAACGTACATCAAAAGACGTCCATAAATATCGATGTTTGAGGAAACTGCCAACAAGTTTGCTTGGTCTAAGCTGCTTAAGCATAAGGTTGTAGGTCAACATTGACATCTACGTGTTCTTCCCAGGGCCCAGATAACTAAATGTCAAAGGAATTTTTATCACTTTCAAATTTGCAACTTTAAATCTTTAATGAGGACACAATGGCATACATTGATTAGAATACCAGAGCTCCTTTTTTCTTTTCTTTTTTTTTTTGCAAGAGAAGCCATCAATTTTCTGGTGCGTACAAGTGGTTCCAGATGCGTAAAACAAGACCGGTTTTATTGAGGGGGCATTTTAACTGTTTTATGGTACTAAAAAGAAAACAGGATAAAGCTTTCACTTCTGTCTGCAGGACGATCCGGGGAATACGGTTACGCAGGACAGCCGAACACAGTCCGGACCAACTTCACCACCAAGCAGCTTACAGAACTGGAAAAGGAGTTTCACTTCAACAAGTATCTGACGCGGGCGCGCCGCGTAGAGATCGCGGCCGCGCTTCAGCTGAACGAGACTCAGGTAAAAATCTGGTTCCAGAACCGGAGGATGAAGCAGAAAAAGCGTGAGAAGGAGGGGCTGCTGCCGGCCAAAACTCCCCCCGCAGAACGGGAGGAGATCATCCCGGAGAAAATGGACGATGCAGCATCTGAGAGGTCGACCTCATCGTCCCCCTCGACTCCCTCCCCCTCATCCTCCACCGTGTCTTCCACGGGCACTGACACTTACGCCTCCAACTGAGGACCAACTCTTTACCTCTTTAGGCCACGTGAGGAGCCTGACCACCAAAGTTAAAGATTGCTGTGAATGATATTCGCGGGTACATTTGTAGACGTTTGGGACATTTTCCCCAATAACACGGACAATGGCTTAAAGGTTTTAGAGTTGTTGCATAATCACTAACGTGTCTGCACGAAGCACTATTGTCCAGTCATGATTTGAAATGTGTTTATTTGCTGAAAATGTGGCTTCCCATTTACAAAACTAAGTGCAAAGACTGCCACCCCTATGCCCTATACCCTGACCCAGTGCTGCTTTATATAAAAATAAAGAGACAAATCTGCACACACACAAGCAAATACCTCAAAAAAAGAAAAAAAAAGAAAGAAATAAAAGTGCGCCACCGGCCACAGGCGACGCTGTTAATGAGGCATCACGCAATCAACGAGATGACCTCGTTTATTTATCGTTAGTGAATGAATAGTTACAGTAGCTGTTTAATCGCTGTCACCTCTGTCTTTTATTTTGTCTGTGCGCGGGAGCGTGTGTGTGTGTGTGTGTGTGTGTGTGTGTGTGTGTGTGTGTGTGTGTGTGTGTATGGGATGTGCATGGTATGTAAAGCCTTCATATATCACCAGTGGGGCGCTGAGTTTTATCAGTTGCGGAGCCGGTCCTTCAGGGCTGTGAAAGGCTTTTATCTGCTATTCCATTTAATCAAGTGGGACGAATGTAAAGTGTTTTGTCCAGAGAGGCGTTTACGGGTCAATCATGTGTATTAAAGTACGTTTAAATATAAATCTTTTCCTCTGTTTCACTTTTTTTTTGTCTCCTGCGGGGTAGATATTGGGAATGATGTAGCGTAACATGACTTAAAGCTATCTAAGCAGTCTATCGAATCTAAATCCGACTGACATATATTTAAAAGCAATAAGTCACAAAAAAAAGGATAGAAGAGAAATTACAGAAACTCCACATGTCCATTCACCCATCCAGTCCTGTCAATGTATGCGGCCTGGCGCGCTCCCGTCCCTGGAGTAAACGGTTATTGGCATAATAAAGGCATGTTTATCCGAGAGCGAGGATGTCAGCGTCTTCTATGATGGCAACCTTATCGAGCTTCCGGCTTACTGAGGGGACAAAAATATATTGATTGAAACATCGAGGTTACGGCTATTGACTGATGTCACAGTGTCAGTTCAGCTTCTTAAGTTCACCAAGTTACAAGGGGGTGTCATCATGCCAACCTAACGACAAGATAAACTGTGAAAACTTACACCTATACCAAAAAAAAAATGAAAGAAAGAGTGCGAACTTCGTTTAACAATAGTCATTCTCTCGGGTTTACAACATAATTTTCAAGGAGATGACCTGTGAGAAAAGAAAAAAAAGTCGGCATATTCGACACCCTGTGAAAAAGAACAACTTCGCGGCTTTGTGTTGTTGTTTTAATTCCTGGTGTGCAGGATGCGTGTCCATTTTGCCTTAAAAGGACACAAAGCCCATGAAAGAAGCGTGATTAATGAGCGCAGTTCACCTTTACCTTGGATCCACCTGCAGAAGCGGCTGTATTTGAGCTGCAGAGAGTCTCTGGCACAGGCAGCCTCAGTCCAATTCAACTCCACACATGGGTAAGTCGAGTAAATTAAGCCGCTCTTTTTTTCTTTTTTTTCTTTCTTTTTTTTGCGCTTTTAATTGATCAAACGCACGCCTAGTTATGTCAGAGCGCGTTTATTATATTGGGAATAACGTGTGTCGTTTTGGACGATGGCAAGGTTATTTGATAACTACAGACGCCCTTATTTTTATTTGTTTTATATAAATAGTTTAGTGTACACACACTTGTTGCTCAAGGTGAGAGTCCGTTTTGTTTGCAAGGCCTCTTTGAATACTGCGATTAACTGAGAACGTGCAACATACAGCGGGTTTACTGTCTGTTCTGTTTCTCAAAAGAAACCAAATATGCAATTTTTAAACATAGTATTACCCTGAAAGAGTTATACATGCATAGACGCAAACTATTAGATCTATGCAGCTCGTGGCTAAATCTGAGCACAATTTCAGATTTCAAAATAAATATTTTAATAAATACTATGAAGAAGAAATTAAGCAATTACTAATTGAGGTTTGTTTAAAAAAGCTATTATACTCATAACCAAATTCATCGATTCAGTCTATCTTTTTTTTTGCCGTTTAAAAATGTGACGTTTTTGAAAATTATTTAATTGAATTCGTTGTAAAGGTCCCGTAAATATACAAATTTGCTAATATTTATCGAAAATGACATATTTACAATTTTAAACAGGAATATTTAAGTAGGTCAAATTATTATTATTATTATTATTATTATTATTATTATTATTATTATTATTATTATTAGTAGTAGTAGTAGTAGTAGTAGTAGTAGTAGTAGTAGTAAAGGTCCCGTAAATATACAAATTTGCTAATATTTATCGAAAATGACATATTTACAATTTTAAACAGGAATATTTAAGTAGGTCAAATTATTATTATTATTATTATTATTATTATTATTATTATTATTATTATTATTATTACTAGTAGTAGTAGTAGTACACCAATTTATCCTAAATTCAATTTAAGTTAATTTAAATGACACCATATTACACCACTTAAATGCAACAAGATGTAATTACGGGTCAGTTTCACGGCAGATGTGCAACTTTGTCTGGTATAAATGAAATGGAAAAAGACTCTAGTGTGATTTTTAACAATCTCCATTCCCTCTATGGGACCTTGCGCACCCTGCTTTATGAGTTGCAGCCACTCTTATGTCCCCCCCTGCAGCTGGTGTGCGCTACAGGATCCCCTCAGAGTGAAACCCAGCTGATTCTCAAATGAAAAGGCCGTGCATTCAGGGTCAATCCTCGGTCACGGCTTCAGTTTGTTGTCACAGCACCATCCTAACCCCCTCAAACCCAAACTAGAGTTTATACACCCCGCACAGGGTAAACAAACCTGGCTTGGACGGGCCGGTTTTAAACGAATCTCCGAAGTAAAAATAATTAGCAAACCAATACAAATGACAGAAAAAGGAAAGGCGTCACGGGAGAGGACTTCCCGACGATCCTGATGGTTTCTATTAAGGCCCAGAGATAAACATATGGACGATGACAGATGCTTAACTCAAACCATTTAGACGCTGGTACAGAGCAGTAAATGTTTAAAGCATTACGATGGAATACGAAATATTAAGTTTCACACGATCTGGCAAAGTTTAGGCTCGTCGGGTTTCAGGAATTTGAGTTAGGAAACACCCCGAAATAATAATAATAATAATAATAATAATAATAATAATAATAATAATAATAATAATAATATTACATTTTATTTAATTTTTTGCAATGAAGTATATTTTCCGACAAAGCCGCTCATGAATATTCTTCCAGTCAGCATATTAACATCGGATTATTGTATCAATCGATAGATTAATGATAACTGCTTCTGAAAGAGATACTTATTTTTATATGCATTCATAGTTTTATTTTACAAATGTTAAAGTATATTCTTCCAATCGAATAATTCATAATCTTATTTTAAAAAATGTTAAAATATCTATCTATCTATCTATCTATCTATCTATCTATCTATCTATCTATCTATCTATCTATCTATCTATCTATCTATCTATGTAATGTATCTATTTAGCAGTAATTAACCTGTTGTAAAAACAAAGTTTTACTTTTATTTGCATTTCCTTGTATGTTCCAGAAATATGGAAGTAATTGTATTTGCTTTAAAAGTGTCCAAGCAAAACGTTTCTCAGTTTAGCTATGGACCAAAAAAAGGGCACCTTCTTCACAAGAATGACATCAAGCTTCCTTTTAGATTGAAGTTAAATAAAAAGTCTCATTAAAAACTGGACACATTATAATAATTGGATTTGTCTCTTCCTTCAAACGTATGACATGGAAAGAGCCATTAATGAAAAAGGACCTGAGCAAACAGCTATTTAAACCAGAGCCCACACACTAAGGCAGGCAGTACCATGTGCAAAATATTTTTTCGATGAAGTAGTAGAAACAGATGCAAGTAGAAGAGGATGATGACTTTTATGTCCACACACATACAGTGAATGTTGTAGAAAAAAAATGTCAAAGGGCTTTCTTATTTTGTGGAATCAGATGTTTCAAGCTTGGAATCCCAGGTTTTATTATTATTTTTTCTGTAATTCTGTGTCTGTATGTACTGTACTAATTATACAGAAGACTGACAAAGTAAGACCATGAACCCCATATGTTCTGTCTTAAAATTTGGATTTGGATTGAATTTTTCACATGAATCTAATCTTACCTCTATGCCAATTACATTTATATAATAGTTGAAGAGAAATAGTCCCATTTCTTCATTGTCAGTCTGAAATATTGCGTGGTAAATAAGCAGCAAGAAAAAATTTTGTGGTTCCGCGTACAGGTTAGAACTCGGTTTGCAAATAAGGTTTATTTTCCGCACATATACAGCTCTGTAAAAAGAGTCTAAGGGTCAAACACTTTCTTCTCTCAGAAATCCCTTTCTGAGTCTTTTACTGACTGCTCAGTTCAAACAGAGAGAGGTGGGAACCCAGCGAGGCAGTGATGTGGACAGACAGAAGCCACTCATCATGCTGGTCCAGGTATTGGCACATCTGCTCAAACTGACCACTCCCTTGGCGTGATTGGCAGACAAAATGAATTCCTCCATCGACAGATGTGCGACAGAGGCAAATGGATGGATTGACAGAGTGATGGGGGGAGGGGGAGAGAGAGGGAGATGACATCATGAAATCAGTTGCTGTGTGCTACTATGGCAGGATAAGCATGCCGGCTAAAATGGCAGACAGAGAAGAAGGGAAGAGGGATGTGGTTGAGTGGATGGAGGAAAAGCAGAAAGTCCGCATCTTGACATCAGCACTCACCTCCAGGAGTTGTCTGCGGTTTTCTTTGTGCTGCGCTCCGCTCGGCTCAGTGAGGCACTCCGACTCGGGGTGCCAAACGGAGGCACACAGAGAAATGTGAAAACAGGAGAGCACAGCCAGGGGACTTTGATGGGTTAGAGGCCCACAGGAGGAGCCAAGACTAAGAGCATGTAGGCTGGATAGTGGTCTACAGACACAGGGTCCATCCATCACACATGTCCTGACCTCCAGTTGACCCTGGTGTTGGAGCCAATGAGGCGCCCTCAAACCCTAAAGAAAGAACCCCTCCACCCCCCAACTACACGCGCACACACACTTATCTAGCCATACATACACGTCCAAACACACAAGAGATCGAGTGACACTGAAAGGAGCCTGGATGCTCTTTGTGTAGGCCTCCCCAGTTTCCAAGAATCCTTTGTTGATATTTTTTCTAACTAATGTGAGTACCAACACCTGAGAGACAGACAGATGTACACTGGCACACGCATTCAGGTAACTACTCGCATAGTGTAGTCTGAGCAGAAAGAGCCACTGAGCAACGTCCTAGCAGTAGCTAGTAAGTAAAACTTTCAGTAATAAAAGTGACCTGTGGGACAGAAAAATAACTACAGCAAACTAAAGATTCGTCATGTAAGGTTAGTGTCACAATATATATTTTTGATCAGGAATGTGTGTTGGTAATTCCGTCTCTATCATTTCGCACCTTTTGCTCTTATGGTTGTTTTGTTCTTAAAACAGTCAGACCCATATATCATAGTCACACAGCATGCTAATTTTGGGACTGTAATGAGTCGCTAACTCAAAGAACAAACAAACAACAAAAAAATCTGCATTTCATTCATGTACAAATTCAACAATACAACTCAGAATTCATAATAGTTTGTCTCCTATCAATAATAGCTTATCCATGTACATCTCCACTAACATTTGGATGACTGTCTTTGGACCACTTGATGATTCTGGCTGAACATTAGATCTCTTGGTAAGGTTCATTTAAAAAGTGAGTTGTTTCCTTGCACCAACCTGACTTTTAGGCATAGTCCCCGGATATTTGTTAGTGTTGAGGTCATTTGGTGCTTTGCTCATCCCAAAACAAGTTCCGATGTACACTTGACATACGTTTGGAGCACCGTGTCCAAGTTTGACCTATTCAGCACTTGATTTGAGGTAATGATATTCCATCCACTCCATGCGATACAGCTTTCCCTCTGGATGCTGCCACCATCATGTTTAAAAATTATGTACAGCATTCTTTCAGCTCGCCTCTTGAATAGATCAGCCAACAAGCCAAAATGACTGCCTCTGATGGGAAGTTTGTCTTATCTGAGCATAACACCTTTCACCAGAAGACATCTGACTTGTCTATGTGAGCAGATGTAAATTTCAGGGTGAGAGTTTGTGTCAGAGGAACTTAGACAAGAATTTCTAAACAACAGCGATCTAACCACATATAAAATCTCAACCCTGTTGAAACTGTATGGAGTACATTTGAAAGATTATGTAAATCAACTTTTGGACAATGATTCATGTAAAGATGGGTGGTAAAATATCTAACGAGAATTATGCCAGAAATATATTAACATATAAAATAATAAATAAATTAAAGAGTACTGTCAATTTGCAACTTACTATTTAAATTATGATATTCTGTAAAATCAATTCCCCACTTAAAAAAAAAAGATTTTTTTTTTTTTAATAACTCATTGAAAGTTCAAAATTATGACCACATTCATGCTCATAAAGGGTGCAGTAAACTCTGCCCAGAACCCCAACTGCATTTTTGGAAGATACTGGTTTGCCCAGTGTTTGACGTGTCACTCTTCAACCTCTGTACTAACATGTTGGTGCAGCATTCCAGAGGAAGAACAGCAGCTGCATGCACGTAAAAAGTAAAAGATCTGATGAAAATGTGGTAATTTGAGTAGCCACATTTCCTGGGAATGAAATCCTATTCCAAGAAAAATGTAGGAACTTTCAAAATTGAATCAGAAACCTTAGTGTGTAAATTGTCGAACTTTGTCTTACGGACACATCCAAACGAACGTGATTTAAATTTTGTTCTGAGTTATGGAGAAAGATAAAATTTTAAGCAAAGCGGCATTATTTGACCAACCAACTTTAAGATATATGTACTAATAGTAATGACCTGGTAGCGATTTGTGCTTTGTATTTAAAGAAGTCTTGGCGACCAACAACTAAAGCAAAAGTGGTAAAACTTAAGAAAACAAAAATAATTTTTTTCCTTGTACACAAGACATAAATTCTACCGAATCTACTATTTATTCGATAAATTCTAAACCACCCCAATAGTTTAACAGCTAAGGGGTAATAATCAGGTAATAAAATTTTATTACCAACGCTATGAAGCTTTCATTCATTGAACAAAAATAAAAGGGCAAACACCAATGGAATGTGAATAATGATACAATAATTAGATTATATATTACGAGGCTAATCATTTTGAGCAACGAGAAGTGAGTATTGCATTATCCGTGCTGTTAGTGTCACATCATAGGATACGATATGTAGCTATATTTAAACATGCTTTTATTTCAAGAAACTGATTAAGAACCTGGATATAGCATGAATTTTCTGTGATGAGAGGGCACCAGTGTTCCAACATAATGAATCAGACTTTCCTTTATACTCTGTATTATTATTATGAAAACAAATCGTAAAGAAACAAACTCAATAACCAATAGGACAATCTTTAGAACCATTAAAGTAACACAATTCTTGCATTTGCTCACCGACCTTCGGCATGTCTTCACTGGTATTTTAAGCATTTATCTTTAGTGATAAGCTCCAAGGATTTGAGTCTGGATGGCATTCTGGCTATCTTCCCAATTTTTAGCTGCCTTCAGATCCCCATGTTTAAGTTGGGACTGTGATTGGACTACACCAAAGCATTCACATAACTTGCAGTCAGAAGAAACGATTGGTGAAATTGAACGTTTACAACAAAGGAATGCCAGGTGTACGAATATCCATGGTATTAACTGAAAAAGTGACAAAGAATCGATTTTGGCAATTTCCTGCAAAAGCCACAACTGAAGGCTTTTACAGCCATAATTAATCAATGTAAAAATTGTAAAAAAAAATTACATATTTTTTTACAATAAATATGTAAAAATGTATTGTTTTACATACTTTTTAACAAAAGTAGTAAATAATAATATGATATGATGAGTACATGCATGCTACGAATAAAAATCCTTAGATCCTTGTTCTACTGTTGTCCAATTCAGTTCATAGTAGGACTTGTCCAAAATGTTTTCTCTACACTTCTTTTTGAAAGTTTCTTACAAACCCTAGCTAAAACTGCCTGAACAGGTTATTATTTCAGCTGTTGGTGGTCCTAAGACCCACATTACAGCTAATGTGATCAAATTCACTTTGCAAATAATACCAAAGCATTTCCTGAGTACCACTAATAGCAGGCCAATTACCACCAGCCATTTGAGAACCATGAAAGTAACGATTCCATGGTAACTCTGTATATTTAGGGTCAGTGACCAACCGCCTCAGTCTGGTGTTTGATGGTGATGCTGCTCACTGCTTTTGCATCTTATGATATTTTATTTAGCTTTGGCTTTTGATAACCGTGCTGTAATTTTCTAACTGGACAAAACAGATGGGGTTAAGATGGAGAGTAAAAACGTAATCCGAAAGCCTAAGCCACAAAGTCACCAGTCGTTGCCAATTAGGAAATGGAGCCTGGACCAGGCTGTTGATATCAAAGACCTGAGCCCGTCAGTAGAAGGACAGGTTAAACAGTACATATTAAAACAGCCCCAAGGAGATTGTTGCTGGCACATCACAGAGAGAAACAGCCACAGTAACCACTTTCACACACAGATATACACCTACACGGCTTGAGGGCACAAGACAGGTTTCAGCACTTTGAGTCAAACGCCTTCGTGTCGGGTGGAGTTTGCAGACGATGCGAGCTGTGGATTCTGCTCGCGGGGACCAGCGACCATTGTTCTGTGGCATTTGATCTCGCCTGACACCATTATTACCTGAGAACCACCTGCCAGTAACTCTCATAAGAAGAGAAATGACGCTCACGTGTGCTGTGACAGGAGGAGCGTTGGAAACAAAATCTGCAGGGATTAGGGAGCAATTTGTGTGTTAGCTGACAAGCCGGAGTGCTCAGGTCTGTTTGATGGTTTCAGACACGTGAAAGCAGATCGGATCCCATCGAGGATTTAGACATCTTGAGTAACATCACCCAAAAACCCGGCACTTGCCGGATGATATTTTAAGATGTAGCGTGAAGTAAAATTTGTGTTTTTTTGCGGTTTAAACATTATGAGGCAGACCGCCTTGCTGCAGTGTAAAAACAGCTGCTTGTTGTAGAGTGGAAAATGAAAGAGATGTTTTAGTGACAGATGTTTAGCATATTGTAACTCAAAGCCTCTGGTTTGTACAGAGCCTGCAGCACATTACACAGTGGGAGTCAGAGAGCTGGAGTGAAACTATGCACTGATGTGCTCTCTGTCCCCTTAGGGCAAAGAGCGGTTTAGATCCAAATCTGCAGCACTCAAAACATGGAGCTTAGCCCGACAAATTGACCTGAAGTTACAGTGTATGATTTACTGTATTTGGATGGCTGCTTGTTTATCTTGAGCTTTATGCAGAGGGATTTGTGTCGTATTAATGAGAATATATGTCAAAGGAATTGAGCTGAGATTAAATTTTTCAAGTCCTTATTATTCTCACTACTTTTGAAAACACTGAATAATTTGATGTCAACTTTGGCTTATTATTTAATGCACTTTTCACAACTTTATTTGAACATCAGTGTCTCACTGTGGGAAAAAAAGGTGAGCAATCCAAAGAACTTTAACTTTCAGAGAACACTCCCTCTTTACTGGTGGCAGTTTGTACATGAACATAATCATGGAAGAGTGCCTCCTTCTGCAGCTGTTCTGCAAAAATCTGTAACCTTTTATAGTGTAGCTTATCAGAATATGATGCACTGAAAGAGCATTTGCTCCTCCATCCAAATAATTTAATTCAGGTCTTCCAATCACTTAAATGGTATCTAATGTTACAAATTCAGCACATAGGTGCATTGGTGGCATGAAACCATGATAGGATACCTAATCCAAATACCTAGCTGGTATGAAAATTTCTGTATTTTCTTGCAGTATTATTTGATTACTTAGGTTAAAAAAAATACAGGCAACTGAATTATTTCACATAACCATGGATAAAAAAAAAAGAATCAAAGTGTTCTCTTAAATTACTCCTGTTCAGTCTTTCATTATCAAAGTAGCTTCCCGTCTGCATGTTTAACCATCTGTTCTCGTGAAGACTCATTTGGAGTTTTGATATATGATCTTTCTAAATAGTGTTCGTAAAAATCACTTCACATTAGAGTTACGTGTTGTGTACACAAAAAAAAGTCCTTTGATTCTGTTTAAGGGAGGCAGTTCTCTCAGAGACAGTTGACCCACAAAGAGGGAATGTGGTTTTATTGGGTCACCTGTTTAAGGGCTCTTACAGTGAGATGACCTCTCCAACACCACCGGCTCTCCCAGCAGACAGCTGGCAAGTCACCCTTCTTTGCATCCCCTTTTGCTCATCCTCCCCCTCCACTCGTTATCATTTGCGCTCCACAGAGGCTCCTCTAATGACAGCCCTTGTCTATATCGCCGTTGTCACAGCTCGTGTCTGTGTGTGTGTGTGTGTGTGTGTGTGTGTGTGTGTGTGTGTTACCCCGTGGGTGTGTTTACATTTGTGCTCTCAAACTAGTGCATGTTTGGCCTGTAATGACAGCGGCTGTCTATAATGCCTCACCCTGGCAGGGATCATTCGGTCCAACCTCTCTCTCGTCCGCTGTCCGGTGTCACCTACGCCCGGCTGGACGATGATGTGATCTTTAGTCCCCTCAGCGATCTATAGACTGGCATTTGGCTCAGAAAGCATTCCCTGGCCCTGACATGCATGCTAAAGCTCGTCGCTTTTTTGCAGATACACCCTCCCCCTCCCCACACACCCAGTGCGGCTGCCTAACCTCCCCCAAAAGGTGAGTTAAAGCAAGTCAGAGCAATATTCCAGCAGACAGTTTTAGATACTGGAATGGCATTTAGCTATTGAAGTGTATTTGTGTATGCATGACTGTGGGGTGCAGTTTCAGTGTTGCTTTTGCGCAGTCTGCTGTCAAGAAGTCAAACGGCTGAAACTATTTGGATTTCTATTGTGCCACCCGTCTCGACTGGGCAGCATTCAGAACTTTGATCTGGGAATCAACCCAAATTTACTTACGTTCAAATTCCATTGTGAAACCCAGCGGAAGTTGCTATTTGATATGAGTTATATTCCCTTTTAAAAAATAAAAAAGATTGTTAGGCTCCAGTGGTTTTTACTGAACAGTGATCAGACAGGAAGACATGCAGCAAATGGCCCAAGACTGGGAATTGAACCCAGGACATCTGTGTCGAGACTAGCCTCTGAGCATGATGCACATGCTCCACCACCTGACCCACCCAGCCAGCGCCACTAAAAGTGTTCAGTTTCACACATACTATGAACTGGGGTATTGGTGGAATGAAAGGATTATTTTAAACCTATCAATAGTTTGGGGGTTAGCGGTCACGTTATCATTGTATTAAAGCATCAAGTAAGTTTATGAGACTTAATTTGTTGTGACTTAATTTAGCTTTTTGTTAAAATGGATTCTGAAGCTTCCAGAAAATCATTAATGAGTACGAGTGAGTGTGATTCTGTCGGAAAAAAATGATGAAAAATTCTGATTAGGACAACCCTACCTGTACTGACACCTATTGAGAGATCTGCTGAAGTGATTTTTTTTTATTTTTTTTTAGTATAAAGCAATGTCCCGTGTCTGCTAAAATAAATGAATTCTCCTCTTTAAAGTGAATTGTATTAATTTAGAATTATCCCAGGAAGCCGAGTGTGTTCTGCCAAATCTTACAATTTTCCAGCTTATGAAGCAAAAATCTTTTGCATACTGAGAGATGCTTGGAAAAAAAAAAAAAAAAAAAAAAAAAAAAAAAAAAAGCAGCTCCGGTTTAAGACTGATTATTTTCATCCGGCAGTTTAGCTGAAGCATGAAAGAATGATGAGTGACTAAGAGTGTGGTCTCCCATCAGGAATGGCTTGTGTTACAGCATTAAGCTACTTATCTTTTATGGAAATGATAACTTTTGTGACATCTACCTCTGACAGCATACATTATAAATTCAAACCCGTCCCCAGGTGATGAAACAGTTCCCATTATGTCTTGTGTTTGTGGTATCTTCAGGATATATTCACTAGCAGACTGGAAGCAATGTATTTTGCATTTCCAGCATCATTAACAGTCTGTGGGGGTGGAAAAATTCAGCAGTTAGCGAAGACCAAGAGTTCAAACTGAACATCAAACAGCAACAGAAATAAGAAAAAAACAAAAAAAAAACACACACACCAGAGACTTAAAATTGAAACAATAGACATTACATCAGCTTTGATTTAAAAGGAATTTCAATAAGTTTTAGTCTGTCCATTTATCTTGCAGTTCAGGGTCATAAAATGTGAAGCTAGAGCCTGCAGCATAGCAGTAAGACAATGAAGATTTAATGATAGAGAAAATCATAAAGTTGGATTTTATGGGCTATGGGCCATCTTTTCATAGCAGATGGGTTTACATAAATACTCATTCCAGTTATGCTTGAGGTAGATATAAAGTATTTCCGTGTAAAAGAACGTGCAAAACTTGCAAAATCCGAAATCTAAGGTATTTTACGTTTTGAAATAAAAGGCTTGAAGGGCATTTTTCGCTTAGAAAGTGAAGCTACCATTTAAAACAGCACCTTGTATTTACTCAGGTTATCTTTGTCTTATATTAGAATTTGTTTTAATGATCTGAAACATTCAAGTGTGACAAAACGGCAAAGACGTACATCTGCGCAGTGAAAAATATATTGGCAAAACTCTGCCACCCTTTTGCAACATGCTTCTTCACACAACTGGAAACTCTTAAAGTGATTGTGTTTTTTTTTTTGTTTTTTTTTTTAAATCAGGTTATTGAAAAAATTTGAGAATATTAAATAGTCTCCCAGCAGCTGTCCAAGCAATCTTAGCTTGGAGGCTCGTGGAAAAGTAGTTTCGGTCGAGTTGAACTAAGAATCATTCAAAACAACTATCAGTCATGGGTAAATTTCCACCCGCTGCAAAAAAAAAAAAAAAATAATCCAAACTTTCCTAGAAATTTGAATGAACAATGTTTGGCATTTGTACACCTCATTACTTTTGAATCAGACAGCTGTTTACATTGTCACAGTTTTCTCAATGGAGCACTCTCTATGGTGCCGTTGCTTGGGCCAAAGCAGTAGAGCGTTTCTTCTTAATGAGAAGAGAAAGTCCTGTTAGTCAGACAGATCTGGTAGACAAAAGTGATATTTTAGCTATCAGTTGTAGGCTCAGTGGTTGCAAACTATACAATCCGGTTGATTTGTTCAATCAAGAGTATGTTTAAAATGACCTTATCCTCCCTTGATGGCCATGTTCACTTTGTTGTCTATATTTCACTAAATCACAAGTGATGTAACTCTAGCTTACATGTCCTGCAGAGCAGGTCCATGCCTTGTCCTTTTTGTCAAACTAAAAGCCTAATGGCTAATGTACACTATGATGCAAGCGTAGAATGCACATCTGCACACACACAAACACACACACACAAACACACATGTTTGTGTTGCTATCTTTGTGGGGACTTTCCATTGACTTCCATTCATTTCTACAGTCTAAACCTTACCTTTACCCTTTTTCTAACCCTAACCCTAACCAAAACTCAATTCATACCTTAGCCCTAACTCTGACCCCTGACCCAAAAACAGGGTTTCCCTTCGTGGGGACCAGGCTCCGGTCCTCACAAGGAGCAATTGGTCCCCACAACGTAGTATATGTCAGGAAAATCGTCCCCACAAGGTATTACAAACAAACGCGCACACACACACACACACACACACACACACACACGCACACCCACACACACACACACACACACACACACACGTACACTTTAGGCTTTACAGTTACGTTCTAAGGTACCGCATAATTTTACAAAGTTAGGGTTTCTAAAGGGACTTTGCATAATAATGGTGTGACGTATAACTATATGTTTTGAAAGTCCCTTTAATAAGATCCTAGAGAAAGTTTAGAAGGTAGTTGCTTTGTTTTTTTTCTGGAGCAGAGTGTTTCAGTGCTCTCCCACTGGAGAACACCCATGATGAATAACAAAACAAGAACAGGATGATGCAATTTTGTTTTTGCAACCCTGGGAGAGAGATCAAAACTCTCTGTTTATGCAGAGTATGCACAGGCCAAGAAAGTATAGCTGCAGATTAAGGTTCACCAGGTTGAACCACTGGTAACTTAAATATTCGAATATTTTTGTTGAAAAAGAGTTGCTCACCCACCAGCCTTATGCCTTTGGTTATGTGCTCAACCCAGGTACGCTCAAACCAGAATCAGCTGGGGGGGGGGTTTCTCCAGTGCGCTTTGTAATAGGTGCCACCTGTTTTCATGGTCCGCTTACTCCGGTTAGTGAAAATTAGACAAAATCAGGTAGTTTCTTTAAAAACCTTCTTGGCAGCTTTGATCAGCGTTAGATTAAGAAAATTAAAGCACAATGACAGGATGACAAAAAAATAAAAAATAAGAACTGATGATGGTTTATTGTGTATTTGTTGGGGAAACTAATGAGAATTTGGTAGATAAAACTATCCCTATGGGCCAATTAATAAAACACTCGGAGGTTCTACAGGGACAGCTTCGAATATAATTTGTGCTTATTTTAAAAATGGATGACCTCCAGCATATTATGTATGTGACCACTGGAAGTCTCCATCTCTAATTTTATCTGCTCCTTCTGTTATCAGACGCTCCCTGCCGCCTTTGTTTTCTGTCTCTAATCACAGTCTGCATGCTTTATGTGTGCGCTGATGCCGTCTTGCCCTCATCTGCGTACCTGACAGCACAGAGCTTTCTTTCATCTGCGCTTCCTCTGATGCATCCTTCCTTTGTCGTTTTGTACTTCCCTTTTCCTTCCTCTGATCTCTCTTTGTTCACCTTTCTTTGCAGCCCACGCAAACATTTTCTTTTGTATTGTCACCGTCTTGCTGCTCTTGCCCCCTCAGGTCACAAGTGTGTGTTGAGGTTTCAGAGGTTGCAATTTTCTATAGATAAACACCCTGTTTAGGAGGATTATCTGTGTTGTGCTAACAGTGTAAACCCAGGATTAGAGCTTGCTCTCCAGGGATACATAAGCATGGCTGAATATGTGTATCTGTTTATTTATGGCGTAGTCATATGTCAGCTTATCGGTTTGGGTCAGATCCTATTAATTCACCGCACGGATTTCCTTATTTGTACACCAAAGTCCTCCTTTGACCACGGTCTAGACCTCGTCAGCTGACTCCAGTTGAAGAGATCTAAACACCACATTACACAAAGACTGGCGGTTCATTATCTAATTATTATACTGATTGAGCACATGCATGAGAAAATGCATGCTGAAGTAATCAAATTTGGCCATTCATAGAAAGGCCTCACACGCAAAGACAAATAATGCCAGTGGACCTTAAGATAGACTTCAATAAAAAACTGAAGCAGGTGCTAAACTGAGCTGTCAAAAGTGTATACATACCTCTTGAACATTTCAAATCTGTCACATTATGACCAGAAACATCAATTTATTTTATTGGGACACATCAACATATCCGTACATTTATGAATAAAATACATCAGTGTGTTTTTATTGAGATTTTATCAGATAGAACAAAATCCACATGGTCAGTTTTCTGGTTTCTGGAGTTCAGAACTAATAGTTGTCCACCTGAACGTTTCTCCCAACAAAGCTGTGTATCTTTGGAGTCACCATGGGTCTCTTAGCTGTTCCTGCAGTTCATACTCTCCTTCGTACCCATATTTTCATTTTTAGATGATGTGTTGACCAACGCTCGTGCTTAAAGCTTGTAATATTATTTTAAAATCTAATCCTGCTTCAAACTTCTCCACACTTGGTCTTCAAGATGCTGCTTGCTCACTAATATGCTCTAACAAACTCTTATGGCTTTACATAACATCCGGATGATTCTTTTTACTTATTATTTGGTAACTCATGATTGCCATTAGTTGGAGTAGCTGGATTTTCTTTAGGGGTGACAGATAAATGGGGGCTGAATAATATGCAATTTCTGAATTTTTGTGTGGAAAACAAAGCATTATTTTTATTCTACTTCATAACCAAGTTGTATTTTCTGTTAGTTTATGACACAGAATCTCTCTGGAACGCATCTGTTTGTGGTTGTAGCCTGGCTGAATGGGTATAACTACTGTTGCGAGGAGGCTGAGGTGCGAACCCTAAACTTTAGGAAGAGTTAATAAATCTGTAAAGCTCCAGCGACTGCTTAGCCAAACTGCAGGTAGGGTTGGAGGTGAAAAACCTTTAAAGAAATGAAAGCAGGGAAGGGAGTAAAGAGATGCTTCAGACGGCAAAGTGAGGACTTGAGGAGGTCAAGGGTCATCCCCCCCCAATGATACCTCCTGTGCCAGAGAGGTAGTCACGACCCGGTCAGCGGAGGTTCAGGTGTCAGTGAGAGACGACTGACTGACAAGCCGAGGCGGGAAGCCTCCTGTGTTCCATCCCGATTGGACCTTTCATCCTTCCTTCCCTCGCTCTCCCTGTCACTCCTCTATGACCCAAACCCTCCCTCGCTTCAGCTGCAGTGCTCTTCACTCTCCTTCGCTAACGCTCTTCACCAGCCCTGTCATCCCCTCATCCTTCCCCCTGTCCTTTCTCCACTCACCCTCTTTTTCACCCCAAAAGCTAAACATTACCACAGGGTTTCACTCAGCAGGCCGGGCTGAGCAGGAGAGCTCTCTGTGGGAGTGGAATTAGGCTTCACTTCACCGTCATACACTCACGGAAAAGCACACATGTAGAAACTGGCGAATGCAGGAGCAGAGGTCGTGGCCAGACAAACATGTAGCCAATCCTTCATAATGCCTGAACGTAAGAATGAAAATTTAAAGGAATGGTTTGTTTTCAACTCAAGCTATTTCTTTATAATTAACTGTGTATTAATTACAAAGAATTTAGTGGTTTAGTGATTTAGTGATGTGAAAAGGGATTTCCCCCTTACATATTTATTCTGTTTTTAGATTTGGTTGATTGCATTTTGTTAGAGAAATAGTTTTTGATTGTTTTCAGTTGAGATTAGTTGCAGTTACTGCTAGTCATAATTCCTCTAACTATGTTGGAAAGATGTGACATTGCAGTAAGATTGCAAAAATGTAAAAAAATAAATAAAAAAAACCTAAGTGATGGGAAGCTAATAGCATTTTTTACATGTGAATTAAATATTTTAATTATTTATTTTTTTAATTTCATTTATAGTTCAAAATGAGCATGTCACATATGATTACGAGCAAAATAAAAGGAGTAGAAGGAAGGGGGGAAAAATCTAAAGCAAATACAGCTTTTCAATTATTGACGCTTTAACATGAATATATATTTTTTTAATTTAACCAAGAACTTCCAAATAAGAAAATAATTCTCACATCAATAACTATTTAAGGTTAAAAACAATTTCAACATAAAAAAACACAACATATCAGCAAATCTATGTTTCCAAGTCAACATGCTTTATTCAAAGCAAAAAATAAGATGTCATAAGAGTCTGCACCAAGGAGTTATTGGTTCTCTCTGAACAGGGTGGTGACCAGAGCTGATAGATAATTCACAGCTGACCGCAGATCTCAGTAATGGTGTCACCTTATCAACCTCTGCTGATGGATGGGCAAAATGTGCCTATTACTTCTTTACATGGACAGCATGATTAATACAGCCTGTTTCAAAGTGAAAACTGAATAATATTCGAAAGTTTCTTCTAATGTAACAGTATCTTTAGGAAAGAAAACAGTTAAAATGTGCATAGTTCTCAATGCTAATTGCTAATGCTAATGACACGAGTCCATTGAAAAGGTTTTCCTGAAAGAAAAGCAAATCAATGCACTCGCTGAACAGAAATCAGAAGGTTTTGGCTCAGTTTAGCACAGTTGAGCGTGGAGGCAGTAGATTCAAAATGGGACACTTTTTTTATACATGTTTAGAGGAATAGACATGAATAAAACAAACTCTTTCAGTAAAATCTATAGATGCATTCAAGTACCCAGGTGCTCACACCCCGACTCGTTCAGTTTGAATAGCTAACAAACTCCCAGTAATGTCATGGGTCAAGATCTGTGTAATTCATCTCTTCAGCGATTCCTATATATTCCCATTGTGTCATAAACTGTCTCTATTCAATGGAAGTGCATTTCATTCACCCAAGAAAAAATAAATAGGCACCTTATCTTGTAATTATGAAATCTGGATTTTTATTTATTTATTTATTTATTTATTTATTTATTTATTTTTTCAAAAAAAAAAAAATTATCTCATGAGCACTGTCGACTTGGCGATGTTAGCCCACTTCTATAAAAGGATGTAACAGTTCAGCACTTCTGTTTTAAGTTGTGTTTCACTCCCAGACAAACCAGGCTTCGACTGCCAGTAATTCTGCATGGGAGGTTACGCTTTCCCTATAGAAAGTAGCCCTGACCCAATGCTACTGGGATTGGTTTCTGAACTGAAGCTGGTTGCATTGCATTATAAGTAGGATCAAACTGGGATATATGCAATGCAATTGAATTTGAATCTGTCCTTATGATTGCGTTGCATTTCTCCTGATACGATTTATCTCTAGATATCTTGTAAAGTGCCTTAAAAATGACATTCGTTGTCTATTTGCACCAGACAGACTGCTCGAACCATCCATCTAGTAAGAGTATTTTAAAAAAAAATAATTTATTGGATGGCTACTCTTTATTTTTCCTTGAGTAGAATTTTTGGGGTATTCTACCCATCTCTGTTCCTGACACAACATGTTGACGATGTACATTTTCCACATTCTGCTGTGCCGCACAAGCGATGCCTTACCTAACTTTCTCTCTCCACCTCATGTGGGAAAAAGACGTTTATATTCATAACCGTTTTCCAGTTTGCAGAGCGGAGCCCACCTCGGAGGCATACAGACGAGCTTCTCATCACTCCTAATGTCTCATCACCGTGTTGACTGGCGTGCCTGAGGACAGAAGACAGCGTGACATAGACACTGGCGGGTATGCATACGCAGACATACACTCTGACAGGTGCAGGCTGCCAGTCGGCTCTTCTTTGTTGCTTTTCATTAACTTGTCTAATAGAATCAAAGACTGTCAGCAGACGAGAATGACAGAAAAAGAAGGGAAGAGGGGAAACGGAAGAGGGAAAGATTGCTTACTTCTGTTTTTCTTTTCTTTTCCTTTTTTTTTACAGTATATGACTGTTTCTGCAGCTGTCTAAATTAAACTCCTCTTTTCTTTTCCATATCATGTTGCATCTGTTATTGCTCCGAGATATCCTCAGGCTTTTCAGGCATGCACAGGTATGCAAAAAAAAAAAATATCAGGAGATAGAAAGTAGGAGGTATAGCAATAAAGGTACAAGTGCTTTGGGCAGAATACGCCTCTCACACTGTCAGCTCATCATCAGGAAGCGCTCTACATGAAAAAGTCATAAGGACTTTCAGTGAAATAAAATGTCAACAGAATGCTTTTATCTCTCAGTATAAACACCTATTTTATTTCTTTGCTATCCAGAGATGCGTCACTCTACTAAAGGTTAAAGGGAAGATATTCTAATCAGGGACTCTTTGCACAACAGCAGCTCAATAAGGTCAACTGGTGTCACAACATTCAGCGCGGAGGGAGGGATGTGTGTAAATACAAGTGCGTGTAGGGTTACTTTTTAGTCATCCTCTTGTTTGTTTTTCTGTTGCCGTAGCGGCCGATCCAAACGGCAGGTAAGGAAAGGCAGTCCTTACCTGCCTTTCCTCCCTGCAAGGTCTTATAATGAAATTGCCATCGCTGTGTCATGAGGTCGCGTACGCATAAGCACGCATGTTGAGACACGCAGACTTAACTCTGAGTTGCATGTAAAGCTCCGGTGCCTGACGGGGCGATCCGCCAGCCAATTGGCTGTATTGATTATTGGGTCAGAGGAGGCCGGTGGAGCGGCAGCAGTAATTAGGGCTTTTTGGTGTGGATTAGCCGAGAGAAAAGGTCACCCACTCAACAACGGTGGCAGGACCACAGGCAGGGAAGGATTGGGGGCGGGGGGCGCGATGGGCGCTGTCCCCAAACATGACGACCACAACTTGTGATTGATAGGGAAGGAACAGTTTACATGTATATTTTGCCTCGCTAAAGTTCTCACACTTGAACATCCCTCACACTTTTTTAAAATTTTGGTCAAGTCACATATGTGATAATGTTAAATGTTGCCATTATTATTATTATTATTATTATTATTATTATTATTATTGGAGAGAAATAAACAAATGCTGAAGCAGGCAATGTTAACATCTTTCTGCTTTGGTTCACTGCAAACAGTTCCCAGATACAAAGACACTGAAAATAAATGAATAAACAGAACCTGTATGAGATTCTTTAAACTAAAATGCATAATGTGATCTAATGTGAGGCTGCACAGTGGAAAAGTTGGTAGCTTTGCAGTGAAAAAAAAAAAAGTCCTGGAGAGTCTCTCTCTTCGTAAGTCAGCTTCCTTTGATGATCCGAACACACTACCATTAAATAGTCTCTCTAAATTGCCCTCGGGTGTGAGTGTGTCTGCATGGTTGCTTGATTTGTTGATTTATACAGCGCAACCAACGAAGGTGACGGAAGCACTTTACAGTGAAAATCACAGTACAAATCACATCACAAGAAAAGAACAATAGGACCCAAAGCTGAAGTAGAGGTAGACAGTAGGTCAACCACAAGGGCGCCATCTTGGACTGGCAACTTGAGGTAGAGGGCAATCCAGGAAATCAAAACAATGACATAAAGTGTTTAACCTTTTTTTTTTTATTATTATTTTTCTTTAAATTTGCGATTTTGACTAAAAATTAAAAGAAACAAAATGTGGAGTGGCTATGTTGTGATTTTAAGTTTCCAGTTTTGGTTCTCATACTCTCCATAGAGAGTCTAGCCAGATTTACTGTAAAATTAAGCACAAGTTACACATTCGTCTACAGAAGACCATGTCCTGGTCAGTTCTTTTACTATCTCTTGATTTGTTGCAGTGGTGTTTGCTCTATGCCTGATTTCATTTAAAGAATTATAAAATATGTTCTCACGGAGCTGCTTCGTCCATATAGAAATCAGACAAATGAGACAACAAGTCAACCCTGCAATGAGTTAGCTGGGAGATCGAAGGTAGAGCAAAGTGTTGTTTCCACACAGAGCACAACTCATCCAATTTCCATAGTTTAGATTGACCTTTTTTTGTTTTTTAGCAAAGAAAATATTTTTTAAAAGGAAACAAAATAACATAAACTTGAATTTTGAGATTTTTATCTGCTTCTTGAGATGTTTTATATGTTTCATACCTTTGCTTCTTTTGTCTTCAGACCCTCAAGTTGACCTCCCAGTGGTATGGCAGGTCTGAGTGCATCTTCGAAGGTCATGACCCCTCCACACCATGAGCAGGACAAACAGAACCGAGGAGCTCCAACAACACATGGAATGTTCCCTTTGTTTTGTTTCTGCTACACTAACCTTGCGAAAGAAATCAAGAAAATCCCCCTACTACTTTAATAAAATGTCTATATATATATGTGTGTTAGAATTGAGAAATTTTTGTGTTGTAAGAAATGGTAAAAAATCTCAGAAAAATGTTCTTTAAACTCAGCGTGTACTGCTGTTTGTCTCTGCAGTCGCTGTTTCACAAAGTGCTGGAAATGTGATTTATTTTTAAGATCTCGCTTGAACATATATTTGTTTTGTCATCCGCAATCACTTTGTCTGCATTATCTGTCCGTCCCTCACAATATATTATCACCCCGCAACTGGTTCAATGTGGAACCGATTGTTTCTGTAAAGCACAAACATAATAAAGTGTATGATTAAGAGGGTGTCTGCTTGTGAGCTTTTATTGGGTGTCAGCTCCCCTTCCTCCTCTGCTCCTCATGGCTCACGGTGAGAGAAGCAGCAGTGCTGGGGGAATTGGGAGGACTGGTTTTTGTGCAAAGCTGCAGCACTCCTAGTGGTGGAAACGCAGAAGAAATGCCTCATTTCTGCAAGGGCAACACAGATGCAGCAAGGAAAAGCCTTCAAATAAATTCATCTTTATTGGAGTGGCATAATCTTTACATTTAATTTTAAAAAAATGTAGTTGGGGGACAAAATAAGAAGAAATTGATGGTTCTGTTCAATTGTGTGAAACACATTTTGGAGGTCCTACAACAGCACAGCACTTCTTCATTAACTTTATAATTTCACAAGGTTGGGAAATTCAAAAAAAGAGTAACTTTTCTGTAGGATTTAGGTCTGTGGAGCCTCTGGTGTTGATTGATGCTGATGTCTGTGGTGACTTGGTTATTTGTTGTGGGTCAGTATCAGTTGAAAAACCCAACAATGACAGCTTTTCCAAATTTTGGGAGAAGCCATTATATTCTTTTGGAAAATATATTAGTACTTTAAAGAGTTAAGGATACCATGCATTCTGTTAATGATCCTATTAGCTTTCGAAAAAGAACATATCGTCAGATTCACAGATCCTCCACCGTGCTTAACACTGGGTGGGCATGAGATGTTTTTGTTTGTTTGTTTGTTTTTTTTTAACCTTTCGACACATGCCAAACAAATCCAGAGTGCTCTAATCTTGGTCTGATCTGAACCAAAAGCATTTAAACTCCAAGCTCAGTTTAGGTAACCTGTGTTCAGGTTTTTTCCTGGCATGCCTCCCAGACACCTGGAGATAAAATCTAATGCAGGTTATGGACACTTGGTGAAGCTAAAATAACATTATTTTCTGCACTATCCTGCTCACCAACCGTGATTTTTTTTTTGGCCCTTATGCAGTAAATTCTTCAATTAAATATTTGATTCTTTTTTTTTTTGAGCTGGGTTGTGCTGCTGCTATGAAAGATTAATTTAATTATTATTATTATTATTATTATTTATTTATTTTTTTTACATATTTACCTGGGGTTCCTCTATGTGTCCAGCACAGCAGGAAGCCATGACCTTTGACTGAACTTCAGAAGTCGTAAATTACATATTTTTTTTGTGTGTGCTAAGTTTCTGTATTGACAGTGACACTTACATGTTTATGTCACAATGATGGAGTCAGAGACACTGGAGGTATACGTGACTGTGTCTTCACACAACAACGTTGGTTAGTCACTCTGTATGTAAACCTCCGGAGAAATCTAACCGTGTTTTCACTTGCATATCCGGGCCCGGGTTTTGTTTGCTTGACCCTTTTTTATGTATGAAACAAAGTGCGTGATTTGTAAATGTCAGTGGAAAATGCGTGCCCACAGAAGCTCTGTAGAATTGTTGTGTGACAATAAGGAACATACATATCTGGAACCAGGCCGGAAACAAACACGTGAGGGCCAAACAAACAGTGAAGCCTACCAGTCACCAAACCAGACCGCGGCTGTCTTCCATCTTTAAAATGCGGTCAAGGTGGTTCAGCAATTGGTATCAATGAGATGCTTACATGTGCTTATGATAGTTATAAAAGTCCTGCTTACTTTGGGCAGGTGGAGCGATACAAAATAAACTGCAATATTGCTTTAAAACTAGAGTGCACAGGTGTGAATCTAAGGTTGGCTGCTTCTTGTGGCGATCAACAAACTTCGGTCATAATTCGGGCTATTAATTTGAAGATTTTTCTCGTTAGAATTGGTTGGGTTTCTTTAAGTTGGTTGGTTTTCAAACACAGACCTAAATGTCAAGCCATAATATTTTAGTAGGGTTGAGGTCAGCGCCATTCCAGAACCTTAGCTTAAGTCCACTTCGTCCATTCCAAAACCAGTTTGAATGTGTGCTTGGGGTCATTTTCACCACTAGAGTTAGAACACCATGTCCTACATTTTTGCTACCCTCTTCAAATGAAATAACTTCTTGCCATTTATCAGTCCCTGACAAACATTGCCCCGCTGCACGTACAGCCCATTTCTAGTCACGCAGCAAAGCAGTAAGATCAACTGGGCGTTGACTCAGTCCAGGCTTTTTCATTTCCTAACTTTCTGTCAGTTGTTGGTGGGCTTACTGTGTTTCCATGTTTCAGGGTCCAATTATGTTATATATTATATATATATATATATATATATATATATATATATATATATATATGGTGTCACATTTCCACTGAATACCCCCCTGAATTCCACCCCTACATGGTGGAATTCATGGTAGATGATGTGATGGTGAGCTGGCCCGGCTTCCCTGCATTAAAGCATTCCCTTACCATGACCTCCATGTTCCTGGAAAACCACCTCCTGGAATACAGTAGTTGGTTTCTGCAAACCATGTCCTCTGTTGTAGTTTACGAAATATTCAATCTTAAACTAATCTCTGTCAAGAACATTACTCCAGAAGTCGTGTTCTTTGTGTCAGTTCTCTCTCTCTGACTTTTATATTTTGCTAAAAAAAAGCAAAAGTTTCCTTCTGGCACACCCTCCAGAAAGTTAAACTTCCACACTCTCTTTTTTTTTTTATTGTACAGGCATGGACTTTCATACCAACGGTATTATGTTTCAGCTATAAGTCACGTGATGAAGGTTTTTAGAGAGATTTTTTTTCTTGCGGTCTGCTGGTACGATTAGTGCTAGGGAATTTGTTTGGACAGCCAGACCAAGGTGTGACGGCAGCGGTTTTGAATGTTCTCCACGACTATGTTCTGTACAGTGGAAAGGCTACTTTAAATTATTTTTAATTTAAAGTGCTTGGAGTAAACCTCTTACCAGACTCAGAAAATACTCCAATTACCTTTCCAAAGGCCTCCTTCAATCGTACCACGATGCTCTGTTTAATTTGTGACAATCAGAATTCCAATAAACTAAATGAATGAGGTTTAATGAAGTCTAGCCTCCTTCAAAATGTGACTTAACGATGGTCTAGTCATGTCTGCCTGAAGCGATAAGCCTGTGTGTGATTTTCACCATTTTAAAGGCGAATTTATTTCTCACAATTCTTAAAGATTGTGATAAAATTTTTATAGGATTTTAAAAATTATAGCAATTAACAGTACTTTTTTTTTATTAATCTATTGGTGATCCATCCAGGACGTACTCTACCTTTGCCCAATGGCAACTAAAGACATCGGTCACAGTGATGGGTGGATATATATATTTTTTTACATCCAAATATGACTAAAACCTTCAGGCTGTCGTTTTATGCACTAGTTTTTTTTTACTCTTTTGGTATAATTTTGATTCAAAATGGACCTTAAAAAAGTGGTTTCATTATAAGTGCAGGGCGAGGGGGTGTGAAGCTCAAATACATCTTCAAAACCATCAAAAGATATCCGCATCTGAATTATTTCTGGTGTACTTTTGATGTATACTTGGCAAAAATTGGCAATAAATCACAGTGACTGATAAATGACCAACAACATGTCATATTTTAAAACATTTCATTTATGGTTTCCACGATAAGGGTAGCATATTTTTTCTTCCTCATGCAGGAAGCAAACTCTGTAGCAGACCGTGACCCTTGTATATATCGTTAGCTCAAGCCATACGCAACAAATAGCAGGGAGGTTGGGGGGGGAATAGTCTCCCTGCAATATAGAGTTCACCACAGGGTTAAAAGTGTCACCACATACATCACAGCTGTAGCAGAACGGCACACAGTTCCCGTGGAGATCAGCCATGTTGTCCCCCTGCTGTGCGAAGCCAAAGAGAACTGGGTGGGTGCCAACATGCACGAAAAGGCAAAAAAGGATTGTAAACCCAGCCTTGTGTACGTTTATTTGACCAGGGGTGCACCCATTAATGGATGCATGTATGCCTTCCTTGTTTGATCTGACTATCTGCGGTCCCAGCTGTGGTCTCATCAGGAACGCTGTGCAACAATGGCTTGGCTGGCCGCTGTGAGAGCCGCGAAGTGTGATAAAACAGGCGAGATGACGGTGTCAGAAGCTCCATTGAGCATAATCAGGCGGTGGTGGATGGGCCGGGGTTCTTGGGCTTCGGGGGCCATAAGTCTGGCGATTAAACATGCATGTGGAAAATCCTTCATCTCGGGAGCGAAACAAAAGCCGCCCTGCCCTTCCCACGTGTTCTAACATCGCCGTAGAAAAAGCCTGTTTCCTTGGCAACCAAACTGGCTCTCTTTGTCACAGGAATGGGGAAGGAGGAGGTGAGAAGAAACGAGGAGGAAGAAGAAGAAACGGGAGGGGTGGCGGGATCGGAGCGGAGACATGACATGACACTACACTCGCTGACCTCTAGCTAACCTCTAGGTGAACATACCCTACTGGTTTCTTGGTTTCCAACTGTGATGCGTTGTTGAATCAACAAAGATCATTTCTATTGCCTAAAATAAAAGAAAAATGTGCAGGTGCATTTTTCTTAGTAAAGTTTCAAAACATAGTTTATGAAAGCAAATCTTTAAGGCTCATTAGGGATCACAAACTGTGCTGGAAACCAAATAAATTATATTAGGACAAATATGTCAAACTTTGTTGCAATAGCACATAGAGTCAAAAACATTGTCAACATAAGGTCATAATACACACTGTTTGCAATAGTTATTGTTCCAATTTTGACAAGCTATTTGAAACTTTGGTTCTCAAAATATTTACAGTGCCGTGAAAGCCCTTTCCTCCTTTTTGTTGAAAAATAACATTTCAAGTCATCAAACAAATGTTAATGTTAGACGAAGACGATCAGAGGAAATACAAAATATTAATAGAAAAAGCTAAACCAACCTGACCCTAAGCTAAAAATAAATTGGTCCCTGAACCTAAAAATACATTTTTAAAATGGTTTTAAAAAGTAAAATGACTGAACAGTGTCATTGATGGCCACTATTGCCGTCCTGGGTGTGATTTCTGGCTTAGGGTCTTTCTACAAAGACTCTGCATATTATTCCTGTGCATGTGTGGGTTCCTGCGACAGACTGGCAACCTGTCCAGGGTGCAACCACCGGCCTCTCGCCCAATGGATCCTGGAGACAGGCTTATCCCGCGAGGATAAGTGTATATAAACAACGAACAGATGAAAAACTAAAAGAAATGTGCCCTAGTTACAGGGGGGTTCGTTACTGCAATGCATTTGAAAATCTGGTGAGATATAAAAATCATACTGAAGACAGACAATTCCCAGGATGAATGAGGGGTACATTTCAAGAGTTGATGTTTTGTTTCTCATTTGTTTATGCCCTCATATGAATTACTTTATGAAATGGAGACAAAATGGAAACTTTTTATCTTTTTTGTTCTGTAAAAGACAGGTTTGGAATTTTTTTTAAAAATTTTGTGTCACTTTAGGTTATTGCATGCTATTTGGATTCTATTTTCTTTCTAAATACTATAAAATAATATCAAAAATAAACATAAAAAAGCTAAACTAAATAAATCTAAGAACAAAAAAGATGGTGATATAAATAAAACCGGAACAATTTCTCGGAATGTCAGAGTTCCTTCACTGGTCGTATTATCCCAAGAACCCAAAGCCCCTTTCTTCTACTGCCCCCAGTGGCAGAGCGTAGCGCCTGTGAAGGTGAGATAGACAGGCAGCAGGGGGTGGAGGGAGGGCAAAGTGAAAGAGAAATGACTCAAAGCGGGGAAATGGAGGATGCAGTTCCGAAAAGCATGGTGGTGGGAAAGAAAGACAATGGCTTGTTAAGGCAGGCAGCCAGACAAAGAGAGGAAGGGGAGACAAAGTGAGACGGCGCTTTTATGTCGACCCACAGCGGCTCACATTCAACCAGGCTGGCGCTGTAGCTTTAACGTTAACGCAGCGTTTCCCTAATGGCCTTAATGACATATGGAGCACAGATTGCAGCAGAAGCTGGTTCACTTTGAAAACCGCTGTCGCCTCCCTCAGGGCGTCACTGGCAGAACATTAAGAAGACGTTGCGACCGAGTGTACGGGTCATGTTTGGTAATGGTTTCTAAATTATAATTGAAGGATGTCTTAATGACATGAAAGAGTTTTTTTTGTTTTGTTTTTTTTTTTATAATGTGGCAGAAAGGGGCTCTCAACAGGTGTACTGCTTTCCTTCTTGGATCCCTAAGAGAACAAAAATAAACTTCCTGGATGATCTTTATCTCTCAAACACTTGATTGGCGTTCTTCCGTGAATTCTCGTCACTGGCCCGTACAACATAACTCCTTGTGCCACGTCACCCGCCATTTTGTTTCAATCTGTTCCCATCATATCTCCTTCGGCTTATCATCTGGCCGTCATCTTCTCCCTGATTGTTACCGATTATGTCAGGGCACCTTTAAGGTGTTTTGCACAGGTGGAGAATGCCGCTGATGGGCCGCAAAGCACCACGTCTTAAATGCTCGCCGTCACAAGAGATGGGATCGGATTTGATCGTCGGAGGCAGCAGCAAATGAAATGTGTTTAAAAAAGAGTGGGAAGTTTGTTCTCCTGCGTGTCTTTGTGGGAGGGCAAAACAAAAACCGCATTAAGCATTTGCGTTATCATTTACAGTTCGGTCCCAGGCCGTATCAGATGCCGCTGGATTATTATTATTTTCTGAACCTTTCATCCTTGCCGCCACTCTGCTTTTCAATTTCGGTTTCCCCATATGCGTTTCTCTGCGACACAAGAGAAGGCAACACTGCCTCTTTTGGCAAAATGAGGCAAATGTGTTCATCTCTGGCAGATGAATGATGTCAAAGAGACATATTTATATTCATTTAGGAGCGAGGAGGAGGAGAACCCATCTGTAACGGATGTGAAAGGAGCCGCTACACGTGAGCGTGCGCGCCGAGGTACGTGTCTACGTGGGAGTGTACGAGGGCGCGTGCTGGAGCATGTGTTCCAAGGTATCCATCGTTTGTGATAAATGAATCATGCTTTTGTGTGGGATGATTCCAAGTTTGCCAGTGTGTGTGTATGTGTGTGAGCGTCTGCGTGCGAGCGAGGTCATTCCCCGGTCACTTGTTCAGGCTGTGTGATGAATGAAGAGGAGAGGTGCCTGCGAAGCCGGGGAGATTTCGGAGAAACATTGTTCTGCCGGGTTAAAAATGGTTTTGTGTTGTGCCAGAGGCTGAGGGAACGTTGCTAAAAAAAAAAAGTAAGACTGCCATTTAAGTGGATGTTCATTATAACCGGGGTTTAATATCAATCTCGCCAAAGTAATAAAGTGGTGAAATATGACGATTTGTCATCGGGCGGCACGGAGTTGCTCAATTAGAGGTTCCCCATGTAAATAAGTATCTAAAAGTTGTCCCTTGCTTCTTTCCTGCAGGAAAAACAAACAGTGGGAGCGTCTGTGTTTGGTTTGCATCGGAGGCAACGAGCATGAAAGACATGTGCCTGAACTGGGAAGTATCAGGTTGTAGTCGACAGGAAGTATGGGGTCCAAACAGGAAAGACTTTAGACAGATTAAACCACTGAAAGCTAGCAGCATTCACAGTCATTGGCGTCTATCAACACAGGCAAAAAAAAAACAAAAAAAAAAAAGATGCAGATGTTACCTGAGTCTTCATGTAATCATCCATATAATTTGATTAGTATATGAAACTCTCTAAAAAGCACTAGTGGTAAAATTCAGTTAAATGTAGATATACATAAATGATCAAATAACTAAGAAAATAAATCGCTAGCTTCAATGAGTGCTGGTCATTTTGTCTCTTCGTCTTAGTTTTCCGTTGAATTTTGAAGAACTGACTAATCCTTTGTCAATTCATAATTAATTCAAAAATTGATACATTTATACAGTCTTGCTTATGCCATTCTATAGTGTGGAGATGTGGCTCTGATAAATAATATCTAGCAATAGGAAGACTGTTATTTTGGTATGATCATGCATTTTTAATCTGTTGTACTCCATTAGCACTACCTGGTCTATTTAGGGAACCACAATTAATGAACATAGGATATAATAAGTAAGTCTTCAGGAAGTAATATAGAATTAATTTGCATGTGAGGTTTAGCTTTTTTAGAACTACAAGGTGCTGTGTGGATCGGTGGTAGAAGGAATAAAGGCCACTTGTGTCCCAAAACATTAAAACAGTAAAACATATACACATATACACTACGAAAACACTCAAAACAGCTTTAAATTCACTTTGAATTAGGTCTGTGGTTCTTAACCTGGGTCTAGTTGAAATTATAAACAATAGGACCAAACCTGATATGTTTGCTTTTTTTTTTTTAAATTCCTCAATGAGTCAAAAGTACCAGTGTTGTATGATATTTTGTTGCTTACTTATTTAAGTCATTAAAAGCCCCAAAGGTTCTTGAGTTTGAAATACAGAGCACTTTTTTTTTTCGAGCCACTTATTGATTTATAAAGGTAAAAGCACATTAGTCTTACTTAAAACCCATGTTCTTTGGTTTTGGGCCTCTGTGTCATGGATCAGAAATTTAGCTTGAAATGGCTCTACTCAAAATTTTCTTCTAGGAAATTTTCAAAATTGAAAAAAAAAGAAAGCATAAACTTTTCATTATATTGATTTCTCCCCATGGAATAAATGTACTGACTTTAAAAGTAAAAATGTCTTTAATTTTATCAACGTAAGATCATCCACTACAGTGAAATATAGAGAGATTTTATTATTTTTATACACCGTTGCCACTAAATAAGAAGGGTGCTGTTTGATAAGCATGCCAGAAGTGCACATTAACGCCAGAGTAAAGCTGGAGATAATGGCGTTTTAACTGTGTTGTAGCCAAAATAATGGCTGTAAGATGGCAATCATTTGCTACTATGTAGGTTTGATGGAGGTCAGCTCTTATCTGTGGTGATTTAAGTGCGTCTGCCTCTGTGAGAGTCTGTGCACGGGTCAGTGTGATCAGGCCAAAGTGAATTGCGGGATCGATGTCCACACACCTCGTCCTAAATTATTCATCCTGTCAGCTACCCTGTCCGGTGCTGCCGTGGAAACCGCTGACCAAGAGCTTTACCCTCATCCCCATGGATTCACCTCTTCATCCCAGCCTCAGCTCCTCACTTCCTTCTGGAGCTCATGGAGCTCATTCGCTCATTATCTCTTCCCTGATTCGTTCATTTACAGGCCTCTTTCTCTGGACTCCGATCTTTTCATCCGTCTTTCTTCTACTCCCATTATTCAGTATATCAGTCTTCCTCATTAGTCCCAAATTCCCTCTGACTCACCTTAGTTTTTTTCTCAGCTCCCACTCTTTTTCTCCGGGTCTTTCTGTTTCCTCGCGCTGTGCTGCTGACTAAGATTTTAATGTGTTGGGTTTTGTACGATGTTTATGTTTGCGCCTTTGAAGTCTGCCCCAGTGGCCTTTGGAAGACAGCCATAATCCCGGTGAGCCGCCAGAGGTTGTTCTGGGTGCCGCGTGCGTCTGTTCGTCCTCATACGTTTGTGACTGCACGTGTGCATGTGATGAACTGTGAATGCAGCATGTGTGTGTGTGTGTGTCTCTGCGTGTGTGTGTGTGTGTGTGTTAGTCAGTAACTGTGACATGGCTCATACATCATGGCCAGAGCCCGTTTGATTACAAGCGGAGGGGCCTGGTGATTAATCGGTGGATTCAGCTTCCTGGCCCGAGCTGTGACACCCGGTCACAGAGCATCTGTACTGACACACACCCCCAGCCCCGCTGCCCGGCACCAATATACCCATATACCGCCTGCTTCCTTACACTTACACCCACACATACAGAAATACCCCATGCCTTCTTCTCATTTTCAACCCTGCATTCTGTTACATCCACATGCACCCTTTTACTTCCCCGCCTACTTTTTTGTCTTACACTCTGCTATCCATATTCCACCTCTACCACCTTGCACTTTCCTCTTCATCATGATGCTCTTCAATCAGCTTTTCTTTCAAAAGTCAGTTGATTCAACCCACAAATCCAGCCATCCGTTGTCTATACCTGCTTTTCTATGCAGGGTTGCCGGGGCCGGTGTCACAACTCCAGCGTTCATTTGGCCTAAAGTGGAGCACACCCTGGACAACTCGCTACTCCATCACAGGGTAACAGTGCAAATAATGATGCACAGATACACTCACATCTAAAGACAAGTTATTAAAGAGATGAAAGGGGGAATATCCAAACTCTGTGTAGAAAGATGCCAATCTGGGATTCTAACTCAATAACTTCTTTTGGAAAGGCAACGTTGCTAACAAATGTGCCACTGTGCAGAAACCCACAAATACGATTTCCCCTAATACGAGGCTAGTCTTCTTTGACACAGTCCACAACATTGGACTGCAGAATCAACATTATGCAAACTCACTTATTACTATGTCAAAAGTCTCCTCTGCATTCAATTCCAGCTTCCTATGTTCTCTCCAAAATGTCAGAAAGGTCCTTAAGTTACCTCGAATCCAAGAAACGAGCACCAATAAGGGCCAACGATAAGGCCTCATGGCGCCCAAATCCAAACAGCTTCAAAGCAAGGGTTGCGCTTACAGATTCATCCAAAAACACTACACATAAACATCACTCACTGCAGCATGATGCTAGAAAAAAATGCAGCTTGCAATATTATTATTATTATTATCGAATATCACAGTGACAATATGTATTGCGATAAATCCACTTTCCTCACTACAAACTCTGCAGACAGACTTCTTCAGCAAGCTAAATATATTACTGTTATGCAAAATTTAAATTCATGACATCTGAATGCTGTCACACAATGTTTCCATGTTTCCATCTATGTTGGCTTGTTAGGAATCACACAAATCTACATCCGGTCAAATTTATAGATTTAGATTAATAGATTTTATAAAACATCAATTGTTGCCACATCTATGGAGTATGTGTTTGTGTTTCATTTTAGTAGCACCCAGCATGAATAGTGCATGTGTGTTGGGATCAAGAGTGTGGAATTCAGTGTTTAGCTGCATGAAAACACGGTACATTAGTATTGTCTTGTTGAATTTGTTTTTTCTATATTTAGGAATCAACTTAATATCAGATAGAGGTTGCAGGTTGTAGTGATTTTTAGTTGTCATTACAGTCTCAGTGATTGTCTCAGTTGCAAGAGGATTGTTTGAATGGAATATTTGGTAGGATACTTTGCTTTATTTATTTTATCAATGGACTCTAACTGTTCTTCATGAACTCCATTTTTAATATATTTTCCAGAATCCAAGTTCCTGTTTATTTTTACCTAGAACATTAATGTTATTCATAAGAAGCAAAATCTGACTAGATTGGGCTATATATTCAGCTGGTGTTAATTACAGTATATCTCTGTTTGACTCTCTGTGTTACAATCAACAATATATAAATAGAAATAACAATATTACAACTAATAATCTACATGTTGGATTATTTCAGCAGTAGTAGGAATAATGATTGATTTTATGTGTCACATATAAAATTGGTCAAAACTCTAAAGAACCTCCTAACCCACTCACTGGTAAACAGATTGTACTTGGTGCATTTTTTTTTTTTTAAGAATTAAAGCTCTACACCAACCCCGTACCTTCAGCTCCAGCAGTCTGGGGACATCTGTTAGATTCAGTCACCACTTCATAAAGCCCCAAAACCTCAATAGGTTGTGACAGGAAATATTTCTTGTGTGTCTTAACCTGAGGGTCCAATAAATGCTCTTCTAAGGGAAACATTTTAGATAGTTCTGATACCTATTCGGTGCTGAAGCATTGTTACTTAAGTAAAAAAAAAAAAAATCATAATGGGCAAGCAATTTTTATTTTTGTTTTGGCTGGAAGGGTGCTAATAAAAACAATAGGAGCAAAAAACGTAGCTCAAGAGAAATGGGGAGACAGCTTATAAGGTAGCAAGAGACATAAAATGCAAGAACTAATAGGAAACAAAGGAAAAGAAACAGAGATCACAGTAGCTGGTGAGAGGCAAAGGCTGCAGGTGTGTGTGCGCATGTGTGCGTGTGTGTGTATGTGTTCCCCTGGCTCTCACCTCCATGCGGTATCAAGATGAGGAATGGTCCTGCCAGCGATCAGCCTGGGCCTGGACTAAAGCTCGGCACAAGGATTCCCTGCTGAAACCATTAGTCTGGGCATTAAACACCATTAGAGCACACACATACAAACACACACTCGCGCACAGTTGTGTTTCCATGACTTAAGAGGATTTTACACTGACTTACACACATTAATCTATCTTTATACAGAAAAAGAGCCTGCCTAACAGTAAAATTAAAGGATGTTTTGCCATAAAAAAATAATGATTGACATCACGAGAACTTGCTTTTGACACAATTCCCCATTATGCAACTATGCAGACACATCTGTGTCCCCATAATATCAGAAACATGTTATCCTGGGACACAAACACCCGCATATTTAGCTGCTTTACTGCAATTATGGCTGCAAATATTTAATCAGTGATACGTTTGTTCATACACGTTTAAAAACGCAAAAAAGACACTGAGACAGACATAATAAAGGCGAGAGAACAGTAAAAAAAAGGAAAGATGGGAATTACAGCATAAAATTAAAATAAGAATTTTCTTTTAATGTGTCTTTTCTCTTGCTTTCGTCCACTCTGTGGTTTTACTAATGTTCGATTAATTAGCAGACTTAGAAATAACTTCCTGTCTTCTTTTTTTCTTTAGTTAAAACTTGAGTTTACCCCCATTTTCTCCCTTAAACACGTCTTTGATATCTGCGTGTATTAAAACTGCCTGTACATAAATGTGTGCCTGTGCTTTCGTACCTCATAGTGGAGCGAGCTTGTCCCCAGCGGTCCAGGTGTAATTGGGTTAGTGACAACCAGGACAATGTGACACCTGCAGGTCTCAGCTGTGCCTCTCCCCGCTGAACTGGCCTGGAGTCAGCTGGAGCTCTGTCATCTGGACTGGGCTCCGCTGCGACGGGCTACACCGGGACCAGCTCCAGGGTTAGAGGCACGGCTGGGCACAAAACAAATATCAGACTAAATCCTGACCTTTTATCTCAGCAGCACACAGTCGGGGCAGACTGCGTCTCTTAAGAAAGAGAAACAACATGTGGACGGAGAGAAGGTACAGACATCCTCAAGTTTTTTTTTTCTTCCACAAATAAATAAAGTGGGTCATTTATAAAGAGAATGATGAAGTGCAAGACTTCAGTTTATACAGTTGTCTGTAAATCAGTGACCTTTTAAAGAAATAGAAAATCGAATCTAAAAAGATTTGTTGGATAAGTTAAATCGATTGTATAAAAACCAGGACTGAAAGAAATGTTGGTCTCTAAAATTTATTGTCAGTTTATCAAGTTGCCGATGTTAGTGGTCACCATGAGAAAACAACATAGTTTTATCTGTCCTAGGTTAACGACAATATAGAAAATTAAAAGTAAAGGTGTAATGCGAGTGAATGTAAATCTAGAAAGTGTGGCATGGATTTGTACATTTTTGCCCATTCTTCCTTGATTGGATGAAGGGCATCTGTGAACATCAATTTGTCCCGTCAGACCATAATTTTCCAAAAACGAATGAAATTTTTGCCATTGTATATTTCAACCCAGATGGTTTATAGTTATATATAAAATTGTACACATTGTTTCTTTTTTTTGTTTAATAAATCTATTTAAAAATTACTTTTAGCAATGTACCATTGCTATTTTCCTCTGCTTCTTAAAATGTACCTATTGTAAGAGACGTAGAAAAGACGACACAAAATGATCGTGAAAACGAGCTTAATTGGGCGATTAAAATAAATTCTTTACCAACCAGAAAAGCAAACATTCTGAAAAAGAGAAACATTTTTCTTATCTTAATCATTACATGCTTTACACTGGTTTTGCATGCACTGCAACTACATTTGAGGTGAGGATGTATATTTCATGCTATCCCTCTCAACAGGCATGCACATGTGTTTTGCACATTGGTCAGTGGCTGCACATGCACAGCTTGTTTCGTCCAAGGAATCATTATATTTAATAAATCACCTTCTTGCTTTTCATCAAGGTGACTGACTACACAGGAAGAACTGTGGCTTCAGCAGCTTCTGAATCGAAGTTGAGAAAACTGTCCATAACTGTGATAAATAAAAGAAAACCAATAATTTAATTGCAAATTATTAGCTGTTTCAGCAGCTTCAGAAGGATGCAGCCAATGTGGAGTAAAGCAAAGATAGGCATCCTGTATGAATGCATTAGTTTTAAAATCGCACACAATTATATATACTATATATAATGCAAAGACTGATTTTTAACAGCTTTATGAGTTCCCTCCGCCCTCTCACACACACACACACACACACACATAAAAAAAAGACATACTTCACCCTTCAGTGGATGGGGAGAACAAGCCAACTGTGCTTTCTTCCTAAAGGCTCTCTGTGGCCTCCGTGTTCCTTCCTCGTGTCATGCAGGGATGCGTCAGACAAACACCACTGGCCTGTGACAGTTCCCTCGTGCCCCCTTCCTCTCATCAGGTAAAATTTGTGATCACAAACTGATATCAAACCAACATCTCCCTGTCACATCACATTTCTGCTGCTTATGTCGGGGAACTGTCTCTCTAGGCCAGAGTGGCGGCAGACCATGCTAACCAGCACGACGCCGTCGGAAGCTAATAAATCATCTGTGGTTTTATTTCAGATTTATTTGGACCGTAATGAAGACGCGACGGGCCCCGGGCTGTAACCGACGGCGACAGGGTGACACTGATGAATGGCTGAAGGTGCGTTCTCTACAGCTGGAAGGAAAGGGAGGACTGTCATTTCTGCAATACTGCACTCGGAGTGTCTGTGCGAGTCTGCCTCGCAGACCTGTTAGATCAAACAGTGGGAGAGTAAACAGGATATTTATGGAACATGTGTAACTATTACTCACACAAAGGTTGCTACCGCTGCTTTGTTATCACCTTTATCTTTATCATCATTACGAAAATAATGGGGCTGCATCAACAAATCTCAGAACAAAACGTCCTCGCATTAATAATTACAAGTAACGACTTTATCATCGTTACAGTCCGACACAATTATTAGATAATCATCACCCCCCTCAGCATTTACATTTAGAATTATCAACACTAATTTACAACGGTATTGGCGTTATCATATGTATTTTATCATCTAGATGTCAACATAATGTGCTGCGCTGTCCCCATAGCATTTACTTTTGTATTTATATTCATCAATCTCAGTTTGATTGGCAGGATTTTAGCAAACATAATTAAGCTGTAACAATTTGTTTACCTTTAGCATTAGCACTAGCATTGGTATGATAAGCATTCTAGCCTCCATCAATCAAATGACCTCTTTTTTGAGCACTTAATCATCACCATACCTTCAAAATTCAAAATTAGTTTCATGATGCTTCCACTCTATTTGCTAAGATAACTCAAGGTTCAAAGTTCAAGGTTTCTTATTTGTGCATGATTCCTACAATCCAGGCTCATGGGCATTTTTGAGCAGGGTTCTCTCGGTCAACAGTTAAGGGACAAAATTGACACAATGTCAAAAATATATAAGATATGAATAAGTACTAGACAAGATGGTGGAATATAAACACAAACTTAATTCTTGAAGTAGAAAAGTGGATTCAGAAATTTATATTGAAGAGATAGCTAAATATCTAGCTAGCAAGATAGCGTGTCTTTCTTGCAGTTCAAAACATTGAAGAGGTCGAGGTCCCGATTAAAGTATTTGTTGATATCTGGGACTCGTTGCTGTAGTCAACTCCTGATGCCTGTTGCTGGTCTACTTTCTGTGATTTTATGTTGCCACGTTCCCTCACAATCCATGCAGTCGATTTTAGCACTGAAAACGTTGGCGCATTAGTTTGTAAACTTATCAAATCTGGATTTTTCAGTGATATTTGTTTTTAGCTGTTTAGCATTGTGCTAACAGTGGCATCTGTTCCAACAGATACCAACGTACTGCTGAGATGTACACTTCAAACCAAAACGTTTGTTTAAGCTGTTTTCAATGTCACAAGCCAAATGATCAACCAGTCCTATCAAAAACAAATTAAACATCCAAATGTTAGGATAGGACTTTAGGAAAAGCAGTTAGGAAGCACATCAAAATATGAAAATCTGAAATTTTGTTATTGGACTGCACTTTAAAGCTTCTCCATCATACACACAGCACTGATCATATTAACTTTAGCATTGAATTATTATAAACAAACACCTCATCTGAACTCACAGTCGGTACAGAGCAAAAAAATAAATGTAATTAAAAACACCCCTTTTTAACAAAAATAAATAAATAAATAAATAATAGTGAGCAAAGTAAAAAGGTTTTAATTTTGTTGTCTTCTGTTTGTAAGACTTCTAGCAAAAACCATATTCAAACCTTAATTTTAATATAGCTCTTCTGGGAACATTGAGATGTGGAGTATTTGAAGTCATAATATGAAGCTATTAAAATGTTAATAAGCTATTAGTTCAACACATATTTCATATTATATTTCCTGCACTGTTGAGTAAATGTTACATTTTGTCTGTTTTTATTTCAAACTTTTGTTCACTTTGTCATAAATAACTACTTTGTACCATCTGTATGTTTCTTTTAAGTACCCCAAGTCTTGACAAACACACAAAATTTCCATCTTGTCACATAAAAGGGTCAGTGTAACTGTACTGAAACCTGCTGTACAATATATGAATAAAACATTGCTTTAACCATTTAATAAAAGTTGATCCTTTTCATTCAGTTAATCTTCGTTATCATCACTTTCATCAAACCTTTGGCCTCTTTTCCTTCTGATCGCTTTTAGTGCTGTCCTTGCATTGCTGTTCTCTGTAACACTGACTCTCTGAATTAATAGTTTGCTCTTTCTGTGTGTCATCACACTTCTCTCTCTGTCAGCCAAGGACAAATCGACTGAGCCGACTCAATGCTTCAAGCCTGGCAGCTTCCAGTCATCCTGTCAATCAATGAATCCATACAAAGTCTGTCTCATGCAGGGCTGACAGAGTGTGGCGCAGCACTTTGTGAACAGCGCAGAAAGACATGTACACATCATAAACAACACAGAGGAAGAAATCTGACAGCTGGCTTGACGAACTTCTCACTCAACAACAGCTACTCTGAAAACACATGAAGTTGTTTTTTGTGTGGAAATGCAGAATAACAAAAAAATAAAATAAAACATCTGCCTTTATTACACAGAGGAATCTGTAACTTTCAGACCACAGGGAATGTTAATGAGGTAAATATGTTCTAAGAAAACTTTAAAGTCTGCATGTCTTTGCCTATAATCTGCGAGATTTGCTGTTATAAAGTCAAAACATGTTTTCTCTGTTTCACAGAATTGCGCTATGCTCGATTAGTGGTACAAAACTAAACAAAATCCATTTGTCAACTCAACTGTCGAAAAACTAAGAAGTAACTATTTAAAAAATAGAAAGTCTTTACCTACACAGTAAGATAATAATGTCAACATTCAACTTGACAATATATTACTGTAACTACAGAGTCTCTAATTATTTTTACCATATATTATTATGGAGTGATATTATGTATATTCCAGCCACTTAGTGCCCTTTTGTATGACAATCAAATTACTTAACTTGGTTGTTTTTCACAGAAAGTCAGTGTGTACAGCACCTATGAACGTCTTGGATTATAGCTGGGAAGAGATTTTAGCATAGGAAACATGTTACATTAATGAACATCAGTCAAAAGTTTTACTTTGACAGAATAGTAAATGTCAATACTTAGTGACATAATAAATAATCACAAGCTCATTGAGAAGATATCCAGAGAAAAAATGAATGTTTGTTCTATAAACAGTGGTTTTGTCTCATTCCTCAAAGTTTTGTTAGTGAACAGACAATTCAAACATGTGTAGTTTATCCAGACAAAGCGAGCTTCCCCAGGGTTAATTTTCAAAGGCTTTCCACCTATGATTGTTTGACAGGCACCTACGAAAGCTATCTTGATATCAAAATACAATAACTAGCTGATTATTCAATCAAAAGTGGTCCAGACATAAACGTGATGGCTGGATTTGTAACTTTGACACGTTTCTTAGTCTGGAAGTGAGCAGAAGTGAAACTGAAGAACAAATTTGCCCTGCAGACCCATCAAATATTGTTGCCCGTGTCCAATACATTATAGCAATTTAAAGAACCTTTTTACAATGCATAAATCTTCTATAGCCTACAACATGACGGGAATATGTTAAAAACACATTTGCTTTAACCTCAAAGGATTTGCAGCACATTGGAAAGATTTTCACATTTTGCTATGCTACAACAAACAGAATGGTTTTTGGTTTTATGTGACAAACCAACACAACTTGTGTATTTGGGGGCAAATGTTACATCACTCTCAGTTTATTTTTCCAGATGAAACTGTTAAAACGTCTGGTTTAGATTTGCATTGCACATCAATGAGTCAATACTTTGCATAAACACGTTACTCTGCTGTTACAGCTGTGAGTCTTTGGAGGGCATTTCTCTGCCAGTGTTGCAGATCTAGAGACCTGCTCCAAATTAGCTCCAGCTTGGTCAAGTTCAGTGGATGTTGTGTCTGCAAACATCACATTTTAAATCGTTCTGCAAATTCTTAATCAGATCTAGGCCCATGCTTTTATCGGACCATCTTAACTACATTAATATGTTTTGATCTGCGCTGTTTTATAGAGGCTCTGAATGTATCTTCAGTATTTAACTTTATCCATTTTCCCATTGACTCTGAACAGCTGCCCTTGCCCTTGTTGAAGCAATTATATCACAAATTAATATAATATACTAAAACTTATAGACATGTTTTGTTGTAACTTCATGTTTCAAAAGGTCTGAGTAGTCAAGCAGGGCACTGCATAAAAACATTAAGACGTGGAAGCGTTTTATTTTATTTAAGAGGAATCAATCCAATGTACCTGTATATCAAAAAATGTCTAACTTTAAAGTGACATTTGCTGATTAGTGACGTAACAAGTGTGAGCAAATCACATTCTCCTGTAAAAGATGAGAAGCAAGAGTTTATGAAACATCTGGTATTAATTAGTGCAATTAATCAAAGCGTTTCAGACCATTGTGTTGTGGGTTGTTACACGCGGTTCTGTTGTATTTAGGTTTCTGGGCAGAATCACCAGAGAGGTAAGCTTACTGTTAGGTGTGAGGATCAAAAAGAAGCACTCCACCTGACAAGATCCTAACTCTGAGAAGATGGATGGGAATCCTCCTTCTTCCTGAAGGGACCACAGCCTGAAGAAGGATGCTGTGCTGCCACAGAACTGGGGACCGGGGTGCTGTAACTCTAATACCGTCTCTCTGTAGCGGTCCCTTAAGATTGCAAAACACACAGTTCCAATCTTATGCTTGAAAGACAACACAGTGAACATCTAAAGATAGGTGTATGTGCATATTTCATTTCTCTGTGTATGGACACTGGGATTATGACCCAGGAATGTAGATTAAAGAAATTGCTCTTTTGGGAAAGTCCCCTGCAAAATGTTTTCAGATTGCAAAGATTTGTTGTTGCCATTTTTATTAACTGAATCCAGGGAATATATAGTTTCCACCATGATGCTGATACTTTTCATTCATTTATATGATAATTCATAAAACACTCAAGAGAAACTTTTAACTTTGATTTTCCACATGCTGTACAAAAACAACCGATTAAAGTGTTAGATGTAATTTTTTATTATTCAATACTTTCATTGTACAGCTAAACTGACATGAAACACACAACAGTGTTACAACAGCAACTTTATTTTATAATTGCTGAATAAAAAAAAAAAGTGACAAAAGTCTGTTGAAGAAGATTTTAAGTTATAGTATATTTTTGGGAAATATCTCTGGCTCAGTCTTCTTACGGATCCCAGGTTCTCCCGGCGGACCGCGTGTAGCCACACAGAAAACAACAATGAGTGTTGATGTCACAGAATTACAGAGTTTAATCCAATCGAAGACAACGTATGAAATTACAACAGAAACTGCAGAACAACAGAGACATACATTCATTTACCTGAGACAAATAGAAAAGAAGAAGGAAGAAAGAAAGGAAAACAAAGACGTGCAAAGACGTCTTTGGAGAATTGCAAGAGCAAATCTAGTTTGTTCCTCACGTGTACAAATTTTTATAGTAAAGGCGTATTCTTGTCTTTTAATTTATTCAAATAAGGTGTATCTTTGCTCATCCAACCAGGAGCTGTCTCTGACCCTCTCTAAAGTTAGAAACTCCCTGCAATTTGTTTCCAAGATCAAAAGCCATTTGTCCCCTTTGTCTAAACAGAGTGGAAGCAGATACTCTCCTGTACTGGCCTGGACTCCTGTTGTTTTATGGCTTTTCACAGATGAGTGTGAAAAGCTGGAACTTCTCCTGATTGTTTCCCAGACAGACAAAAGGCACTTTCAAAAAGATCTTAGCAAACAATCTGCTGTAACTACAGGTAACATAAAGGTCAGTAGGGCAGAATAAGTTATTAATCTGAAAACTATAATTAGGCTATTTCAATCAAGACATGTTAAGTTTTAAAACTAGCATATTCTAAATTTATTTTCTTAACAAGTCTTAACAGATTTTGACGTTTTCCAGATTCAAGCTGTAAAAAGTAAACAGAAAGTTTCAATTTAAAGTTGGATCATTTAGAATTTTCTCAATAGTCCCAACATGGTTGCATTGCATGCAAAGGTTTGTATACATGTTGTTGCACATTTGCCAATTTTTTTTTATCTCTTTAAATCTTTCATACGTGGTTTATTAAAACCTCCTTTTGTTCACACACTTCCCCAGTAACTGATAAAACAAAATGAAGATAAAAGCATTATTGTTATCTTGCACTGCTAACAGTAGTTGTCGTTTACTGCCATCCACTTCAGCTTGTGAATAAAGTATCTTTCTCCACTGCATTTCATTTCGCAGTTTTTGATTAAATAAAAGTTTATGAGCTGGAGCAACTCATCTTTATCACTGCTGTTACTTGTTAGCTTGATATGAACACAAATTTATTCAAATTTACTTTGCAAAAACTGATAATAAAATATTTTCTTTGACAGCCAAAGTGCCACCACTGGTACTTCTGCCACAGTTTGAAAACATAAAAATGTAAAACACCACTGTGCTTAGCTTATTCAGTTTAAACTAGCAGTATCAGGAAATTCCCATATATATCCTAGACATTGACAAGAGGTCACAACTCTAATAGTTATCAGTGGATAACTAAAATAATACTATACTGTCACTACTTTTCACAAAATCCCAGATTGCCATACAAGCCACACATTAAAAAAAAAAAAAACAACATAGTGGCCTGCAATGCGCTTGTGATTTATGCAATGAGTAAAACGAGCCTGAATGCAAACAGCAAATTATCAAGTGACGGAAAAAGTTGTTGTTGCCTAAGCTCAACACCCAGTAGAAATGACAGCCTCATAAAAGACAGCATCTGCCCTTGTGGGAACCTCACTACACGGTGCATTAACAAACCCTATTACACAAAATTCAATGCTCCGTGACATGAACTTGCCATTTTCTGTTCACCCAATAGCTCTGCTAATTTTGTGCCGTCTCATCTTCCATTTAAAAGTAATAACCATATGGGCTTTGGAGAAATTCACCCCTATGCGGACAAACTCTGTCGGCTTCACATTTGTACCGTAAACGTGCGCTTTGATCTTCACTGCAACTTCAGAAGATGTCAAGCCATTTATTTTTTATTTTTTATTTTTTTTTGGCTTACCCCTCCACCACGTTTCATGAAACCCTAATTGACTGAACGATCTTGCTGACAGACAGTTGGTGAGGCCTAAACATGACTTCATCTCATCCTTAAAACAGGACTCTTGGCGAGGTAAGTGTCATAGCATTACTTGAATTTGGCAGTAGTTAAAATACAGTGTGGTGCAAAAGTATCCATATGTTCTGAGTTCTTAAACATTTTATTATGGCACAACAACATTTTTTCAAGGAGTGAAAACATTTCTGCAAAGCACTGTTCATTTTGCCAAAGACATGAACGAAAATCTAGAAAACACCTTTCAGAGGGCAGACGAACTACTTTTAGCCTAAAATGCACATGCTACACGGAGTATATGTTTGCTCTTCTTTTCTGTCATCCTGTCTATCCATGTTTTGTATTTTCCACGTTGAGGGACAATGCCAAGACATTTAGGATCCACTACGGACAACTGCGAGAAAAGACAGATAACAGCGAGGTTTACACAAAGCTGGCATTGTCTTCCTCCTTCCATCTTCATCCATCTGTTCGACACACTTGGCTCCACTTGTCACTCTACATTTCTCTCCTTTTTCTACTTCTAGAAAACCCTCACCCACTCTTATTAAGTGGTCTATTTACTTTTATTTATTTCTTTTTGCTTTCTCTCTTGCCCTTGTTTTCTGTTAAATCTGCAACACAGTTTTGCGAGTTTGCAAGAGTTTCCCCTTTGGACTCTAAATTTCTCGTTTTCGTACGGGTGGAAAAACATGCCTTCATACACATTATTACAAGGGCATATATGCCTATAAACGCACACACCTGCAAGTGCACATAGCCAGTTAATTAGAGCTTGAAGCTCCTCTTTCCTAATGAATCTGGGGGTAATTAAAGAGCCCCAGGACACGGCTGTGTCTGCTAGCTGGTTCTAATTAAGCCCAAGCGAGCTGATTTAGCTAATTAGCTAACGGCTCGGTGTCGTACGCCGAAGCATTCCAGCCTTTCGAGCCCCAGCAGAACACAGGAAGTTACGATGTTCCCAAATTGTCCCTGGCAACACCTTCATTTCCTGGGGCATTAATCACCAGAGTTACAACTGTCTCCAAGGTGAGTGCCAAGTATAGGAATGGGAAAACAGCTATCGGTTTAGATTAGAAAAGAAAAAATTCAGCTTTCAGCTTGTAAATAAATGCAGTTGTGTTTCTCAATTCTTTGACGTGTATACAATGGTTTTGCAGCTAGAGTACATAAAAAATATATTTTTAAGAAAAACAGTTTGAAAGAGAAAGACAAGCATCTTAAGAACGTGTTTGTCATTGTCGATACCAGTAGCAGTATCGCATCACTTAGTAATAAGATCCCGATTTTATGTTTTCTTGACATTGCATTGTTCCATATTCTCCCTATAGTTACGACCTGAATGAGCGACAGAAATGGCTCAAAGTATATCAATTTCCTTTGGAAATATCTTCTTACACCTGTTGCGCTTCCTCTGACTAATTCTTAGTCATGGACGTCTGGTTGTGTTGTAATATTGCGGAGCGAATTTAGAAAAAATACAGAGTCTGCAAAAGTTCTGCTGACTCCCACAGGAAACCGAAAATTGTGTCTGATGCATTTGCTGAGGTCATGTATAAAGTACACAGCTCTTGAAATCTAAGGGATGGAGCTAACCGTCAATGTATAGCCTGGTAAAATGTGGAGTGTATTGGATTAGATGTGCATAAGCTTCTTTTTGTGCTGAAGATCCCCGGCTTGAATTTTTGGTATTTTTTATTCAAAAACTTCAAACACTTAGTCTGAAATATCACTGTTTCTAAAGTGGCAAGGTTTGAACCTCCAATTTTAAAAATGAGGGAGCAGCTGCTCCACGTGCATCATCCTTTAATCTTACAGATTCTGAAAATAACTTCAGATGTCTTCTTACTGCAAATAACTCCGCACTGAAGAGTGTTGCCCTGGGCTCAACCTGCTGTCAAGCCAAATATCATCCAATTGTTGTCACCATCCAATGTTTTTGGGTACACCTCCACTTGTTTCACCAAAACTCAGTCTACTTCCTGCTCACCTCCCCGACTCCTCCTCGTGATTTCCAATATCACCAATAATTCAGCTTCCTACTTCTCAGTTAAAGTGCATCTGATCACAATTCATTTCAGGGGGATGGGGGAGTTGGAGGAGGAGAGCTGGTGTTGACCACTCAGGCCATGATCAATCATGATGTAGTAAGACAACTTGTATTAGAGATGGAAAGATACTGATAGAAAAGACAGAAGGGGATGTGAGATATTCAGACATGGATATTTCACTTTTAAATATACACCCGATTTGTCGACATTAGCAGATATGATCAGAGGATGGCAAGAGAGAAAAGGATCGAGCGAGAGGGGATGAGGGGGGAGGGGGATGTGGAAGGGGAAAAAACATCTCAGCTCAGTGCGTTATTAAGAGATTAAATCCCATTTCTGACAGGCTTGTCAGAGCAGGAGACAGAGTCGAGCATGGCCGGTAATTCGACTAGTTCGCAATCTCCTCAAAGCTCAGTTGGCCAATGACAGCCGGGCGACAGAGCGTTGAATATGCAAGATGTCTCTACCTCCATCCCTCTTAACTCTACCATCTAACTGTCATATCACCCATCCCCCTAAAAAAAAACAAAACAAAAAAAAAACTCATAAGTTCATACCAAACATATCGACCCACCAACTTATTGACCGCTTAAGGCTTGCAGGTTCTCACAAATGTTAATAAAGGAATCTGCTCCTTATTATCAAGCATAAGATCCAGCTCTCCCCTGTGTTTCCACTCACTGAGTCTGCAAGAGCATCTCCACCGACAATTGCTGTGAGATGCTTCCAGCACACCCACAGTGAATCCAGTCAGGCCAGGTGTTATTTTAACACACACTTTCGGAAGATGAACGAGGGACGTTTTCCTCCTCCTCCTCTCATCCCACACTTTTCCCCGCACTCTGTCTATCCACTACGAGCCCCCGCCTTTCTCATCCCTTCGTTCGGAAAAAGAAAAAAAAAAAAAGCCTGACCCAGTATTACATTGACATTATGGGGCCACTTACCGCCCCGCTAAAATAAAACCCCCGTGAAGGAGGCGTGTGACAGAACGGGGTTACAGCACGCCGTCGCGCAAATTAATCAAACAAATAAGCGAGGAATTTAGACTAAAAACAGAGAAGACGTCTTCATACCTGGTTTTCGTACTTGTCACCCAGCTGCTGTGTTTGTGCCCCCTGTCTGCTCTCCAAGGCGCTCAAATAAAAAGCTCAAGGATTGCAAAAGTGAACACGTGCTTACAGTGAGCACAGCGACAAACCTGCGCAGTCATGAGTGTTGAAGCAAAGACCAGCGAAGCTTCAGTAAGACCTATTACGGAGCTGTATATTTGTCACCAACAGGCCTTTCTATTTTATCCTCCGGACCAGGAGCCCTGCGCGCCCAGACTAAAAATAAAAGCCCCAAAATCTATTTCAACGTTTAAATGTTTATGCCAAATTGTTAGTGAAGCGATTTATTTCCCATAAGTCCTGTCAAACGTGACACAGATACGAGGCTACTCTCTCAGCAGATTTCACTTGTAATAACAGTTGCAACTTTGAAATATTAACCAGCTTGAAAATCGTAGCATGACTGATGAGCTTTCGGTTTATGTTGTGTTCGGCTCAGTGCTGCAAAGACCATTACTGCTCATTGCTGCAAAGATCCACTTTTCAACCAGCTAATATGTCAAGTAGCACCAACCTCCCAGCCAAGGAGGGGAGGATCACTCTTTAAATTCATATACATACACCCGTAACTTATAAATAGGTGTTTAAAAACTGGGTTCACTGGTTTGTTTTAAATTTAATTTCTGTGCTTTTGCACTTCTGGCCTGTTCTTGTACAATTAAACAGCCTAGCTACTTGCTGTATTATTCATATATCTCTGTAAAGCGAGTTTTAAGAAATCAATTTACCCTTTCAGTCTTTCTTGTTTTTACATTTTTTTTGCCTATGATGACCATGTATAGTTTCATTTGCAAGTTTACATGCAATCATTATGAGGGAAACCGCCATATTAATTTCAAGGTTCAAGGCACATGTTTGGTTTTGATGAGGAACTTTGCTAATCTGCACAGGGTCTGAATTATGTATATGGTCTGAATTATATATATATTTATATTTATATATATGTATACACACCGACTGTCTGGTTAATGTCTTATTAACAAGCTGCATCTCAACCACATGTTTTTTTAACCATCTGAAAGGTCTGATCCTGATCTAATGTTCATTTAAAGTGGTTTTCTCATTTGGAAAACACCTAGTACCTTGCATATCAATTCTCAAGCCACTTTGACGTAATTGTGCTGTTTCAACCCAGAGTTATGTCCAAGCATCAACAGTCTGGACATTCCTGTCACCCTCAGATGAAAGGAAATTGGTCAGGTGTGTTGAAGAAAAACCAAGTAATCATCAAGGCTCAAAGCGTTCTATGGACTGGAAGATGAAGTAACTCCTAAAAACACAGTGAAGTGTGCTTGACATCGAGGTGCTTATATGGTACCAACCAAAACAGAACTGAGCCAAATAACATCTGGCAAATTCTTTTATGTTTACACTAGACTGAGATTGCGCCATTTGCCCGAAATGACAAGAATAATGTTTAAAGAAATGAAGCTGAGGCTTTCAAACCTTTCAAACCACTGTACACATGTTCAAGCTCGGTGGTGGTAGCATCATAATGTTGGGTTGTTTTACTCACTGAGGTAGTTGGGCTTTGCAAAATCAGACAAAATAATGAGGAGAAATGACTGTCTCGAAATTTCTGTACAAAATAAAATCATGCTAAATGATCTGTTCATTTAGCATGTACATTTTCCACATTCTTTTCAATGCCTTGTAATGGAAATCCCTGGATTCTGTTTTTTTTTTTTTAAAGAACATTCTTTTGTGGTGAAAGGAAATGTGAATTTGTTGTGCTGAAAAACCTTTTGCCATTGCATCATCTTACGGCACTTTTTTATTTGCGTCCAGCGCTACACACTGGTTACTACGGAAATGTCTTGAAGGCGCATTCTGCATGCAGGCGGATTAATCTCCATTCCATGATGACAGCGCGGCTCTTGATGGGGACAGCTCCACATTGATCCGTAATGAAGCCATTGAGCCGGATGACGAATGGAGGCAAAAGGAAATTTGTGAGCTTGTGATTAAAGAAAAATGTATTAAGCAATTTGGTTGCCTTAATTATGTATTTCTTAATCGTCCAATTATTGGGAAAGCTCATGTTGCATATTCAAGTCGGGGTGCAATGAGGTGGGATACGTTTTGATTCTAAGTTTGGGCAAATATGTACATTTACACATATTTTGAAGTTGAACATGTTTCACCTTCTGAAGCATTTTCTAGCCTTTCTAGATCTGTTTTTCCTATAAAATAATAATAAAAAAAACAAGTCCCAACTTAGATTTGCAATATAAGAAAATATATACGTATACACATATGATTCTCCTTTCTTGACCGACAGTCTGAAACTTCAAGTTAGCCAGTGCCTTCATTTCAATCTAAACTTCTCAGATAAATAAGTACATAATGCAACATTACCATTGGGTCTGCTGAAATTGAATAATAAGTGCATATATGAAAATATTTATCTTCATGTCTGCAAGCAGCAGGTTGCTGCAAAAATATTTCAGATGAAATATTGACATTTATCCAAACATTTTAATGCAAACTCTAAGCATGATTTAACATAATTTTTCTTCAACAGTGGAGTATGGCGCAGTGTCACTTTTTGTTTTCATTGGGAAACTGTACTGCTTTTTCCAGGACTTTTAAACACTTTGTATGTCTCAGTTTAGTAACTCTTTATTAAATTTGACTTATATCTCAGAAATCATGTGTGTGGCTGGTATATTTTCAAATGATGTTCATTCCACTTCTAGACTATTGGTCAATCTGTGTTCAATGGAACATTAATAAGTTTAAAAATGCAGCTGTTACTATTGCCGTATCAGTAAGACTTTTTGTGAAGGTCTTCTTGTTTTTAGGAATAAAACATTTGGTAAGAAGAATTCTCTCATGAGTCATCGGTAAATTATAAACCAGCTGATACTGATGCACAAACACGACAGACGTTTTGCTTCTTCCTTGGCTTTTTATGCCGTTTTGTTCATCCATTTCTTTGTGTTCAATACTCTTCCCTTTCTCATTTCAGCTTCTTAATCATAACTTTATCTGGGGAGTAATCTGCTTTGATTTCTTTTCATGAGTAGAGAGATGTTGCCAACATTTGATGTTGATTACATGTCAATGGCCACTTTAGAAATATTTAAACTGAGAAAAATAATGTGCAAAACCCTTATTTTAATCTGTGCGTTACCATCTATGACAATTACTAAATAATTTCAGTCATTTTTAAACATTTTTGAGAAGTTTTTTTTTTTAACTTTTTTATATACATCTTTTTTGTTTGATTTTGTTTTCTATGGCAACATTAGAAAGACGGTTGCATGCCAGCAGACAAAAATACATACCTTATCTAGCAGTTCTGCTCTAAAACTTCCCAATTTCTGCAGTCAGTGGGCAGTTTGAGTTAGGTTTTGTTTTGGAATAACACTGCACCGATGTTACTAAAAGACCACATGCAGCTGGCTGCTACCAGCTACTCTCCTGACAGCTGAAGTGTCTGAAGCTGATAGGAAATGTGAAGTGGAGAAGAGTGCTTATCATGAAAAGTTAGCAGGGTGAAGAAACCCAGGGCCTCGCGTTCTGGAAAGATTGGACAGTTTAAGCTCCACATCAGGCCAGCCTCAGATAACTCCCTGCAATTTTTACTAATTATAATTTACATAGCATTCGATCAGTCTTTCAATTTGTAGCCTTGTAAACATCCCGGTAGGTACTCAACTTGCATGACACTAGTTGAAGCATGATTCCCGTCACACTGATCCAGAGGCAGCCTCCCTCCAGATGACTCTTCAGGTTTGTCTTGTTTTTGCCAGTTACTAGTGCTTCACATTGCAAAATTCTCCGAAATGTCTTCTCTTTCTGTTCTGTGTCAACTTTTCTGCAAAGCTCCGAGAACGTTCCTCTGTAAACTGTGGGAACGCACGTGACCCACACGAACACACGCAACCTCAGGCTGGACGGAACCCGAACTGGTGAACTGATGAAATGTTTTTGACAGATTTACTCAGTAAAAATTAACACTTGTTTGAAGCAGGAAGACTCCTACAGACAGTAGGAGGAGCAACAGCCTCAGCACCGGTGGAGTAATGTACGTACAAGACACGGAATAGCAAAGAAAGAAAACAAACAGCTCAGGAAAGATCAAGGTTTCAGGGAAATTGAGTTTCAGCGGATGAAGGTTCAAGGTAGCGCAGTCAAAACACACTTTTAAACATTTGGAAAAATAAAGTCAAATATTCCTTTTCGCTTTTCTAAAATGTTTCCAAGGTGACGGAAAGCAGCTTTCATCAGAGGATGAAATGTGGCGCCATGATTTTCTCCTACATTTAATGTTCATGTTCATGAGAACATAATTTTAAACCCAATAAGTTTCTTTATGTTAACAACATAAATTATAATTGCAAGCTGTCCTACTATGGAGAAAATCTGAGATCCTATTTCCACATATGCACAGTACATCTGGAAATAAATGTTGTGATTCCACTTGGTATTTTCCATCTGCCGCCTGCTGTTGAGGGTGTGTGTGTGTGTTTGCGTGCGTGCGTGCTTGTGTGTGTGGGAGCTATTTCCTTGGACATGCTGTGAGGACTGTGAGCTTTTCCAGGGAAGTCATGCAGTGCTTTTGGATCTTCTTTTAAAAAGCTGGCACTGTCTGTCTCCGCAAGCTTCAGCATGTGTCATGCCTGGCATCAGAACTTTAACTAAAAAGTGGCGCCAATGGAAAAACCAACTCAAATGTACCATAAATTGCATTACAAAAGAATGATAGGCCGGTTCTGTTCTTGGCCAACTCTAGCAAACGTTAGCCTTACATCTGCTTAATGTCAGATGGCAGCTGGATTTTGCTAACGACATACAACACCAATGACAACATGTCTGCGAGCTGAAAACCAACGCTCTTCTCCTGCATCTATTAACAATTTCCCAGCCTCTGCCCTGACATTTAAGTTCTAAACAACTGACGTCATAAAATCTTTTTTGTTTGTTTTCATTACATCTGCTCTTTCTTTTAAACGCGGATGGTACTTTGCTGAGTTTGCATGTTCTTTTTTCAGCTACGTCCTGCAACGCCTGCCACTACCACTCAACAACAGATCTCACAGAATTACACCAAAAGCAATTATAGCCAGTAGAAAAAAATGCTTAAAAAATAACACTGGCACAAAACAGCTCCATTAAGCGTTTGGAAGAATCCAACCTTTCCACTGAGTGATCTGTTATATTAGAAAGCAGGACATTTCTGTAAGTTTCTTCAAGATTAGGATTTATTTAGACACACAAAAGATAATCACTCTTCAACTAAAAATTATTAGATAAATACAAGGTAGTAATCAACATATTAATTCACCACTGATTAAAGCTGTACTATGTAACATTTATAAACAATCTGACATTTTTTTTTTTTTTTACATATTTGTTGAAACTGTCACTCTTTCGTGACTATGAGACTCCAAAAAATTATCGAGCTCCTCTGCCTCCTCCCAGTGCTCCCACTGGCATCTGTAGAAATGCACCACTCCCAGTCAGAAACAACTAGTCAGAGCCAGGAGGGTGTTAGTGCTGTCAATCATGCCTGTGTATGTCCTTAAAATGCACTAATGCTGTCATCTGTGGCTATGCTTACTAGGCTGCTCATTCACGGCAGCAAGAAGGACGACGTGAGCGGTGCATACACAAGCTTGATTGACAGTGCTCAGACCCTCCTCCTGGCTCTGGTTGGTTGTGTCTGACTGAACAGTGTATTTCTGCAGATGACAACAGAACCACAGGGAGGAACCAAAGGAGCTCTTTTTTTTCAGCAGATTATCTGTCTCATGTTATTCTGTTATGATATGGTGACAGTTTTAACTAATATGTTAAAAAAATATATTGTTTCTAAAAATTACATACTGCAGTTTTGATTAAAAATAACAAAGAAAAGGGATAACCAACAGCAATGAACCATCTTAAGTCCCCTCAACAAACTGAATAAAACAGAAATGTTTACATATGTACGGACATTTACACCAATTTCACCATCCCATAAACAAAAACATCTTGTGGTTGCATTAAAAACACTTTTCTGTTTCAGATTAGTTAAATTATTGGTATGTATTGAGTTAAGCAACTAAGGAGACCACTGAAACTGTTTAATTTAACAGAAGGTTAAGAACTCTCTGAGGTTTTATGGAAATGAGTGTTGAACTCATCTTTGTTGAACAAGAAATCTGATTAGCACTTCATCTGCATTGTTTATTTTCAGGCATGAGTTAAATGCTTGGTAAAAATCCAGCTAAAAATGAAATCCATTACCGCGCCATAATGAAAGCAAGAGAACCTTTAAACTTCTGATCTGAAGAGAGCTCAAGGGATGGCGGTGGTGTATTAAGAAAACCACTCATCAGTGAGGCTATTAAAAACAAAAAGAAAGGGTGCATTTGTGAGTGAGTTAATAGATTGGATTCTATAACAATCTATTAATGGCAATGGTAATGTGGTCTGCTGAATCCATATTTTCGCTGTTCCAGAGTTAAGAGTAGTTCATCAGGACAAAGAGAAAATGAAAAAGATGTGAGCTTGTAAATTCATAGTGCCTACAAGCCGACACATGGCAGTATTATGATATGGGCTTGGTTCAGTTTGTCGGGTAAAAGTTAAGTAGAGCCATGTGGCCAATGAACTGTGACTTGACAGAATGATGATTATGAAAATGTGACATTATTTCTTCTTGACTTAAATGCACAAAAACCGTGTTTTAGAACTTTTTTTTTTTTCAATAAAACAGATCAAAGTTCAATCGATTTGCTTTGAGAGGACAACCGACTCTGATAAGAGTCAGATATGGAACCAGATGGGTGGTTGGAGGCAGAACAAGAGGGAAGGGCAACTGAGACAAATGGCAAATGATATCATACATTTAGGTCTTCCCTAAAGAGGATTTATGTTTTTCTTTTTTGTATTTGAACACTGGCAAGTGTTTAGCCTTACACAATTTTACATGGTTTGGTTGGATTCTTATATTACCTACCTCTTAATATTACTTAACATTTTTTGGAAATTAAATCACAATACAGTGATGAGAGTAAGAGTCTTGATGGTTATTCCATAAAATAATAGGCTTAATGTGCAGCTTAATGTAAAGTAAGGAAAACATAGTAAAATGAAAGAAACTGAATGCAAATTTTCAAGTTATGGGCTTAAGACTTCAATTTTTAACACAAGATCATATCATTATTTCATAATCAGCAGAATGTTTCTCAGTCAGTCTTCCTGAATTGTTACATCCAGTTCAGTCATATTGTTTCCCAAACACCAATTTTGTCCTCACCAGACCCGTTAACATACCTGTAACGACGTGGGCCCGCTTGATCCCTGTGCTCTTGTGAGGTTTTGACTGTGCTCCTCTGTCTTTGTGTGTGCAGCTCTCCCAGTTGTGTCGTATCGGAGATCATTGTGCATCCATCAGTACGCCGTTAAGCAGCGGCCAGTAAGGGTATGAAATGGCTTGCACGTTTGGGGATATCGCTGATCAATGCTCATGAACGTTTAATGTCATAATCAGCCATCAAGCAGCGGCTGCACCAGCACATCAGCGCTAACAGCTCGGGGCGCAGACAGCAAGGTGCCGGGACACATGTTGGAGCGCAGATGCAAGAAGGGGAGTAACGTTCTGTGGCACTGCATCCCCGCCACGTTGACTGTGTTTGTGTAAGTCGGTCACGTGTGTGGAGAAAGCCTCGGCTCTACACACACGGTAAATGTCTTCCCTCACACACCATTAAACAAACACACACCATCGACCATTTAGGCAGTGAAATAATGTTGTGTGCTCAGACTGTGTATGATGTTATGCTAAGGTCCGAGTGAGGAATGAAAGAAAAGGGGAGACGGATAGAGAGCAAGAGAGAGGTGTGGTGTGTGGGGGGGGGGGTATTATCTGGGGAGGGCTTTACAAAGTAAGCCAATTTATACAAGGTATCCCAGCACGAATTAGCGGCTAATGACTCTATTAGCTTTCATTTTTGCACCGAGGAGATTTGCCTGCATAAATTAGAAGCCGATCATTGGCAAAGTGTCACGGCCAAAGGACAGTTTATAAATACAACAGCCAGGCCCTGTCAGCTGGACCAAGCGCTGATATAGACGTCTCTGCAGACTTTGTCGTTGAGCGCAACAGACTTGTGCCAGTCAGGTGGCGACAGGGGACCGTGGAGGTCTCGGGGGGAGGTCTCTCACCATCGTCCCTGAAAAGGTCAACTTGACGTGGGCACAGCCCATTGACCTACCCCTCTGTCGGCTCCGCTGATAAAAATCAGATAAACTTAAGACCACTTATCGATCCGGGCTGCAGAGCCTTAGGCAAATGTTGGCCGAGCTTTCCTCATCCTCTCCCTTCTGCTTGTCCTTCTCGCATACAATTAAAAACGTGGGGAGGAACGAGGGGCTGGGGCAGAGCGCGGAGGACGCCGCTAGTAGTGGAGGAGGAAACAGAAAAAAGTACCCAGCCAGGAAAACCTCGTTTCTCTGCAGAGATGAGGGGAGGGAGGCGTTATTAAGAGGTGAGAGGAAGAAAAGTGGGAGAGGAGACAGTAAGATTAATCGCAGAAATTTGAGCAAAGACAGGGAAATTTCATTAACCATTGAGAGCACTTGTTAGAGCTAAATGGTCAGAGAGAAAGTGGGAGGTGGAGGGCCAGCTCTAAGGAGATGAAAGACAAAGATCTGCATTGTACATGCTCGGGCGACTCATAACTTCCCCAAACCAGCCTGAGGTAGCGGCAAAACATAAAGGATGAAGATGCATAAAGCTCCATTTTTCTGCTTCTGCTTATAAAAGGAAAAAAAAAGAAAGCCTGGTTTAAAGCGGTGCTGCCTCGTTTCATTGTCCCAGTTGTGCTAATGCAGATGTATGTTGATGCGGCATGTTCTGAACATCATTAACAGCTCGCCTGTGTTACTGTCACAGTGAATGAACACACTTGCTCCTTCATTCAACTTGAACCAAACAAAACAGAAAAACAAAGAAGAAGAGCATAAGAGTTTGCCACAAGTCTGCTCTAAGTTCTTCTTACATATCAAAATCCTTTAATAATATAAAGCATTAGGCTGAAACTGAATCCAAGAGGATGCTTGTGATGGTGCATTGTCCTTCTTTTTATCTTCTTCCTGTTCCACTTCTTGAAGAAAGTGTCTTCTAGAAACTGGCCGTAGGTTCGGGAGTTGGTTTTGAGCTCATCTTCAATCCGAAAATATCCGGCCAGCTGATTTTTAGTAACACCAGCCTATACCAGCAACCTGATGTCATCCGACTCTAAAGTGAGAGGTGAACATCTTCCACTTTTGTGTGCTCCAGGTAGGTTGAGGTTATGGAAAATGACAGAACTGAAAGACAACATAGATTTCTTGACAGTTAGTTTGTGTCTTTTTTTCCCCCACTCTACAGATTTCTTGAGTAAGAAAATATGCACAAAAATGATGATACGGTGTAGATAGAACTACGCACATCGACTGCAGCAGAGGTTGACCCCACTAGCAGAACAAAAACCCTAGATATACAGTCAGCTACAATGGGATGGTTTAGATCAAAGAATATTCTTGTTAGAATGGCCCAGGCAAAGTCTAAACTTGAGAACTGATGTTTGCTCCTGCTCCAATCCTCGATATTTTTTTAATTAATTAATTAATTTATTTTTACAAATAAGTTGAGTCTCTATAAGTCCAAATGCTCAGAGGAGTAATTGCTGTTCATGGCGGTTCTACAAATTATTGATTCAAGGAGGCTATACATAGGCGCATGCCACAAATTTCAGATTTTTAGTTGCAAAAACGGAGGAGAGAGGAGTGAAGAAATGGAGGGGACCCGTAGCAGGAAGGACACAGTCGAGCAAAGGGCCAGGAGTCAGAGCGGGTGGGAAAACAGACTGCTGCAGGGAGACACAATTAGAGCAGGAGGAGTGAGGGAAAGGTAGGGAGGTGCAGCACATGTGGCTGGCAACACTTTCACCTCAGCAGTCACACCGCACATCCTCTGCAGTTTCACTCAGCGCCCCCATGCCAGGCTGTGTGTCTGCCGGCTGCCCTCTGCACCCGCGCCATCTCCACACACTTCCTCCCTCGGTCTCTTCTCCAGGCACACACTCGCACACACACATACTGGAGACGTTTAAGCTGTCTCACTAGTCCCTTCGCCCCTCTGAGGAGGGAGAACATTACAGCTCAGGGCAGAGAGGCACTGATAAGGTGACAGGGGTGTGACGTGAGCCGAGGGTGCGATGACCGCAGATAGCACGCACTCCACCAGAGAGTGTGTGTCCTCGTGTGTGTGTGTGTGTGTGTGTATGAGAGAGAGTTGTGGCTGTTAGGGTGTAAAGTGGGAATGATGAGGGTAACCCCGTTATCGGCTCAGTCTGTGTCAGCACCTCCATCTGGTGTCGGCTCTCCTACCACAGTCCCTCTGTGTGTGGGTGCGTGTGTGTGTGTGTGTCACGATAGTTGTCTGGTGAGCAGGAAGTGCAGTCTGGGTCATACTGGTGACACATACAGCACAGCCTTTCTCAAATGCTCTTTATGAAACAAAAAAAAAATCACATTTTAACAACAAAATTTTTTTTTTCTTTTTTCAAATATTTCATTTCTAACCTGCTGGCAATACAATGTTTTAGCCACCATCATTGTCGCTGCCTCTTCTGTTTAATTCGTTGAGTTAACTTTACCACAACTATTTTTAATTCAAGACTCCAGTATGGAATATCTGGAGAGAACAAGCGAGTCTCAGCAGCTTTAGTCCTCTACTGCCAACTACTGGAGAAACACATGAACTGCAGAAACTTGCAATAACTTGGAGAAGATTACCTTCTTCTCACACACCACTCACATCATGTGCTGTAGATACAAAAGATGCTGAATTTCTTGAAATTTGTGACTAAATCAATTTATATTTTGCATTTTATAAAAAAAAAGGTTAGATTAGTTCTTAGAAAACTGAGGCTTTGCAGTTTCCTTTTGTTGTGTGTGCTGGAAATAAATGTTTCCACAGGACAGTAAAAGAGATAAATCAGTTTATATGGTGTCTTTTTTTTTCTATATGTTCTGAAACAAGTTTTCTTCCCGGATAGCCATGTATTTAGCTGCATTCATCTTCTTTTGTCAATGCTGACCAGCTTGTCAGTTCAATTCAAATCTAAAAATACTTCCACTCCCAAGGGAAAGTTCTCCAAAACTCATTATTGACGCTGAAGGCCTACAGCGTCATTCTATCCCCATGTTTCACTGTGTTAGTTTATCTCCGCGCATACAATAATTTGCATGCGGACAAAGAAGTTTATTTGGTCTTATCTGACCCAACCATCTTGTTACACATATTTCCTGTGTCACCTGCGTGGCTTTAAACCACGGGTGTACCAATTGCGGTTTTCTGACAGATCACCGATCTTCAAAAAGCCTGACCTGCCGATTCCAATTTATCTTTTGAGCTAAATATAGCCACAAAGTTGCTAAGCTGGCAGCAGTGGGGTGACTATTGTTAACCTGGTGGGCGGGTCAATCAGTTGCTAGTCCTCTCTCACAGCAACAGAGCAAAAGGTGACAGTGGCTGATTTTCAGACTTCTGTGGAGGTAGATGAGATCTGCTGATAAGGTCGGTTTCTCTAGTATCGGATGATCTGCGATCACACAAATTTAAGGTAACCACCACTGCTTTAAGCTGAAGTTGTTATTACTTTCTTTTAGCACAGACTTGCACATTGCATGTTTAACAGTTGTCCAGTCAAAACCTTCTTCTACCTCAACTGTGGGGAGAACAAGTTGCCATGGTTCTCCTGGCAGCTTCTCCAATCAGCACTCTCCTCGCCTTCCATTTTAGCTAAAGTGCTCAGTCTTATTTTGGAAGGTTTGCAGCCGTACCATACTCTTTACGTTTTGGGATGACGAACTGAGCAGTCCTCCAACAGATGTTTTAAGCTTGGGCTATTGCTTTTCCATCGCTTGTGTTCCTTTGTCTTCATGACAGTCGCTGCTAATTAATGTTGTCTAACAAACCCGAGGCAAACGCAGACCAGACGTCTACCGCTGAATTTTATTTAAGGGTATTTGAAAAAGGTTACGTACTTACGTACAAATGTACACCCTGGTTTTTTGGATTTCTACATCTTCTCAGAAATGTTTTTTGTTTTATTTTGTTTTGTATACTGTATCCCGGTGTGGCTCTTGGCCAGTTCTCCCTCAAAACATAGATTTTATCTCCAGAGACTTACTGGTAAAATAGGGGTTAAATAATAACAAATAGAAACCATTTATCGTTTTCATGCCACTTCACATCTATTGTGTTGGTCTGTTACTTCAAATCCAACTGATATCCAACTAATGCTGGTGTGTGGTTCCAACACATCAAAACGTAAAAAGAAAAAAAAAATTCAAATTTTTTGATTTCCTCTGCAAAACACTGCAACTAACGACACTTTATCATTAAACATATACATCGTCAAGAACAAGGTACACGAAAAAGATCTGTAACATATGGGTAGATTTCCTCTAATAAAATGATTACAAATGATAAATATGGACAAATATGGATATAACTCATTGTGAAAAAAAAAAAAAACATCAGTTTGATTGCAAGGGGAGATCTCTGCAGAGCCATTATCATTCAAGTGCATCTTCACACCGAAGGACACGGCAGAGCTGTGGAACTATTTGTGGCTTGGAGTGTGTGTCAGTGTGTGAGTAAAACAGAGATATAGTACAGCGTTTTTAACTGGAAGACTCGGAGAACAGGTGCACAGCTGTCTGGGTGGTGTCATATAAACAGAGCAGATAAGGCGGCGTTGTCTATGTAGGTGTGTATTTGTGTGCGTTTTTGTGGATGAGAGCAAAGTAAGTCAATTTTATCAAAAGCTGCAGCAGGCAGTAAAAGATGCAAATAGGCTCAATAAAATATCTGTTGGGTTTTTTTTAAATCTAATAGTGATGATGCAGTGTCTCTCCTCTCAATAAACCACAGCAGTAAATGGGTGGTGGATTTATACATAACCATATTCTGACCAGAAGGTTAAGTGTTCCTAATAGTTATAAATGAGAAGAGGGACATTACTTTTGTTTATTGGCATGCTTCTCCTTAGGTCCTCCCTCCGCCTTCACTGATTCCAGTAATATAACACTCACCGCGCTGTACAATGAGATTAGGCTGTGACACGGGCTCAGCACCATTCACCGACAAGTCCGCGCCGTGAACTCTTCACCCGGGCACGACAGTGACGGCACCGCGTCGAGACGCCGCGCGGAGGCGGGGTTTATCCACAAACAGGAAGGAGCTAACTCAGTGCAGCTGTGCGCGTTCTCCGAAGCCACAGGAGCGCGCGTCTGCCTCGGAAAGCATTACACGTTCAAGGCTGCCATCTACCGACGGAAACACGCAACGACGCCTCGAAAACTGGAACTGTGCTGCATCACTGAACAGAACCAGCTTTGAATTTAAATACCCTATATAATGTTTAGATGTTTTTTTATGTTGCTATAGGAGTTACAGTAATATTCAAAGAAACAGCAAAACAGTACTGTATATTTAAAGCACTGACTAGAAACTGCTTTAAACTTAAATACTCTAATGTTTAGATTTTTTTTTGTCCTGTAAGCAATTACAGTAATATTAAAAAAAATAATTATTATTATTATTTTGGGTTTAGCAAAACGGTACATTTAAAGCACTAAAAATTTTGTTAAATTGTCCCAGAATATTGTTGCATTGCATCAAAACAACAAAAGGAGCATACACAGAATGGACACAGAAGCATTTTTATTGAACTGTCTTTCAATAAAAAAAGACAGTTTATCTCATTCAAGATTTCAATTTGGAAATATATCAAAGCCCAACTCTAGTTGGAAATCGGACTAAATAATACAAACCTGAGCCCAGTATTACTTAAACTGAACCAAACTAAGTTTAATGTTTATAAAACCCTTTTTTCTTTTTTTTTTCTTTTTTTTTACTATCTTGAAGGCACAAAAGTCTGTATTTTGGGTGCACTCTATCAATATGACCCCTTTGGAGCTTAATCAAACATGAAAATCACAACACATAGACTTGGGAAACTACAATTTAATCATTCTAAACTGTTGTAGTGTGAAATCCTTATTCTTTCAAAAAAAACAAAGTGCTCATCTGAGCTGCCGCTGTTGTTGCTTTGATTAGTTTGAACATATTTTTCACAGGGAAGAACTGCAATTTTATTTATTTTATTTTTTACACATCTGTGACGGCGCAGTGCTTCCCTGGGTGGCCTCAGCTACATCTGACATTCAATTATTAATTAATTATTTGTATCTCTTGTTCGTAGAGAAGTAAACAAAAATGTCCCCACGTGAGATGAGAAGTTTTGTTGTCATCTCACTGACAACAAAACTTTGACGAAAGACGAATAAATAAATAAATAAATAAATAAATAACTAAATAAATAAATGCATTGTTCAGTAATGATGTATTTATGCAGTAAAGTTGGTCTGGATGGTAGCATAGAGTGTGGTCGGTGTGAACTTAAAGAGTCAACAATGCAGTCTGAATAACGACTGATCAACTGTACCTTGCATTAAAAACAAAAATCGAAACACTGTGAAATCCTGGAAGGGAACCTGTTACTTCAGAGTGTCACAGAACAACCCAAATGATACGGCTAGGGCTACAAATGAATGGCTTAGATCATAACTTATCCATGTGTTGATCTAGTCTATTTGCAACCTAAGTGCATTCATGAATCCAACGCAGGAGAATTGCTGTTCACGCACACATTACGTCCAGTCGCACTGAACTTGAAAAATTGCAGCCTATAGGAAAGCAAAGTTTGCAGAGACAAAGAAAATCCCAAAAGCCTTCCACATCGCATAAAACCATGACCAAATCCAGTAACGTTTGTAGCTATGTGCAAAATGTGAAAAATTTAAGGGGTCTCAATACTTTAGCAAAGCACTCTTTGGCTTTGTGCTTCTGAAAATGTACACTTGGATTTTATTATTGCTATTATTATTATTATTATTTTTATCTGAATATTGCTGCCCACATTCGGGTCGGTTTTTCTACAAACTGCCAGGCTTCAATATTATGTCAGAAAATAACACCTTATTTTTCCTTATAGTTTTTTATGAACCGTAGAACCAGCTAATCATCAGCTATTTTGCAGAAGAAAAACATAACGGAAACAAGGGATGTTTCACTGTTTGGTTCTCAGAGCAGGAACTGTGTTGCTCTCACACGGCAGTTTACATGAAGAGTAAACATCCGTGTCAACGCCCTGGAAACAGAAGTGTGATTCATTTCCACAGCGCATTTCTCATGGGTGGGAATATAAAACGTTTAAACAGCGTCATTTTATATGAACCTCATTCAGGAGCTTCCTTTTAAAATGAGTTGTCATTAATTTCAATGGGAATTTACAACGTTTTCTTCTCTTAAATCACAATGAAGGTAGGGACATTTCATAACTACCTGCTTGTTTTCTTCCCTTTTCCGCATCTTTATCAGTTTTGTTTCTGTAATCTAAATTGTTGTGGGAGTAATACTAAAATAAAAGTTTACTGGCAATTACTGAAAATCCATTAACCCAATTAAAGGGGTGGGGATATTTGTAAATGGTAAATTGTTGTCAGACGTTAGATGAAAATAGCAGGGGAAGTTCTGTTAGATTTAAAACGAGAAACAAAGAAAAAGAGAATAAAAGAGGTGACAAAGACCTAACAAAAGCTTGCATGGGCTAACCTGTAGGCGCTATTCTGCATTTTGACCTCTAGGTGGCAGTAGAAGACAAAGAGTGGCTGCAGCACTCAGCCATCTGGCAAATTGGTGTCTGTTACAAAGTGACTGTTACTTTGGGTTTCTAACACACTAACCGGGTGCTGACATTTGGGAAAGTTTCACTTTCAGTGAACATGTCATGTTGTAACAGTATGTTTGGACAGCCCGAATACGATGCTGATTATGAATCCCAAATAATCATTTACATGAAAAAACCCGCATTTAGTTATTAAATAGTAAAACTAAGATATTTATTTATTTATTTATTTATTTATTTATTTATTTATTTATTTCTGAGGTGTGCAGGGCTATTAAGAATCAGGTATGTAAATTTAACCCTCTGGCTTATCATTAAATTACATGGGCTCGTCTGTATATCAATTCATATCTGTCTCCCTCCGCCGCCTCAAATTGATTTCCATCTAATTCCATTACAAGCAGCTAAACCTGCATCCGTGATCATCTGCACATAAAACTATAATTGACAATCTTCTCGACTGTCGTCAAATTAGTGCAGATTAAATGCAACGTGCAGGCGCGTATCAGGCAGACCATAATTATGAACTGTTTACAGCGCCGAGAGGAGAGAGAGGAGGGGTGAAGGAGGTGGGGAAGCACGAGGGGGACGGAGGAACGGGGGCTTCGTGGGGGGAGCACATTGGTTAATGGTGTTGTTTATTGTGTTGCAGGAGCCCCGCGTTTCCGGTGCATCAATCCTCGTGTCAGTGCCTGGGCCCCGGTGTCGCCCAGGAGTGATGGCCGTGCGGTGATTATAACGGAATAAAAGGGACGTAATGAAGTGCTTTCCGCCCCGTTATTCTCATATATGCCCGACTGCTGTCAGCCTTGACGCTCCACTCCTCCCCCCACTCGTCTCTCCAGCTCCTTCTCTAGAACTGTGTTCTCCCTTTTTTGTGTGTGTGTGTTTCCTCTTCATTAGGTTAACATAAAAATAGTCTTATTTTTTTAAACTGAAAACAATCCCCCCCACCCACCAAAAAAAACAAAAAAAACAAAAACAAAAACAGCCAAGTCAGTACTGCCTCTCCTGCCTCTGTAATGCATTAATATGTGTGGTATTCGCCATTTTTCAACATTTGATTTGTGGCTGTGATATGTGTAAGCTAAAGAGGGTGAGAGAGAGAGACTAATGGAACAGGTTGGTCGTGATTAATTTTAGAAATAGAGAGTAGATTGTAGTAATTAAACAAAACAAGGTAAAGCAAACGACTGGGATGCCATCTGGGCCCCGCAGGCTGAGAGCGCATGCATTTACCCACTGCCAAGCCCACCATTTATTTACCCTTATAAAGATGCTAGGGGACCGGCTGAGGCTCACCGCCTTGTTTGTGTGTGGATCTGTGTGCCTTAGAGTTTATGCCACAGAGAGAGAGAAAAAAACAAAACATCACAACAGATGTCATTGGATGGTTCCTGAAAAGGTTGGTCAGGTGGTTATTCAGTAAATGCGTAAACACTAATTACCCGCTGTCACACAACTGTGTCCCTCTCTTTAGTTTCAACAAAATAGGAAAATAACGCTACGGCATCACTTTGCTGCACATTTGACATGGTAGCATGCTGTCACACTGCATATCGCCCATCATGGATGCTGCACATCAAAATTAATGCAACGGTGACTTGGATACTGGAGCACTGAACCAATTTTATCATTTGGTAATCTCACATTACGCTACTCAATCTGTAAAAGTTAACTCAGTTCGGCATGCAGGTTGCTTGAAACTGAAAGTGTTACTGACAGTCTGACCTACATTCTGATTATTTTAGCTAATGTGTAAGTGATCACCACCAGAGGGGGTTAATGGAGCATTGACATTTCTTTCTCAGATGGTCAGTTGATCCTTAAATATTTATATATAGGAAGTAAACACTGAATTCCACACCTTGGGTGCCTGTACACATGCGCTATTCAGAAGAGTAGCACCTCAAAAGTAAGAGACATAGTTCAAACGCTTATGTTGAATGGATGTTCAACCTAAACCTTTTCTCTCTTCCCACAGTTAGATCCATGTAAGACCTTGTTCATACGCCAGCACACATTGCAGATAGAAAACACTGTGACTGCAGCGTGAGAACTCCCATCATTTTGGTCTATAATTGCGTCGATTAACAGCATGTGTCTGTGATTTAATGACAATAAAAATCTGATAAATTGCATGTGCTTTGATGCATAAATGGGGATAATCTTGTAATTGTTTTTTTGTTTTTTGTTTTTCACGTAGTATTGAGCACATTTGCGTGTTGTGATCCCAATAAAAAGAAAATTGGTCAAAGTCAGAACTGGTGGTGGGCCCAGACCTCAAAAGAAAGTCAGTATTGGCCGAGCACTTCTGAGGAAAATCTTGGTGTGCCACATATTTGTATTTGCGTTTGCGTTGGTAGAGCCATCCGTTCCGTGTCACCCCTGCTGATGATCTTTTCCACTTTGCTGGATAAACACCACACCAGGCGATGGAGAGCGAATGTTCAGAGTTGCAGAACAGAGACACTGATGGGACCAGATTAATTAACACACACACACACAGACACAAAATACACACACACACACACACACACACACACACGTATATAGAAGTTTAGATGTTTTCCTTCAGCTTCACACCAGTGGACATCTCCCCACGCTGTTCAGGCTCGGTGTTATTTTTGAAGTCAGTCAACCATCATCTTAATCTGGTCTCTTCATTTCGCCCGGTGCTTCGGAGAGGAAAGCTGTGTGGGAGCTGTGTGCGCATATGAAATTGCTTACATTATATGCTGCAATGTTTTTCCAATGGGCTGGAACATATTAAGCTGAAAATGAATAGCGGGTCTTCTCGACACCATGTTGCGCGGTGCCTAAGCCTTCACTTCCCCTTCTCCGGGTGCTCCATCATGACGACAGCTGTCACTTTTATTGCCTGTGTATGTCTCTGCCTGTGTGCATATACTGTGTTTGGGCCATATGCTTGAGAGTATCTGTATTTATGCGACTGTGCTCGCCCGCTATCGCACAGCCGTGTGCGGCGGCCCTCTGTAAAAGGTCATGTGTTGAGACAAAAGATCACATCTGTCTGACTCCTGCTGGAAGGGAAGTCATGCACATCTATTTGTTTTAGTATGCTCCTACAAATCAGCAAGATGTATAAATGATGCTCACACAGCTGATTTCCATAAATATGACATCTTTTATATAGCCCAGAAGGTGAACTTTGTGTGCAAGTGAGCGTGTGCATGTGTTCACATATGCATATTTATGCTTGTGCATGCTTGTATGGAAAAGTGCATGCGTATGTGTGTGTGCGCGTGTGCGTGCGTGCGTGCGTGTGTGTGTGTGTGTGTGTGTCAGACGGTGGCTCATTGGTATGCTGAGCGTCTCCGGTTCCCCTGTGGTGCTGGGTGGGATAGGAAGCATCTGTCACCTCTGCAGAGATCCAGCATGCTGCCGACTTAACCCTTAAAGTGCTGCATCACCTGAGGGCTGCTAACAGAGAGAGAGAGAGGTGGAGGGGAAAGCATAAGAGAGAGGGAGAGCTTCCCATTGGTGGACTCAGCTAGAGTGGGAGGGTCTCCTGTCCAGAGTTTTGGCTCAATTGATAAATTAAAGGGGCGGAACAGATGAAGGCGGTCATGGCCCATCCCAAATGGAGGTGGAGCCACGTTGCTGCAGCAACCTAACACCTTGACAAGCGATTGAACAATCAAGAATATTGCTGACAAATTGCTCTCTCACTTTCTCCCCCCCCCCATCTCTCTCTCCTCCTCTCTTTTTGCCTTTACTCGACTTTTTTTTCCGGCACACAACTGTAGGTTTTTCTTATGTTAAGATCTATAAAAAAAATATAAAATAAAGCTGTGAAATGAAAAATCATTTAAAATTATGCTTTTCATAGTTTGAAGACCTGCTGTGCAGAACGGAGACTGGAAATCGTAATATGGATGAAACCCATGGCGCAGAAGATGCGACTGTCCAATGTAAATCAAAATATGATATAATGTGCCACACATTACTGTAGCTAAAAAAAAATAATAATCCATGAAACTTTCTTGTTATAAGATTTTCGTTCGATCAGGTCCCCAAACTGCTTCATTTGATGAGGAAGAGCAGCCATTCAACTCCTCACTCTGTCTCTGAGGTTGAACTCAGTCACTCTACTACTGAAGCATGTTTCAGCCTTAAGATATTAAGTAAGCCACAGAGCCAAAGAGTCACTTACGGCTCCGGAAACGCATTACTTTTCTGGCTCTGATCTAACATGATGAAAACTATGACCCTACCTCAATATGGCCAAAGCTAAAAGTGCAACAGGTTAAGTTTCCATCCACTGTTAAAGTAAAACGGTGAGGGTAAAAATGAGATTGGTCCAAGGGACCAGTTAGTTACAGTTTCTGTCCCAGGGCATAATAATAATTATTATTATTATTATAAATGCGTTTAGTATTATCTCTTCATTACAGAGGCAATGACATGGAGCAGGACCAGCTCAGGTTACATCAGCGTTAATTTACATGTAGTTAGTTGTTTACTATAGAAGATAACAGTTCTTCCCTCTTAGCATGGACAATATTGAACCACGTAATCTTGGCTGTTATTGCTCCTGTTTGCATGCAGCAGACTGGCATTTTTATTGGAAGTAGCTTTTGCAAACTTTCCAGCTTAAAATAGTTTACTGTCAAACTGAACATAATTAAAAAAGTAAACTGCAAAACTTTGTTTATGTTCACAAAAATATGTGGGGACATCGATGAGCTATAGTCAAACCAGGGCAGGTGAGAATGACTGCTTTAAACTGTTTATTTTTAAAGTTGGTCTTTGGATTTTGTGCCATTCAGCGTCTGGATAATGTTAATAGAATAAAAGAAAAATGAAGTATGCATTTTTAATTCCTACAAGTGCGTGTGTGTGAGAGAGAGAGAGTGATTCTGTCCTCTGGGTGTCATTGAACTCTAATATAAATCAGCTGGGTGTGTGAGCGTCGAGCTGCAGTAAATTAGCTGGATTTTAATTGTGTCTGTAATAGATGACTATAATTAGTCAAGGCTCTTCTTCAACCTTTACTGCCCTGATATAATCATCTTCCATCCAAACTATACATCCTTTTTGCATCTCCATCTCTCCATTCTTCATCCCCCCCGTACCCTGAAGGGACAGAAGAGATCTTCTCCCCCTCCTCAAAGAATCCCCCAACCCAAGAAAGTCCCTCTCATCTATCTCAGGAAATCCTGAAACCACACAAGGAGTTGAGTCATCTTCAGGGTCGTTCACCCTCTACAGGAGCTTATAAGAACGTTTTAAAATAAGGAATTTCTTCTTCACATCAGGTCACTTTAACACAGGCCATCCTGCTAACTTTCTTAACATTATATTGAGATAAGAGTCCATTCTCTGAACTTAAAGTTAAGCTATGACTAGGAAAGTGCTATTTAGATCAATTCTATTGTGTGACTTAAATAGAGGATAGTGTAAGAGAGGACCAAGGACTCTAGACGATATAGAGACGATATGTGAAAAGGAATGGTCAAATAACCATCTGTTGGCTCCAACCTTGAGGGATGTTATAAGAAACTAAATGCTGTCCCATTCACAAAAAGACAGTTTCACAATATAATTGCATTAAAAGTGTTAAATATCGAGTCACAGAGAGTTTGCAATAGTTAGTTATTTTAACTAACTACTCTGTTAGTGCACTAAATAATGAATTTCCATTAAAACATGCCTCTCATCATCTTTACCAGATTCCTCTAGCCCCTCTAGACTCAGGGGCTAGAGGTTTGTCCTGTAACTGTTTGGTGTTTCCAGTTCAATCTCCCACTCTGTCTGTCTCTGTCATGTTGCGAGACACTTCACTCTCCTTGTCTGCTGGTGGTGGTCAGAGGGCCAGTGGAGCCAATCGAACGACAGCCTCTCTTCTCTCTGTCTGCCCCAGGACAGCAATGGCTACGGTGTAGCTTACCACCATGCGGCTGCTAATGTGTGAATGAATGGGTGAATGACTGATTGTAGTGTAAAGCACTTTGGAGTCCTTGGATTTGATAAAGTGCTATACAAATGCACACCATTTACCATTTCCCTTTCATTCGCAAGGAACTAGGCTTCTGGAAAGTACTTTAATACAGTTAATAAATGAGAATGTGAATGAAAATATGATTTTACTCTGTATATGATATCAGCGCACCCCTGAACGTCAGCAATTTATTTGAGAAAAGTACTGGTCGTGCAGAGTTGGACCTGTAAGTACAAGGAAGACTATCTCAGAATTCAAAGTCTTCCTCTGATAACTCTGTAAAGTACCTAATCTCTAACAAGTGTGAGTGACAGAGGGGTGGGAGAAATGGGATCTGACGTTCCTGATGGCCTTCACCCGATAAGGCAAGACAAAACTGAAAAATGTTGCTGCAGAGAGATCCATGCACTGATTAGGCCCGTGTTCGATTCCTCCGACCGCCGATTCATCAGTGTCCACCAGCACCTGTTTAGCGGGTTCTCCGGTGTCAGCGTGGTCACATTGCTGTCGGGACCTCGCCAATCTCTGTCGCGCAGTATCAACGTCCGAGGGAGCGGGAGTTCACCCTTGCCCCTTTCAAGACGCAAACACACAAGTGCAACAGAGGCCTGCAACCCAATCACAGCAGCAAATCTGATAAAGTGCGTGTCCTAACCCTTCCTGATACATACAGACCACACATAAGTTCAAATGAAACTAAACACACACCAATAACCCCACGCTAGTTCATTCTGAGATATGACCCCCCCCTCCATGGAGTTCCTTGGTCACCAATCAGGACCACTTTGTCAAGGCACAGGTAACCGTGACGACTCTAATCCCTGGGCAATCGGCTGGTCATTCATCACCGCCTTGGGAAGGAGAACAAGAGGAGGGGTAGAGCAAGAGAAGCAGAGAAAGGAGTGGGGCAGGGGGGCGGTTTGACACAGACAGGGGCAGCGGTGCAGACAAATGGCCACCAAAATTCCGTATTAATCAGCAACTGATTTGCTGCCCCTTTAAAGCCAATACCACTTAAAGACTTGAGAGATAGAGGATAGGGAGGAGGGTGCAGAATGGAAGGATGGTAGAAGGTTGGCTCCAAAGACCAGACAAAACAAGGACACAAAAAAAAAAAACAAATAAAGGAGAGAACAAAAAGGGGAACAAAAAAAAAACAGGAAAGTACAATACCAGAGTCTACTGTTGCATTAGGAGTTCAAGTTGTGACATAGTAAAACGCTGTGTAAGATGCTCTCTGCACACATACAGAAACACACACTAGTAACCCCCCCTGTTGATTTGTCACTGGAGTTGATCAATAGCTGTGATGGAAACAGAATCAGCTCAGATGGATTAAACGTCCCAGTGGCTCTGACGTTATTTTCCCATTAAGAGAAGGCTAATCATTACCTCGCGCACACACAAAAACAAACACGCGCACACACCAACTGCATGCATTCATACACACACCCAAGTACAGAGCAGTGCACACATCCCTGCTGCGCAACGCACTTTCATATCAGCCCAAGCGCCCTTATCAGCATGAGCATGACTTTACGGACATGACGGACCTAACAACACACAGACACACAGATGCACACTACACACCCCCCATTAAGGAAAGGCACGACCAAAGTGCTAACAGTGTGACTGTATCGATCCGAGGCGGCTTCCCTCAACAACAACACGGCGTGCTCTGAAAGAAAACACCACACTTATCACTTTAATTGACAAGAAAGTAGCGCTTTACATGTTGTTCACTTTTCATCAGTTTGCTTTGGAAATCCTGTAAAAATCAAACACACGGTGATCGATGTGAATAAGTGCCAATGCAGTCGTGTCATTTGTTCAATTTACTGAAAAAGAAAACATAAAAATCTGCTTCATAGACAATATTTTCATAAAACAATGTCTGATGTTGTTTAAAGGACCGGATCTAAAGACGGTTTACTGACATTGAAAAAACAAACAAACAATAATGACGATTTTATTAGAATGATACAAAAATGGCAGAGATTTGTGGAAAGCATTCCATAAAGACGACCGTTGTAAAAAGCTCAAGTACAGGGATGGAACCTAATGTAACCCAACTTAACCAGATACTTCCTGTGAGGCAAAAGGGCAAAAAATATCACTGGTGCCTCACTTATCAGCATCGCTAACTATGTCTGATTGGACGCTTTTGTTATTTATACAGTGGCCCTCCAACTTCTCCCAGTTCCGTATTTACGGATTCACATATTTGCTGAATTTTTTTTTTTTTTTTGGAATGTAATTCTGCAGATTTTTCTCCAGAGCGTATCTTGAATATTTCAAAGACAATTCAGATTGCTAGGCTGAAATACTTCAGCGCAAAGCTACCTGACACACCACTGACTGGCAATTGGAAAAGCAGCCAATCCAGGCGCGCCATTTATTTCCCTTGGTGCTTACTGGTTGTACACTCAAGAGCGGAGGTAAGAAAGACTTATGTTAGCTTCTGCGGTAGTGCTAAGACGGTTTCCGCTGTGCATTTAAGGAGTATTTTGTGTCTGAACTGTTTGAACAGGGAGATAAACATGATTTTAGAGGAGATGTCGAATATTCATAGCCTTCAATTATTGTGGTCCGTAACCCTGCAAATACCACAAATTTACAGTTTCTTTTTTAATTAATCAGTGTCTAGGAACTTTTCATCAGTAATTCATAACTTCCTGTTAGGAATTACTAATTAATTATTCCTGTGGTATAAATAAAATATGACACAAAGGGTCATTTCAATGGCCCACAGTTTTAAATTTGTAAATAGAAGAGAACATGCCACTTAAAGTAAGGTAAAATGTGTGTTGACCTCCATAAGTCAAAGGATAGCTGCGAGACTTAATTGCCAAAAGTAGTTACTCACCAATTCGTATCATCGAAGTAAGTCGTTTCAGTCACTTTCAATGCTACATGCACACTTCTGCTATAAATATTTGTGAAAGAATGGGTCACTTTGAGGAGCTCAGTGAAACTGTAGTCATAAAATTTCTTCCAACTGGGTTTATGTTGTGAAACTGTTTGTCAAGGATTTAGACTTAGTCTCTTAATTCCACTGAAAGGAACTCTCAATGCTTCAGCATACCAAGATTTATTAATTAATTAATTAATTAATTAATTTTTGACAACTTCACGCATCCAACTGTTTGCCAACTAAAGGGGAAGCTTCTCTTAATTTGAGAACATTTGGTTCTGCTGGAGTGGAATCTACATCTTGATGAGTCAGGGAATTTTCTTTTAGCTGCAAAAGGCAAACAAATGCACTGTCGAGCGAGTGATCGTAATGTTATGTCCGATCGGTGCAAAAGAACTGTCAGAGTCGCAGCAATGAAAGCGTAAAAATGAGTCCTGCATGCCCCACCGTGTGAGAACTACTGTACAATAACTGCGTGACAGCGCAGCACAACCAAGCAGGGACTCTTTGCATTTAAATAGCTTGTTCAACGTAATGAGAACACAGTTTCATTACAGGTACAAAACCCCAATAAAATTCTTATTTTAAATGGAGCTCCATACTTAAAAAAAAAATAAAAATACACAGCAGTGAAATCATTACAGCATTACAGTCATCAGAGCACTTGACCTACTAGAACTTTTTTTTCCGGTACATCAACGATTCATGGTGCCGGAGGAAAAGTAAGAGCAGGTTCTGTAGGCAAAATTCTCTTTATTTATTTTAATCGGATACTATATTGAGTAAAAATGCAGGCTTTTGTTTATTATCCTAGGACACCATTCCTGTACCAATTAACCATAAACCTTAGCGACAGAAGGCTGTTTAGCAATGTGGTAAGCGCAAGACAGTAAATACTGTGCGTGACCAAGGACGCCGAGGTGAAATGATACATTATACGACATGTGATGCAGGAAACGGCACAAGCCAGAAGAGCAGAGAGAAGGAGAAGGAGAGTGATAGCTCTGTAGGGAGGAAGCGAGAGACCATCTGCTGTTGGCTACCTGCTGTTCCCCCCTGCCCCTCTCTCTTTCTGCACCTACTTTCCTTTTCTTTCTTTTTTTTTCCCCCCTCCCCATTTCTCCTGCAGTGTATAAAGATACTCAGTCAGTTAGAAGCAGAGACCCTGTGCATGCACACTTGGGACTCAACACACACGCACATGCACACACACACACACACACACACACACACACACACACACACACACAATATAGGGCAAGGAAGCAAGACATTTCCAGATAATTTGCGACTTTGAATTTCATATATATTTTTTCCGTCAACCGGCATTGTTCCACTTCTTCTGTTATCCCTCAAGATGCTTGCCGCTTTTCATCCGCGTCTCTTTGTCACTAAACGCGCCGACGTGCGGCATACACAAAGACGCAACAGACACACAAAACACGTACACACCTACTGTGAGAGGGCCTCTCTAATGGATTCTGAAGATTCCAATTTCCCCTCTGCCACCAAAGACAGAAAACCCTCTGAGCTCAATTACCCCTGTCTTACACTCACCAGACGAGACCAGACGTGAACACACACACACACTCACACACACACAAGCACATGCAACTTGGACGTATCGTAGGTTGTAATCATGCACGTACACACACACACACATACACACACACACACACACACAACGGTTCTTGCACACCTTAAACCACTGTGACATGTCGAGAATCACACAATCAGCGGCACGCAGTCAGACTGAGAGGAGTATTAGTCTAAGGTAGATTTCACGTGATAGAAGCTAACCGGGGGAGGGAGGGAGAGAACAATTGACGTGGAGGTCAGGAGGATGCAAAAAAAGGAGGAGAAGAAGAAGAAGAAGAGAAGGTGGAACAAAAGAAGGTAAGATGGGAGGACAGGACAAGGTGGAGAAATATGAGAGCAAAGCTGGAGTGCTGAAAGAAGATGTGAAGGAGATAGGAGGGCAGAGCAGCACGAAGGCGCGAGCCTTTGGGCTTTTACACAATCCACTCTTCCAGAAACCTTATTAAATTCTACAATTAGCTGTGCGTCTCAGGCTATAAATAGGCTCACTTTTTCCATTCCGCCGTGTCAGTCAGGGAGCCGGGCTTCGACTGCAGGGGGAAACAAAACAATTTAAATTATAGCGAGGCTCCCTCTTTGTCTGGCCACCCTTTTAACGGGATAATTACTAGTCTATTCATTCGCGCTCGGCCAGGGCGATATATCACCTCAGCGCGCCGCGGCCCAGCTCTCTGTGATAAACGTCTCCTACCGGGGAGGAGGGGGGGAAGGGGCGGCTGCTGAGGGTTAACGTGTGCCCGTTGATATCAGTTTACTGTCTGCTGCTGGCGTACACCGAAAACCCTGTCTGCGTTATTAAATAGC
>NW_006800078.1:836434-894919 GCF_000485575.1 Poecilia formosa
ATTTTTTGGAAATTAAATCACAATACAGTGATGAGAGTAAGAGTCTTGATGGTTATTCCATAAAATAATAGGCTTAATGTGCAGCTTAATGTAAAGTAAGGAAAACATAGTAAAATGAAAGAAACTGAATGCAAATTTTCAAGTTATGGGCTTAAGACTTCAATTTTTAACACAAGATCATATCATTATTTCATAATCAGCAGAATGTTTCTCAGTCAGTCTTCCTGAATTGTTACATCCAGTTCAGTCATATTGTTTCCCAAACACCAATTTTGTCCTCACCAGACCCGTTAACATACCTGTAACGACGTGGGCCCGCTTGATCCCTGTGCTCTTGTGAGGTTTTGACTGTGCTCCTCTGTCTTTGTGTGTGCAGCTCTCCCAGTTGTGTCGTATCGGAGATCATTGTGCATCCATCAGTACGCCGTTAAGCAGCGGCCAGTAAGGGTATGAAATGGCTTGCACGTTTGGGGATATCGCTGATCAATGCTCATGAACGTTTAATGTCATAATCAGCCATCAAGCAGCGGCTGCACCAGCACATCAGCGCTAACAGCTCGGGGCGCAGACAGCAAGGTGCCGGGACACATGTTGGAGCGCAGATGCAAGAAGGGGAGTAACGTTCTGTGGCACTGCATCCCCGCCACGTTGACTGTGTTTGTGTAAGTCGGTCACGTGTGTGGAGAAAGCCTCGGCTCTACACACACGGTAAATGTCTTCCCTCACACACCATTAAACAAACACACACCATCGACCATTTAGGCAGTGAAATAATGTTGTGTGCTCAGACTGTGTATGATGTTATGCTAAGGTCCGAGTGAGGAATGAAAGAAAAGGGGAGACGGATAGAGAGCAAGAGAGAGGTGTGGTGTGTGGGGGGGGGGGGTATTATCTGGGGAGGGCTTTACAAAGTAAGCCAATTTATACAAGGTATCCCAGCACGAATTAGCGGCTAATGACTCTATTAGCTTTCATTTTTGCACCGAGGAGATTTGCCTGCATAAATTAGAAGCCGATCATTGGCAAAGTGTCACGGCCAAAGGACAGTTTATAAATACAACAGCCAGGCCCTGTCAGCTGGACCAAGCGCTGATATAGACGTCTCTGCAGACTTTGTCGTTGAGCGCAACAGACTTGTGCCAGTCAGGTGGCGACAGGGGACCGTGGAGGTCTCGGGGGGAGGTCTCTCACCATCGTCCCTGAAAAGGTCAACTTGACGTGGGCACAGCCCATTGACCTACCCCTCTGTCGGCTCCGCTGATAAAAATCAGATAAACTTAAGACCACTTATCGATCCGGGCTGCAGAGCCTTAGGCAAATGTTGGCCGAGCTTTCCTCATCCTCTCCCTTCTGCTTGTCCTTCTCGCATACAATTAAAAACGTGGGGAGGAACGAGGGGCTGAGGCAGAGCGCGGAGGACGCCGCTAGTAGTGGAGGAGGAAACAGAAAAAAGTACCCAGCCAGGAAAACCTCGTTTCTCTGCAGAGATGAGGGGAGGGAGGCGTTATTAAGAGGTGAGAGGAAGAAAAGTGGGAGAGGAGACAGTAAGATTAATCGCAGAAATTTGAGCAAAGACAGGGAAATTTCATTAACCATTGAGAGCACTTGTTAGAGCTAAATGGTCAGAGAGAAAGTGGGAGGTGGAGGGCCAGCTCTAAGGAGATGAAAGACAAAGATCTGCATTGTACATGCTCGGGCGACTCATAACTTCCCCAAACCAGCCTGAGGTAGCGGCAAAACATAAAGGATGAAGATGCATAAAGCTCCATTTTTCTGCTTCTGCTTATAAAAGGAAAAAAAAAGAAAGCCTGGTTTAAAGCGGTGCTGCCTCGTTTCATTGTCCCAGTTGTGCTAATGCAGATGTATGTTGATGCGGCATGTTCTGAACATCATTAACAGCTCGCCTGTGTTACTGTCACAGTGAATGAACACACTTGCTCCTTCATTCAACTTGAACCAAACAAAACAGAAAAACAAAGAAGAAGAGCATAAGAGTTTGCCACAAGTCTGCTCTAAGTTATTCTTACATATCAACATCCTTTAATAATATAAAGCATTAGGCTGAAACTGAATCCAAGAGGATGCTTGTGATGGTGCATTGTCCTTCTTTTTATCTTCTTCCTGTTCCACTTCTTGAAGAAAGTGTCTTCTAGAAACTGGCCGTAGGTTCGGGAGTTGGTTTTGAGCTCATCTTCAATCCGAAAATATCCGGCCAGCTGATTTTTAGTAACACCAGCCTATACCAGCAACCTGATGTCATCCGACTCTAAAGTGAGAGGTGAACATCTTCCACTTTTGTGTGCTCCAGGTAGGTTGAGGTTATGGAAAATGACAGAACTGAAAGACAACATAGATTTCTTGACAGTTAGTTTGTGTCTTCTTTTTTTTTTCCCCCTCAACAGATTTCTTGAGTAAGAAAATATGCACAAAAATGATGATACGGTGTAGATAGAACTACGCACATCGACTGCAGCAGAGGTTGACCCCACTAGCAGAACAAAAACCCTATACAGTCAGCTACAATGGGATGGTTTAGATTAAAGAATATTCTTGTTAGAATGGCCCAGGCAAAGTCTAAACTTGAGAACTGATGTTTGCTCCTGCTCCAATCCTGGATATTTTTTAATTAATTAATTTATTTATTTTTACAAATAAGTTGAGTCTCTATAAGTCCAAATGCTCAGAGGAGTAATTGCTGTTCATGGCGGTTCTACAAATTATTGATTCAAGGAGGCTATACATAGGCGCATGCCACAAATTTCAGATTTTTAGTTGCAAAAACGGAGGAGAGAGGAGTGAAGAAATGGAGGGGACCCGTAGCAGGAAGGACACAGTCGAGCAAAGGGCCAGGAGTCAGAGCGGGTGGGAAAACAGACTGCTGCAGGGAGACACAATTAGAGCAGGAGGAGTGAGGGAAAGGTAGGGAGGTGCAGCACATGTGGCTGGCAACACTTTCACCTCAGCAGTCACACCGCACATCCTCTGCAGTTTCACTCAGCGCCCCCATGCCAGGCTGTGTGTCTGCCGGCTGCCCTCTGCACCCGCGCCATCTCCACACACTTCCTCCCTCGGTCTCTTCTCCAGGCACACACTCGCACACACACATACTGGAGACGTTTAAGCTGTCTCACTAGTCCCTTCGCCCCTCTGAGGAGGGAGAACATTACAGCTCAGGGCAGAGAGGCACTGATAAGGTGACAGGGGTGTGACGTGAGCCGAGGGTGCGATGACCGCAGATAGCACGCACTCCACCAGAGAGTGTGTGTCCTCGTGTGCGTGTGTGTGTGTGTGTGTGTGTGTGTGTGTGTATGAGAGAGAGTTGTGGCTGTTAGGGTGTAAAGTGGGAATGATGAGGGTAACCCCGTTATCGGCTCAGTCTGTGTCAGCACCTCCATCTGGTGTCGGCTCTCCTACCACAGTCCCTCTGTGTGTGGGTGCGTGTGTGTGTGTGTGTCACGATAGTTGTCTGGTGAGCAGGAAGTGCAGTCTGGGTCATACTGGTGACACATACAGCACAGCCTTTCTCAAATGCTCTTTATGAAACAAAAAAAAAATCACATTTTAACAACAAAATTTTTTTTTTCTTTTTTCAAATATTTCATTTCTAACCTGCTGGCAATACAATGTTTTAGCCACCATCATTGTCGCTGCCTCTTCTGTTTAATTCGTTGAGTTAACTTTACCACAACTATTTTTAATTCAAGACTCCAGTATGGAATATCTGGAGAGAACAAGCGAGTCTCAGCAGCTTTAGTCCTCTACTGCCAACTACTGGAGAAACACATGAACTGCAGAAACTTGCAATAACTTGGAGAAGATTACCTTCTTCTCACACACCACTCACATCATGTGCTGTAGATACAAAAGATGCTGAATTTCTTGAAATTTGTGACTAAATCAATTTATATTTTGCATTTTATAAAAAAAATGGTTAGATTAGTTCTTAGAAAACTGAGGCTTTGCAGTTTCCTTTTGCTGTGTGTGCTGGAAATAAATGTTTCCACAGGACAGTAAAAGAGATAAATCAGTTTATATGGTGTCTTTTTTTTTCTATATGTTCTGAAACAAGTTTTCTTCCAGGATAGCCATGTATTTAGCTGCATTCATCTTCTTTTGTCAATGCTGACCAGCTTGTCAGTTCAATTCAAATCTAAAAATACTTCCACTCCCAAGGGAAAGTTCTCCAAAACTCATTATTGACGCTGAAGGCCTACAGCGTCATTCTATCCCCATGTTTCACTGTGTTAGTTTATCTCCGCGCATACAATAATTTGCATGCGGACAAAGAAGTTTATTTGGTCTTATCTGACCCAACCATCTTGTTACACATATTTCCTGTGTCACCTGCGTGGCTTTAAACCACGGGTGTACCAATTGCGGTTTTCTGACAGATCACCGATCTTCAAAAAGCCTGACCTGCCGATTCCAATTTATCTTTTGAGCTAAATATAGCCACAAAGTTGCTAAGCTGGCAGCAGTGGGGTGACTATTGTTAACCTGGTGGGCGGGTCAATCAGTTGCTAGTCCTCTCTCACAGCAACAGAGCAAAAGGTGACAGTGGCTGATTTTCAGACTTCTGTGGAGGTAGATGAGATCTGCTGATAAGGTCGGTTTCTCCAGTATCGGATGATCTACGATCACACAAAATTAAGGTAATCGGGCACCACTGCTTTAAGCTGAAGTTGTTATTACTTTCTTTTAGCACAGACTTGCACATTGCATGTTTAACAGTTGTCCAGTCAAAACCTTCTTCTACCTCAACTGTGGGGAGAAGAAGTTGCCATGGTTCTCCTGGCAGCTTCTCCAATCAGCACTCTCCTCGCCTTCCATTTTAGCTGAAGTGCTCAGTCTTATTTTGGAAGGTTTGCAGCCGTACCATACTCTTTACGTTTTGGGATGACAAACTGAGCAGTCCTCCAACAGATGTTTTAAGCTTGGGCTATTGCTTTTCCATCGCTTGTGTTCCTTTGTCTTCATGACAGTCGCTGCTAATTAATGTTGTCTAACAAACCCGAGGCAAACGCAGACCAGACGTCTACCGCTGAATTTTATTTAAGGGTATTTGAAAAAGGTTACGTACTTACGTACAAATGTACACCCTGGTTTTTTGGATTTCTACATCTTCTCAGAAATGTTTTTTGTTTTATTTTGTTTTGTATACTGTATCCCGGTGTGGCTCTTGGCCAGTTCTCCCTCAAAACATAGATTTTATCTCCAGAGACTTACTGGTAAAATAGGGGTTAAATAAAAACAAATAGAAACCATTTATCGTTTTCATGCCACTTCACATCTATTGTGTTGGTCTGTTACTTCAAATCCAACTGATATCCAACTAATGCTGGTGTGTGGTTCCAACACATCAAAACGTAAAAAGAAAAAAAAAATTCAAATTTTTTGATTTCCTCTGCAAAACACTGCAACTAACGACACTTTATCATTAAACATATACATCGTCAAGAACAAGGTACACGAAAAAGATCTGTAACATATGGGTAGATTTCCTCTAATAAAATGATTGCAAATGATAAATATGGACAAATATGGATATAACTCATTGTGAAAAAAAAAAAAAACATCAGTTTGATTGCAAGGGGAGATCTCTGCAGAGCCATTATCATTCAAGTGCATCTTCACACCGAAGGACACGGCAGAGCTGTGGAACTATTTGTGGCTTGGAGTGTGTGTCAGTGTGTGAGTAAAACAGAGATATAGTACAGCGTTTTTAACTGGAAGACTCGGAGAACAGGTGCACAGCTGTCTGCGTGGTGTCATATAAACAGAGCAGATAAGGCGGCGTTGTCTATGTAGGTGTGTATTTGTGTGCGTTTTTGTGGATGAGAGCAAAGTAAGTCAATTTTATCAAAAGCTGCAGCAGGCAGTAAAAGATGCAAATAGGCTCAATAAAATATCTGTTGGTTTTTTTTTAAATCTAATAGTGATGATGCAGTGTCTCTCCTCTCAATAAACCACAGCAGTAAATGGGTGGTGGATTTATACATAACCATATTCTGACCAGAAGGTTAAGTGTTCCTAATAGTTATAAATGAGAAGAGGGACATTACTTTTGTTTATTGGCATGCTTCTCCTTAGGTCCTCCCTCCGCCTTCACTGATTCCAGTAATATAACACTCACCGCGCTGTACAATGAGATTAGGCTGTGACACGGGCTCAGCACCATTCACCGACAAGTCCGCGCCGTGAACTCTTCACCCGGGCACGACAGTGACGGCACCGCGTCGAGACGCCGCGCGGAGGCGGGGTTTATCCACAAACAGGAAGGAGCTAACTCAGTGCAGCTGTGCGCGTTCTCCGAAGCCACAGGAGCGCGCGTCTGCCTCGGAAAGCATTACACGTTCAAGGCTGCCATCTACCGACGGAAACACGCAACGACGCCTCGAAAACTGGAACTGTGCTGCATCACTGAACAGAACCAGCTTTATACCCTATATAATGTTTACATATTTTTTATGTTGCTATAGGAGTTACAGTAATATTCAAAGAAACAGCAAAACAGTACTGTATATTTAAAGCACTGACTAGAAACTGCTTTAAACTTAAATACTCTAATGTTTAGATTTTTTTTTGTCCTGTAAGCAATTACAGTAATATTAAAAAAAATAATTATTATTATTATTTTGGGTTTAGCAAAACGGTACATTTAAAGCACTAAAAATTTTGTTAAATTGTCCCAGAATATTGTTGCATTGCATCAAAAGAACAAAAGGAGCAGACACAGAATGGACACAGAAGTCTTTTTATTGAACTGTCTTTACAAAGTTTAACTCATTCAAGATTTCAATTTGGAAATATATCAAAGCCCAACTCTAGTTGGAAATCGGACTAAATAATACAAACCTGAGCCCAGTATTATTTAAACTTAACCAAACTAAGTTTAATGTTTATAAAACCCTTTTTTCTTTTTTTTTTCTTTTTTTTTACTATCTTGAAGGCACAAAAGTCTGTATTTTGGGTGCACTCTATCAATATGACCCCTTTGGAGCTTAATCAAACATGAAAATCACAACACATAGACTTGGGAAACTACAATTTAATCATTCTAAACTGTTGTAGTGTGAAATCCTTATTCTTTCAAAAAAAACAAAGTGCTCATCTGAGCTGCCGCTGTTGTTGCTTTGATTAGTTTGAACATATTTTTCACAGGGAAGAACTGCAATTTTATTTATTTTATTTTTTACACATCTGTGACGGCACAGTGCTTCCCTGGGTGGCCTCAGCTACATCTGACATTCAATTATTAATTAGTTCTTTGTATCTCTTGTTCGTAGAGAAGTAAACAAAAATGTCCCCACGTGAGATGAGAAGTTTTGTTGTCATCTCACTGACAACAAAACTTTGACGAAAGACGAATAAATAAATAAATAAATAAATAAATAACTAAATAAATAAATGCATTGTTCAGTAATGATGTATTTATGCAGTAAAGTTGGTCTGGATGGTAGCATAGAGTGTGGTCGGTGTGAACTTAAAGAGTCAACAATGCAGTCTGAATAACGACTGATCAACTGTACCTTGCATTAAAAACAAAAATCGAAGTACTGTGAAATCCTGGAAGGGGACCTGTTACTTCAGAGTGTCACAGAACAACCCAAATGATACGGCTAGGGCTACAAATGAATGGCTTAGATCATAACTTATCCATGTGTTGATCTAGTCTATTTGCAACCTAAGTGCATTCATGAATCCAACGCAGGAGAATTGCTGTTCACGCACACATTACGTCCAGTCGCACTGAACTTGAAAAATTGCAGCCTATAGGAAAGCAAAGTTTGCAGAGACAAAGAAAATCCCAAAAGCCTTCCACATCGCATAAAACCATGACCAAATCCAGTAACGTTTGTAGCTATGTGCAAAATGTGAAAAATTTAAGGGGTCTCAATACTTTAGCAAAGCACTCTTTGGCTTTGTGCTTCTGAAAATGTACACTTGGATTTTATTATTGCTATTATTATTATTATTTTTATCTGAATATTGCTGCCCACATTCGGGTCAGTTTTTCTACAAACTGCCAGGCTTCAATATTATGTCAGAAAATAACACCTTATTTTTCCTTATAGTTTTTTATGAACCGTAGAACCAGCTAATCATCAGCTATTTTGCAGAAGAAAAACATAACGGAAACAAGGATGTTTCACTGTTTGGTTCTCAGAGCAGGAACTGTGTTGCTCTCACACGGCAGTTTACATGAAGAGTAAACATCCGTGTCAACGCCCTGGAAACAGAAGTGTGATTCATTTCCACAGCGCATTTCTCATGGGTGGGAATATAAAACGTTTAACAGAGTCATTTTATATGAACCTCATTCAGGAGCTTCCTTTTAAAATGAGTTGTCATTAATTTCAATGGGAATTTACAACGTTTTCTTCTCTTAAATCACAATGAAGGTAGGGACATTTCATAACTACCTGCTTGTTTTCTTCCCTTTTCCGCATCTTTATCAGTTTTGTTTCTGTAATCTAAATTGTTGTGGGAGTAATACTAAAATAAAAGTTTACTGGCAATTACTGAAAATCCATTAACCCAATTAAAGGGGTGGGGATATTTGTAAATGGTAAATTGTTGTCAGACGTTAGATGAAAATAGCAGGGGAAGTTCTGTTAGATTTAAAACGAGAAACAAAGAAAAAGAGAATAAAAGAGGTGACAAAGACCTAACAAAAGCTCGCATGGGCTAACCTGTAGGCGCTATTCTGCATTTTGACCTCTAGGTGGCAGTAGAAGACAAAGAGTGGCTGCAGCACTCAGCCATCTGGCAAATTGGTGTCTGTTACAAAGTGACTGTTACTTTGGGTTTCTAACACACTAACCGGGTGCTGACATTTGGGAAAGTTTCACTTTCAGTGAACATGTCATGTTGTAACAGTATGTTTGGACAGCCCGAATACGATGCTGATTATGAATCCCAAATAATCATTTACATGAAAAAACCCGCATTTAGTTATTCAATAGTAAAACTAAGATTTTTATTTATTTATTTTTTTTTTTTTTCTGAGGTGTGCAGGGCTATTAAGAATCAGGTATGTAAATTTAACCCTCTGGCTTATCATTAAATTACATGGGCTCGTCTGTATATCAATTCATATCTGTCTCCCTCTGCCGCCTCAAATTGATTTCCATCTAATTCCATTACAAGCAGCTAAACCTGCATCCGTGATCATCTGCACATAAAACTATAATTGACAATCTTCTCGACTGTCGTCAAATTAGTGCAGATTAAATGCAACGTGCAGGCGCGTATCAGGCAGACCATAATTATGAACTGTTTACAGCGCCGAGAGGAGAGAGAGGAGGGGTGAAGGAGGTGGGGAAGCACGAGGGGGACGGAGGAACGGGGGCTTCGTGGGGGGAGCACATTGGTTAATGGTGTTGTTTATTGTGTTGCAGGAGCCCCGCGTTTCCGGTGCATCAATCCTCGTGTCAGTGCCTGGGCCCCGGTGTCGCCCAGGAGTGATGGCCGTGCGGTGATTATAACGGAATAAAAGGGACGTAATGAAGTGCTTTCCGCCCCGTTATTCTCATATATGCCCGACTGCTGTCAGCCTTGACGCTCCACTCCTCCCCCCACTCGTCTCTCCAGCTCCTTCTCTAGAGCTGTGTTCTCCCTTTTTTTTTTGTTTCGTCTTCATTAGGTTAACATAAAAATAGTCTTATTTTTTTAAACTGAAAACAATCCCCCCCACCCACCAAAAAAAACAAAAAAAACAAAAACAAAAACAGCCAAGTCAGTACTGCCTCTCCTGCCTCTGTAATGCATTAATATGTGTGGTATTCGCCATTTTTCAACATTTGATTCGTGGCTGTGATATGTGTAAGCTAAAGAGGGTGAGAGAGAGAGACTAATGGAACAGGTTGGTCGTGATTAATTTTAGAAATAGAGAGTAGATTGTAGTAATTAAACAAAACAAGGTAAAGCAAACGACTGGGATGCCATCTGGGCCCCGCAGGCTGAGAGCGCATGCATTTACCCACTGCCAAGCCCACCATTTATTTACCCTTATAAAGATGCTAGGGGACCGGCTGAGGCTCACCGCCTTGTTTGTGTATGGATCTGTGTGCCTTAGAGTTTATGCCACAGAGAGAGAGAAAAAAAACATCACAACAAATGTCATTGGATGGTTCCTGAAAAGGTTGGTCAGGTGGTTATTCAGTAAATGCGTAAACACTAATTACCCGCTGTCACACAACTGTGTCCCTCTCTTTAGTTTCAACAAGATAGGAAAATAACGCTCCGGCATCACTTTGCTGCACATTTGACATGGTAGCATGCTGTCACACTGCATATCGCCCATCATGGATGCTGCACATCAAAATTAATGCAACGGTGACTTGGATACTGGAGCATTGAACCAATTTTATCATTTGGTAATCTCACATTACGCTACTCAATCTGTAAAAGTTAACTCAGTTCGGCATGCAGGTTGCTTGAAACTGAAAGTGTTACTGACAGTCTGACCTACATTCTGATTATTTTAGCTAATGTGTAAGTGATCACCACCAGAGGGGGTTAATGGAGCATTGACATTTCTTTCTCAGATGGTCAGTTGATCCTTAAATATTTATATATAGGAAGTAAACACTGAATTCCACACCTTGGGTGCCTGTACACATGCGCTATTCAGAAGAGTAGCACCTCAAAAGTAAGAGACATAGTTCAAACGCTTATGTTGAATGGATGTTCAACCTAAACCTTTTCTCTCTTCCCACAGTTAGATCCATGTAAGACCTTGTTCATACGCCAGCACATATTGCAGATAGAAAACAGTGTGACTATAGCGTGAGAACTCCCATCATTTTGGTCTATAATTGCGTCGATTAACAGCATGTGTCTGTGATTTAATGACAATAAAAATCTGATAAATTGCATGTGCTTTGATGCATAAATGGGGATAATCTTGTAATTGTTTTTTTGTTTTTTGTTTTTCACGTAGTATTGAGCACATTTGCGTGTTGTGATCCCAATAAAAAGAAAATTGGTCAAAGTCAGAACTGGTGGTGGGCCCAGACCTCAAAAGAAAGTCAGTATTGGCCGAGCACTTCTGAGGAAAATCTTGGTGTACCACGTATTTGTATTTGCGTTTGCATTGGTAGAGCCATCCGTTCCGTGTCACCCCTGCTGATGATCTTTTCCACTTTGCTGGATAAACACCACACCAGGCGATGGAGAGCGAATGTTCAGAGTTGCAGAACAGAGACACTGATGGGACCAGATTAATTAACACACACACACGCACGTACACAGAAACAAAATACACACACACACACACGTATATAGAAGTTTAGATGTTTTCCTTCAGCTTCACACCAGTGGACATCTCCCCACGCTGTTCAGGCTCGGTGTTATTTTTGAAGTCAGTCAACCATCATCTTAATCTGGTCTCTTCATTTCGCCCGGTGCTTCGGAGAGGAAAGCTGTGTGGGAGCTGGGTGCGCATATGAAATTGCTTACATTATATGCTGCAATGTTTTTCCAATGGGCTGGAACATATTAAGCTGAAAATGAATAGCGGGTCTTCTCGACACCATGTTGCGCGGTGCCTAAGCCTTCACTTCCCCTTCTCCGGGTGCTCCATCATGACGACAGCTGTCACTTTTATTGCCTGTGTATGTCTCTGCCTGTGTGCATATACTGTGTTTGGCCCATATGCTTGAGAGTATCTGTATTTATGCGACTGTGCTCGCCCGCTATCGCACAGCCGTGTGCGGCGGCCCTCTGTAAAAGGTCATGTGTTGAGACAAAAGATCACATCTGTCTGACTCCTGCTGGAAGGGAAGTCATGCACATCTATTTGTTTTAGTAGGCTCATACAAATCAGCAAGATGTATAAATGATGCTCACACAGCTGATTTCCATAAATATGACATCTTTTATATAGCCCAGAAGGTGAACTTTGTGTGCAAGTGAGCGTGTGCATGTGTTCACATATGCATATTTATGCTTGTGCATGCTTGTATGGAAAAGTGCATGCGTATGTGTGTGTGCGCGTGTGCGTGCGTGCGTGCGTGTGTGTGTGTGTGTGTGTGTCAGACGGTGGCTCATTGGTATGCTGAGCGTCTCCGGTTCCCCTGTGGTGCTGGGTGGGATAGGAAGCATCTGTCACCTCTGCAGAGATCCAGCATGCTGCCGACTTAACCCTTAAAGTGCTGCATCACCTGAGGGCTGCTAACAGAGAGAGAGAGAGGTGGAGGGGAAAGCATAAGAGAGAGAGAGAGCTTCCCATTGGTGGACTCAGCTAGAGTGGGAGGGTCTCCTGTCCAGAGTTTTGGCTCAATTGATAAATTAAAGGGGCGGAACAGATGAAGGCGGTCATGGCCCATCCCAAATGGAGGTGGAGCCACGTTGCTGCAGCAACCTAACACCTTGACAAGCGATTGAACAATCAAGAATATTGCTGACAAATTGCTCTCTCACTTTCTCCCCCCCATCTCTCCCTCATCCTCTCTTTTTGCCTTTACTCGACTTTTTTTTCCGGCACACAACTGTAGGTTTTTCTTATGTTAAGATCTATAAAAAAAATATAAAATAAAGCTGTGAAATGAAAAATCATTTAAAATTATGCTTTTCATAGTTTGAAGACCTGCTGTGCAGAACGGAGACTGGAAATCGTAATATGGATGAAACCCATGGCGCAGAAGATGCGACTGTCCAATGTAAATCAAAATATGATATAATGTGCCACACATTACTGTAGCTAAAAAAAATACTAATCCATGAAACTTTCTTGTTATAAGATTTTCGTTCGATCAGGTCCCAAAACTGCTTCATTTGATGAGGAAGAGCAGCCATCCAACTCCTCACTCTGTCTCTGAGGTTGAACTCAGTCACTCTACTATTGAAGCATGTTTAAGCCTTAAGATATTAAGTAAGCCACAGAGCCAAAGAGTCACTTACGGCTCCGGAAACGCATTACTTTTCTGGCTCTGATCTAACATGATGAAAACTATGACCCTACCTCAATATGGCCAAAGCTAAAAGTGCAACAGGTTAAGTTTCCATCCACTGTTAAAGTAAAACGGTGAGGGTAAAAATGAGATTGGTCCAAGGGACCAGTTAGTTACAGTTTCTGTCCCAGGGCATAATAATAATTATTATTATTATTATAAATGCGTTTAGTATTATCTCTTCATTACAGAGGCAATGACATGGAGCAGGACCAGCTCAGGTTACATCAGCGTTAATTTACATGTAGTTAGTTGTTTACTATAGAAGATAACAGTTCTTCCCTCTTAGCATGGACAATATTGAACCACGTAATCTTGGCTGTTATTGCTCCTGGTTGCATGCAGCAGACTTATTGGAAGTAGCTTTTGCAAACTTTCCAGCTTAAAATAGTTTACTGTCAAACTGAACATAATTAAAAAAGTAAACTGCAAAACTTTGTTTATGTTCACAAAAATATGCGGGGACATCGATGAGCTATAGTCAAACCAGGGCAGGTGAGAATGACTGCTTTAAACTGTTTATTTTTAAAGTTGGTCTTTGGATTTTGTGCCATTCAGCGTCTGGATAATGTTAATAGAATAAAAGAAAAATGAAGTATGCATTTTTAATTCCTACAAGTGCGTGTGTGTGAAAGAGAGAGAGTGATTCTGTCCTCTGGGTGTCATTGAACTCTAATATAAATCAGCTGGGTGTGTGAGCGTCGAGCTGCAGTAAATTAGCTGGATTTTAATTGTGTCTGTAATAGATGACTATAATTAGTCAAGGCTCTTCTTCAACCTTTACTGCCCTGATATAATCATCTTCCATCCAAACTATACATCCTTTTTGCATCTCCATCTCTCCATTCTTCATCCCCCCCGTACCCTGAAGGGACAGAAGAGATCTTCTCCCCCTCCTCAAAGGATCCCCCAACCCAAGAAAGTCCCTCTCATCTATCTCAGGAAATCCTGAAACCACACAAGGAGTTGAGTCATCTTCAGGGTCGTTCACCCTGTACAGGAGCTTATAAGTACGTTTTAAAATTAGGAATTTCTTCTTCACATCAGGTCACTTTAACACAGGCCATCCTGCTAACTTTCTTAACATTATATTGAGATAAGAGTCCATTCTCTGAACTTAAAGTTAAGCTATGACTAGGAAAGTGCTATTTAGATCAATTCTATTGTGTGACTTAAATAGAGGATAGTGTAAGAGAGGACCAAGGACTCTAGACAATATAGAGATGATATGTGAAAAGGAATGGTCAAATAACCATCTGTTGGCTCCAACCTTGAGGGATGTTATAAGAAACTAAATGCTGTCCCATTCACAAAAAGGCAGTTTCACAATATAATTGCATTAAAAGTGTTAAATATCGAGTCACAGAGAGTTTGCAATAGTTAGTTATTTTAACTAACTACTCTGTTAGTGCACTAAATAATGAATTTCCATTAAAACATGCCTCTCATCATCTTTACCAGATTCCTCTAGCCCCTCTAGACTCAGGGGCTAGAGGTTTGTCCTGTAACTGTTTGGTGTTTCCAGTTCAATCTCCCACTCTGTCTGTCTCTGTCATGTTGCGAGACACTTCACTCTCCTTGTCTGTTGGTGGTGGTCAGAGGGCCAGTGGAGCCAATCGAACGACAGCCTCTCTTCTCTCTGTCTGCCTCAGGACAGCAATGGCTACGGTGTAGCTTACCACCATGCGGCTGCTAATGTGTGAATGAATGGGTGAATGACTAATTGTAGTGTAAAGCACTTTGGAGTCCTTGGATTTGATAAAGTGCTATACAAATGCACACCATTTACCATTTCCCTTTCATTCGCAAGGAACTAGGCTTCTGGAAAGTACTTTAATACAGTTAATAAATGAGAATGTGAATGAAAATATGATTTTACTCTGTATATGATATCAGCGCACCCCTGAACGTCAGCAATTTATTTGAGAAAAGTACTGGTCGTGCAGAGTTGGACCTGTAAGTACAAGGAAGACTATCTGAGAATTCAAAGTCTTCCTCTGATAACTCTGTAAAGTACCTAATCTCTAACAAGTGTGAGTGACAGAGGGGTGGGAGAAATGGGATCTGACGTTCCTGATGGCCTTCACCCGATAAGGCAAGACAAAACTGAAAAATGTTGCTGCAGAGAGATCCATGCACTGATTAGGCCCGTGTTCGATTCCTCCGACCGCCGATTCATCAGTGTCCACCAGCACCTGTTTAGCGGGTTCTCCGGTGTCAGCGTGGTCACATTGCTGTCGGGACCTCGCCAATCTCTGTCGCACAGTATCAACGTCCGAGGGAGCGGGAGTTCACCCTTGCCCCTTTCAAGACGCAAACACACAAGTGCAACAGAGGCCTGCAACCCAATCACAGCAGCAAATCTGATAAAGTGCGTGTCCTAACCCTTCCTGATACATACAGACCACACATAAGTTCAAATGAAACTAAACACACACCAATAACCCCACGCTAGTTCATTCTGAGATATGACCCCCCCCTCCATGGAGTTCCTTGGTCACCAATCAGGACCACTTTGTCAAGGCACAGGTAACCGTGACGACTCTAATCCCTGGGCAATCGGCTGGTCATTCATCACCGCCTTGGGAGGAGAGCAAGAGGAGGGGTAGAGCAAGAGAAGCAGAGAAAGGAGTGGGGCAGGGGGGCGGTTTGACACAGACAGGGGCAGCGGTGCAGACAAATGGCCACCAAAATTCCGTATTAATCAGCAACTGATTTGCTGCCCCTTTAAAGCCAATACCACTTAAAGACTTGAGAGATAGAGGATAGGGAGGAGGGTGCAGAATGGAAGGATGGTAGAAGGTTGGCTCCAAAGACCAGACAAAACAAGGACACAAAAAAAAAAAACAAATAAAGGAGAGAACAAAAAGGGGAACAAAAAAAAAACAGGAAAGTACAATACCAGAGTCTACTGTTGCATTAGGAGTTCAAGTTGTGACATAGTAAAACGCTGTGTAAGATGCTCTCTGCACACATACAGAAACACACACTAGTACCACCCCCCCCTGTTGATTTGTCACTGGAGTTGATCAATAGCTGTGATGGAAACAGAATCAGCTCAGATGGATTAAACGTCCCAGTGGCTCTGACGTTATTTTCCCATTAAGAGAAGGCTAATCATTACCTCGCGCACACACAAAAACAAACACGCGCACACACCAACTGCATGCATTCATACACACACCCAAGTACAGAGCAGTGCACACATCCCTGCTGCGCAACGCACTTTCATATCAGCCCAAGCGCCCTTATCAGCATGAGCATGACTTTACGGACATGACGGACCTAACAACACACAGACGCACAGATGCACACTACACACCCCCCATTAAGGAAAGGCACGACCAAAGTGCTAACAGTGTGACTGTATCGATCCGAGGCGGCTTCCCTCAACAACAACACGGCGTGCTCTGAAAGAAAACACCACACTTATCACTTTAATTGACAAGAAAGTAGCGCTTTACATGTTGTTCACTTTTCATCAGTTTGCTTTGGAAATCCTGTAAAAATCAAACACACGGTGATCGATGTGAATAAGTGCCAATGCAGTCGTGTCATTTGTTCAATTTACTGAAAAAGAAAACATAAAAATCTGCTTCATAGACAATATTTTCATAAAACAATGTCTGATGTTGTTTAAAGGACCGGATCTAAAGACGGTTTACTGACATTGAAAAAACAAACAAACAATAATGACGATTTTATTAGAATGATACAAAAATGGCAGAGATTTGTGGAAAGCATTCCATAAAGACGACCGTTATAAAAAGCTCCAGTACAGGGATGGAACCTAATTTAACCCAACTTAAAAAATGAGCTTAACCAGATGCTTCCTGTGAGGCAAAAGGGCAAAAAATATCACTGGTGCCTCACTTATCAGCATCGCTAACTATGTCTGATTGGACGCTTTTGTTATTTATACAGAGGCCCTCCAACTTCTCCCAGTTCCGTATTTACGGATTCACATATTTGCTGAATTTTTTTTTTTTTTTTGGAATGTAATTCTGCAGATTTTTCTCCAGAGCGTATCTTGAATATTTCAAAGACAATTCAGATTGGTAGGCTGAAATACTTCAGCGCAACGCTACCTGACACACCACTGACTGGCAATTGGAAAAGCAGCCAATCCAGGAGCGCCATTTATTTCCCTTGGTGCTTACTGGTTGTACACTCAAGAGCGGAGGTAAGAAAGACTTATGTTAGCTTCTGCGGTAGTGCTAAGACGGTTTCCGCTGTGCATTTAAGGTGTATTTTGTGTCTGAACTGTTTGAACAGGGAGATAAACATGATTTTAGAGGAGATGTCGAATATTCATAGCCTTCAATTATTGTGGTCCGTAACCCTGCAAATACCACAAATTTACAGTTTCTTTTTTAATTAATCAGTGTCTAGGAACTTTTCATCAGTAATTCATAACTTCCTGTTAGGAATTACTAATGAATTATTCCTGTGGTATAAATAAAATATGACACAAAGGGTCATTTCAATGGCCCACAGTTTTAAATTTGTAAATAGAAGAGAACATGCCACTTAAAGTAAGGTAAAATGTGTGTTGACCTCCATAAGTCAAAGGATAGCTGCGAGACTTAATTGCCAAAAGTAGTTACTCACCAATTCGTATCATCAAAGTAAGTCGTTTCAGTCACTTTCAATGCTACATGCACACTTCTGCTATAAATATTTGTGAAAGAATGGGTCACTTTGAGGAACTCAGTGAAACTGTAGTCATAAAATTTCTTCCAACTGGGTTTATGTTGTGAAACTGTTTGTCAAGGATTTAGACTTAGTCTCTTAATTCCACTGAAAGGAACTCTCAATGCTTCAGCATACCAAGATTTATTAATTAATTAATTAATTAATTAATTTTTGACAACTTCACGCATCCAACTGTTTGCCAACTAAAGGGGAAGCTTCTCTTAATTTGAGAACATTTGGTTCTGCTGGAGTGGAATCTACATCTTGATGAGTCAGGGAATTTTCTTTTAGCTGCAAAAGGCAAACAAATGCACTGTCGAGCGAGTGATCGTAATGTTATGTCCGATCGGTGCAAAAGAACTGTCAGAGTCGCAGCAATGAAAGCGTAAAAATGAGTCCTGCATGCCCCACCGTGTGAGAACTACTGTACAATAACTGCGTGACAGCGCAGCACAACCAAGCAGGGACTCTTTGCATTTAAATAGCTTGTTCAACGTAATGAGAACACAGTTTCATTACAGGTACAAAACCCCAATAAAATTCTTATTTTAAATGGAGCTCCATACTTAAAAAAAAAATAAAAATACACAGCAGTGAAATCATTACAGCATTACAGTCATCAGAGCACTTGACCTACTAGAACTTTTTTTTCCGGTACATCAACGATCCATGGTGCCGTAGGAAAAGTAAGAGCAGGTTCTGTAGGCAAAATTCTCTTTATTTATTTTAATCGGATAGTATATTGAGTAGAAATGCAGGCTTTTGTTTATTATCCTAGGACACCATTCCTGTACCAATTAACCATAAACCTTAGCGACAGAAGGCTGTTTAGCAATGTGGTAAGCGCAAGACAGTAAATACTGTGCGTGACCAAGGACGCCGAGGTGAAATGATACATTATACGACATGTGATGCAGGAAACGGCACAAGCCAGAAGAGCAGAGAGAAGGAGAAGGAGAGTGATAGCTCTGTAGGGAGGAAGCGAGAGACCATCTGCTGTTGGCTACCTGCTGTTCCCCCCTGCCCCTCTCTCTTTCTGCACCTACTTTCCTTTTCTTTCTTTTTTTTTCCCCCCTCCCCATTTCTCCTGCAGTGTATAAAGATACTCAGTCAGTTAGAAGCAGAGACCCTGTGCATGCACACTTGGGACTCAACACACACGCACATGCACACACACACACACACACACACACACACACACACACACACACACAATATAGGGCAAGGAAGCAAGACATTTCCAGATAATTTGCGACTTTGAATTTCATATATATTTTTTCCGTCAACCGGCATTGTTCCACTTCTTCTGTTATCCCTCAATATGCTTGCCGCTTTTCATCCGCGTCTCTTTGTCACTAAACGCGCCGACGTGCGGCATACACAAAGACGCAACAGACACACAAAACACGTACACACCTACTGTGAGAGGGCCTCTCTAATGGATTCTGAAGATTCCAATTTCCCCTCTGCCACCAAAGACAGAAAACCCTCTGAGCTCAATTACCCCTGTCTTACACTCACCAGACGAGACCAGACGTGAACACACACACACACTCACACACACACAAGCACATGCAACTTGGACGTATCGTAGGTTGTAATCATGCACGTACACACACACACACATACACACACACACACACACACAACGGTTCTTGCACACCTTAAACCACTGTGACATGTCGAGAATCACACAATCAGCGGCACGCAGTCAGACTGAGAGGAGTATTAGTCTAAGGTAGATTTCACGTGATAGAAGCTAACCGGGGGAGGGAGGGAGAGAACAATTGACGTGGAGGTCAGGAGGATGCAAAAAAAGGAGGAGAAGAAGAAGAAGAAGAGAAGGTGGAACAAAAGAAGGTAAGATGGGAGGACAGGACAAGGTGGAGAAATATGAGAGCAAAGCTGGAGTGCTGAAAGAAGATGTGAAGGAGATAGGAGGGCAGAGCAGCACGAAGGCGCGAGCCTTTGGGCTTTTACACAATCCACTCTTCCAGAAACCTTATTAAATTCTACAATTAGCTGTGCGTCTCAGGCTATAAATAGGCTCACTTTTTCCATTCCGCCGTGTCAGTCAGGGAGCCGGGCTTCGACTGCAGGGGGAAACAAAACAATTTAAATTATAGCGAGGCTCCCTCTTTGTCTGGCCACCCTTTTAACGGGATAATTACTAGTCTATTCATTCGCGCTCGGCCAGGGCGATATATCACCTCAGCGCGCCGCGGCCCAGCTCTCTGTGATAAACGTCTCCTACCGGGGAGGAGGGGGGGAAGGGGCGGCTGCTGAGGGTTAACGTGTGCCCGTTGATATCAGTTTACTGTCTGCTGCTGGCGTACACCAAAAGCCCTGTCTGCGTTATTAAATAGCCTCCTGCCAGATTCCGGAGAGCACGAGAGGCAACGCAAACTTGGGTTGCCAGAGTGGCACCGACTCTTCCCCCCGGGGCCCCTTGCTACGAAGAAACGAACGAGGAGAAGGAGAGACAGGGAGGTTGAGGGGATGAAAGGGAGCGATAGGAAGCGAAAGACATCTATTATTCAGCACGGCCCCGATGCCTGCATACGCACGCCATTAAAAATAGGAAATCCATAGCGGAGACAAATGGCTTCTAAATGAAGCGCTACAGGAGGAGAGCGGAGATAGGGACCCCTGTCACATGCGCTTTAATTGTCTCCCGGGGCGATAAGGGGATTTATCAAATTCATCGTGGCAGTGTAAGGGCTTTTAGGAACTACGACGATGAGTGGCTGGAGAAACAACGCAGCACGTGTTTGTTCGTTCAAACAAACGCCGGCGCACGATGGGAGCGGAGGGCTGTTAGACAAGCACAAATATTCCAAATCTGGGCCAAATTAGTCTTGACAGAATAAAACTCAATGCATGTAATGGGTTGTAAACAAAAGATGATTATGCAGTTTAAGGGCATGTTTATGATTAAAATTAGAGATGCATCGATGAAGATGTTGTGTCTCTAGGTTTTATTGACTTTTGCTGATACCAATTCCCAATTCTGGCCAGTTTTTTTTTTAAAAACCCGATGAGGTTAAAATCAAATCAGAATAAACCAAAGTCTACAAGCGCAAGTAGTAGGATTTTTTCTCCAACTCAGAAATGTATGTTCTGTGTAAAATCTGTATTTTAACAAGTTAAGTTTAACAAGTGCATTTAACCTTAGGAGGCTGCCAGTTTTCGTGGTGCAGAGAATAAGACTTCAAGTCCCTGATTTGAAGGCTTGTGTCTTCTGCAGCTAATTCAAGTAAAGACAAAAGTTGGTGATGTTTGTTAATTAAATTGCTGAAGTTTTGCCTGAAGTTCATGAAAGCAAACTTTAAATTTTCTATTTCGTGCATCCATGTTCTTGACGGGAAATGGCATCTACCATCCAATCAAGTGGTATATATTCCTTTTCATTAAAAATGTTGCACTTCATCATTATTTTTATTACCACTCAAAAGAAGCTTGTAAATACTTTATAATTTCAATTCTGACTCTATTCAGTTTCGTTATATAGCACCAATTTGCAACAAGTGTCATCTCAAGAAAAGAAACAAACAGATCCAGTCTATATACACAGATCTAAAGTCAATTATTTTCCCTTATATAAACTCTTTTGAAATCAGTTGCCTATGGTCAAATTCAATCCAAGTTATAAAATGTTTTTCTTTCTGAGGAAGCCCAGTCAATACCCCGACTTTAAGCAACATCTCTTTGTGAACACGTATTTTGGAACAGACCACATTTGACTGCATTAAGTCATTAATTTCACAGTGATTGCTCATACTGAGAATGCATGTGATGATGGTGGAAAGGAAATCTCAATTTATCAGGAAGAAAAAGTGGGAGAACCTGGTGTTTGCTTTCTACCTACATAAGCTATATCTGTTTAGTAATCTAGGAGAGAAACACATCTGAACAGTAAATGTCTGAACAAGTTATGGGATGAAATACACTGACTTTATATGGGTTTTACCACAAACAAACAAAAATGTCATAAATAAAAAATAAATAAATAAATTCACTGAGTGTCCTGTTGCTGATGTGAACTGTCAAGGAAACGGATGGAGATATAAGAAAAACAGGTAAGAAAAGTTCCAAAAATTAAAGCCAGGGGGGAAAACAGGAAAAACCGTCAGCAGTCCATTTACAAGAGCAAACAAAAAAGGTAGGCACACAAACAAGTCCTGAGTTTCCATGACTTGACAGTAACAGGAGGTGGAAAGAAGATTCCTACTGTCACCATAGGAACAAAATAAACTGTTAAAGACATCCACAAAGAAACAAAGTGCCAAGCTAATGCATGAAGGAGGAAGACGGTGTTTTACACCTGGAATGTCTCATTTTTTAAAGGAAGCGTGAAGAGTAGCATAAAAACTTAGACTGATTTGTTCACCAAATTATATTACATGCTATGGCTGCAATGGCTACTGCACAGAAGACACACAGGTATTAAAGAAGTGAAAAACTGAAAAAACGCAGCTGAAAAGATCATTAATTGATTAACTTAATGTTATTTGGAAAACCAATTTATTTGAGGAAGCTCATGATAGCTTGGGCGAGTTAAAAAGAGACGCCGTCTCCAAACCTTTATTAGCTCTTTATGTTTTGCTCATAATTTCGGGTTGTTAGTTGTCGACGTTAATGTAGTTCAGTTTCAAGACATGCACCGTAACCTCTGTGCAGCTCGGATATTATCAATGATATTTTTCAATGCTATGGGCTATGGTAATATACCATTAATAAATTGAGGCAGCGCAGGGAAGTACCGACAGGTTTATTTGCCAGTATTTATTTTCTCGTGTAAAAGTTGTTTGTAGATTTCAGGCAGCACAAAGTGAGCCGTGCTGAAAGCTGGATCTTTGGGTCTCCTTCCTTCCTTCCCTCCCTCCCAAGCTGTCTCATCCAGCTCAACGGTGGTGGTGGATGGGGGATCTTCGGAGGGGGTAAAGGAATAAGGAATGACACATGGTGGTGCTTTTCTTCAAGATGCACATGGGCGCTGGAAACCTACACCTGACAGGGGGAACAGAGGGAGGTAAAGAGAGGTTGTCCTGGAGCGAAACCTGTTAAAGGCTGTGAAACACTCCAGGCTGTTGCGAAAGTTTATCTCTCAGGAACCCTAAATAAGCAGAATATAGTTAATCTGTTTTTTTTCCCTTTTTAATAAAGGATTTATTTATTTATTTTTTTAGTAAATCAGTCGCTCTTTAAAGCAAATTTAGGAAGCTGCTCTAGAAGGCAGGGATATTTCTTAATTAAGAAACTCTCCCGTAAATGTTTGCTATAGGCTGCCGTGTTTGTGCAGAGAGCCCATTTAGATGAATCGTCGTTTCCCCTGCCACCGCGATAAAGGGATACACCAGTTACCCGCAATTCTAATTTGAGTCATGCTGTTTTTATTTGCGCTGTGGCTAAATACACACAAACACGGCTGTCACGTGAGCTCTGTTTTTCCAAAGCTCACGGAGGCATGCAGCACGCCTGCTTTTGTTGTTGAGACATTACAAATGACCCCATTAAAGTTGATGACAAAAGTAATTAGCATTTAATTAGAAAATGAGCGCTTTTTATTATTGTTATAATTAACCTCCACTGATGTTACAACTGACCCTCGTTGAGGGAGCAGATTATGGCAATGTGGAAAAGTGCTTCAGATAACATTTTGGTTTTATTCTGATTTCATGCAGGATGCCTCAAGTTGGACAGTTCTGACGTATAGTTTGGGGCAAATTCGAAACGGACTAGATGTGATTTATCGTGTTGATTAGATGTTTTACGGGCGAAGGGGCTGGGGCAGATGGCATCACAAAGAAAGAAACTTTTGTTGAAATGTTAAAGCGGCATCTCAAGACATCTGCCTGGAAGTTATACCTTAAAACACAAGTGGGTCTTCTACATTGGTCTACATTGTTTAAATGACAAGAAATGTTGCTGAGGCCATCACAAAGCCGTGGCGTGGAGAAAATTTGTAGGCAGATCTGAAAAGCTGTGTGTAAAGTGAACAACAAATCTGACAAAGTCGATGCAGTTTTGCGTGGAGAAATTGGTCAAAATTGCAGCAAACTGCTGTCAGGAGCTCGTTGAACAATGATGAAAGTGCATGACCCAACATAAGATGGTAGGGAATAGATGTGAACTTTTGAGCTTAAAAATAAAGAAAAAGTTAAAATTCTCCCATTGTTCTGGTATCTAAAAATCATTCTGGTAATTCTGTCTAAAACAGGAAAAGTTAAGTTTGATTTAACTTAGAAAGAAAAAGTCATGTATTTTTTTGTATGTTGGATGTAAACTTCTAGCTTAAACTATAAAATGGTCATTTTGGGCTGGCCTTTTCGTTTTGTATTCAGATATTGTGCCCCAGAGTGGCTTGGTTTAATTTGTGACAGCGCCCCTGCTAAAAGCCTCTTTTGCCTATTAAGGGCATGAATCGAGGCAAATGAGTCATTAAGAGAGAAAAATGTATCTGCAGAGACCACAAAGATGTTTTGCCTAAGTGGAAATGTAGATGGGCGCAAAATAAGTGGCTCTGTTTTCCAGAAAGATTGCGACTGTGTGTTTGCGTGAACCTGTGAAAGTGCGTGTGTGTGTGTGTGTGTGTGTGCGTGTGTGTGTGTGTGTGTGTGTGTGCTGTCTTTTGTGATGGATGAACGACAGTCGGCATGGCAGCTCATCTCCTCTCAGGCGGCTGGGTGACAGAGAGAGATGTTACAGCGTACAGACTGTACAACTGCCACACAGCCAGGGAGGCAGGTGTCTCACTCACTCACACACACACACACACACACACACAGCCACACAAACCCCTACACGCGAACCGTTCACCTGTATGTGGCATCAAGGCACCCCAACCCCACCTCCTCGGCTCTCTCCTGCCCCCATTTCACAACCCTGCCACCTCTGTCTACCTGTCTCTCTTCCTCCTCCCCGTCTCGACTCGGCCCATGTTCCCTGTAAGTGAGCTGTCTCTTTGTGGGTGGCGGCCTCCTCGTCTCGTTCGATGCCTCAGACCTGAGCCTGTCAAATGATCTCCCCCGAACCCTCTACCCCACTTTTTTTTCTTTTTTTTTTTTGCCTCCTCCCAATATTTCCCATCCCAATCAATAGGAGTGTCATGAATATTTCACACACCTTAAGCAGAAACGAGTGAAGTGGGGGGGAGGAGGTGTGTCCTGGTTCCTGAGGTAGAGTGTGTGTGTGTGTGTGTGTATGTGTGTGTGTGTGTGCGGGGTGGGGGGCAGGTAGTTGAAGAATAGGATAGAGGGGGAATGGAGGGGATTATCGCTGTCAGGGCGCCAGTGTGGTGGAGAGATGGGGCTTCTCTTCCTGAGTCCGACAGGGCCAATAACTCATTAGAGGGAGAGAAATGTAGAGGTTAGGATGTGACAGGAGGTGAGGGAGATGTGAGGAGAGCTTCCCCTCGTCTTTTCCTACTTTCTGCTCCTCTTTCCCCCCCTCTCTGTCTTCTTTTTCTTTTCCCCATCCTCCTCATATCTCTTTTTTAATAACAAACCACCCCTCACGCACACACCGATACACCCCCTCCATCCCCTCTTTCCCTCAGCAGCTCCCTATAACCCTCTTCTCTTCCACTCCCTTCCCCACCACCACCACCACCGCTACCTCCTCCTCCTCTCCTCCCTCCTTCCATCTGTCTTTCTTGCTGCAGTGCCCATGCTGCCAGCCAGTATAAATCACATCTCCGGGCTTGGCTGCAATGGGCCTGAAAATAAAAAGGCATAAAAGTGTCGGGATGAGCTACGGGCTGGAGGGAGGGGAGGGGGGAGAATTCCTTTATGATGGGTCTAAATCCTCCTCCCACACTGCTTCGTGCACACACACACGGACACACAAACTGCTTGTGGACACTTGCACAATGTGGAGCCCCTCTTCCCTTCCCTCCACTCCAACAGCATTGGTTTGGATATCTCTCTCTCTCTCTCTCTCTCTCTCTCTCTCTCTCTCTCTCTCTCTTTCCCCCCCCACGGACACCTGTACACTCCTCCTAACGCACATCCCCTCTCATCCACATATCATGTTAAGCTCTTTGTTGGCTGTGATCAGAATTGAGACGTCTCCTTTCTGTGTTTGGTCTTTAAAGGGAGAGGGAGAGCCAGACTAAAACTGTAGCCCCGCTTCTGTCGTCCGTCCCATCATTCTTTCATCGGTTTTACAAACCGAAAGACTGAAAGAAATGTAGCGCCTCGAGAAAATATTCATACCACTTCTACTTTGTCACATGTTTTCATGTAGACGGTGCGCCCTATCAGAATTTCATGTGATTTCCTGATAAAAATTAGAAAATTCTACAAATGCAAATAGAGTATGCATTTGTGTTGAGGCCCCCACACCAAGCACCCTTTGCCCAAGTCAATACTTTAGGGAACCAGCATTCTCTGCAATTATAGTTACAAGTTTTTCGGGGCGAGTGTGTACCTGTTTTTCAGATAATGCTGCCCATTCGTTCTCTGGAAAATCTGGACACATCGTATCTGTCGAGCCTTGCAGCACAGAGACTCGATAGGATCTTGGTCTGGACTTTGACTGGGCCATTCTGATGTGCCTTGAACAGACTCTAGCTGTAGAGACATATTCATTAAATTACAAGCTACATCCCGATGAGTCTCGTTTGTCAGAATAAAAGTACCTTTTGAAAATAACATCAGCTGAGCAGCTATTAAACATTATTTTCAATAAACATGCTTTTCATTAAACCTACATTTATGTTTTTAAAAATTGTTCTTTTATTGGTCTGTTGTAATATCACTAAATTAGGAGCTGCATCCTGATGAGTCTCATTAGGCAGATTAACAGTACCTTTTGAAAATAACGCTGTGAAGCGGGTATTAAACATACTTTTCATTAAACCCACATTTCTGTTTTTTAAAAATTGTTCTTTTATTGGTCTGATGTAATATTCTGATTTTATATGTTGTGTTTTCATTAAGTGCTGGCACAAAATCATGGCAGTCAATGGATTCAAAACATCCATCTGTGTGTAATTAATGTACATAATGTGTTTTATTTAGTGATAATGTTCCTAAATAAATTGTTTTTTCAATACTGTTCTATATTATTGAATGGGTCTGTATGTCCGCTGCTGGATGGTGAACCTCTGCATCAGACTTAACTCCTTTGCCACCTCTAAGCGTTTTATTTTTCATCCATTTTTCCGTCGATTCTGACAATCTATGCTGAATAAAATCCCTTCCACAGCATGATACCGTTGCCTCTATGTTTAGCTGTAGGGGTGGTGTGTTCAGGGTGATGGATGGTGTTGTTTTCCTGTTATACATGTCATATTGCATACAGGCTAAAAAAAAAACTCAGTTTGGGTTTTATGATAGGAGCACTTTTAAACTTTAAACTGAATGTTATTATTATATAGTTTTCTCTTCATAATGACGCCATTTTTGTTCTTTCCACAGGGACCAAATTTGTTGAGTGCTCAAGTAGTAGTTGCCCTGACAACAGATTCTCCTACCTGATCTCTGCCAGGCCTATCTGTTTAGGTGGGCATCCATGTCTTGGGAGGTTTGTTGTTGTACTGCAAACACTCTTTCAGTCTGTATGATAGAGGGAACAGTGTTCAGTGAAGAGTCTGCGATATTGTTTTATATTTTATAACCCAAACTTGCTTTCAGCTTCACAACTTCATCCTCTGACCTGTCTGCTTCATTTTTCTGTCTCGATGATTGTTCACTAATGCTCTTTCACAAAACTTCCTAGATCTACTCAGAAGTTTCGTATTTATATTGAAGTTAAATTACACACAGGTTGTTAGCTACACGTTTTCTTAAGGTAAATATGAGTTACTTTGTGCTAATCTGTCTCCTACAATTCCACACAAAAAAAAAAACCCTGAAAGAAGCAATATAGCAAAATATGAAAAAGTTCAAGGATTACAAATCCTTTAACAGGGAGATAAAGTATACATAATAACTGGAATGTCACATGGAACCTTGCGCTACTTCATTACATCTTGGTTTAATGTGGATAAGCAACAAGGGAAAAACAAAAAAAAGAAAAAAAAGAATAACCTATGAAATGGACATCGTTACCCCCGATAGATTTATTGAGGGGATGAAGATCAAAAATGGAACATCAGTCTTAGAGTGAGCCTTCACCAAGTACCTAAAAGCTTTCTTTACTGTCTAAGATGGATTTTACAAAGATCTTAACCCTGGATCGTAGCACAAAAGGAGAGCCACTTCTTTGAGCATAATGGCAATTGTGGGCAATTTATGATCACTCTGGCCCCCATCCATGTATCGTTCTGAGTAAATAAACCAATAAAAAATGATTGAGGTGGCCTACAACATATTGAAATGAGCCACACACTGGCAGAGATGCATCGTTAAAGTTGTTCCAAATGATTATGGTGAACGAAGATGGAGGTGAGGGAGAGCGCCGCGGATGGGGGAACTCCATCACCTGCTAAAATTAACCTATGGCTCAGAGTTCTACTTTAATCTACGTCCTGATGCGCACTTTGTCAATTCTATTAGATCACACTGAGCGTGGGGAATGAGCGCACATGCACGCGCGGATCCACGGGGCGATGATGATAATGGTGAGCGCCTCCCCAGGTGGAGGCCGTTCAGTCACGGCGGGAGCCATCTCAGGCCTAATTATGCTAGCTTTGGCGTTTTTAGCTGTATTGATCAAAACGCTGAAACAAACAAGAAATGCTTATCAAGCTGGAAAAGAAGAGCCCTCCGGAGTTGTGTGTTTGTTTACGTCTTGTGTGTGCGTGTGTGCGTGTGTGTGTCTGTGTGTGTGTGTGTGTGTGTGTATATGTTCTCCACGGTAGTGAGTGAGAGTTATGTCGGAGGGCTGAGAGGTTGTGAGATATTGGCGGTTGTAAAAAAGTGCAATTCTGAGGTTTTGAGTTATTAATTACAGCCACCCTTGCCCCTATGTCTTCTTTAACAGCCATTAGAAATACAGCCACACAATTTTCCTTCTTTCTTTCTTTCTGTTTTTTTTTTTTTTTTCACGCAGAGGCACACTCCTGCAGGCCTCGGGATATAGACAAACACATGTACACACCAGGAGAATCATGCACACACACTTTTACAGAAATTAGCTCACCCGTACCAACACTGAGCCCGACAAAACCCTGCTCTGATGAGCAAGCTCCCGTTGACCTTGGAACTCTCTGGAAAGACAATGCAAGGGGAGGCATGCTGCGCAAGGGAGGAGGCCGGGGGAGGTGGTGGTGGGAGTTGATAAGATGGAAGGGAAGGGAGGGAGACAATAGATGAGAGGAGCAAGGGATGGAGAGGGGAAAAAGGGGGGGGGAAAGGTAGAGCGTAAGAGGAGCCGTTTGGTGTGGGCCAGGAGGGCAGCACGCCCTCCCCTTCTCTCCATCTCGGCTCATCTCGAATGCAAATGTGGTTTTCTATACGGTTCCTTTGTGTCGCTTCTAACTGCTCCAGAGAGAAGCAATTACAACTGCTCCATTCACTCAGAGAGAGAAAGACACGCATGGCTGGAGAGGGGTAATTAATAAAGAGATGGAAGGGGCGGTGGAGGGAGGGGGGGTGAAGTATCAGAGGGCAATCGCGTACCTGTGGAGGATCTTCGAGTCGAGGTTGAAGAGGGGGATATTGATTTTAAAGCAAGTCTTGCCACTGACTCAGTCGGCAACAGTAAAGCCGGCCCGGCTAGTAATTTCTGGGTGAAGAGTCAAAAGTGAGAGGTTACTGGGATTACGCCGAGAGTTTTATATGGAAAATGTGTAATACAACGTGAAAGTGGGAGCCCTCAAGTAAATATGTCACATCCATCTCCCAGTCACAGGGCCTCGCAGCCAAACCCCACACAATTTATTGAATCAAAAGATCCAGATATGAGATCACCCTCCACTCCGAACAGACCGCTGCTGTGTCTGACTGCCGTCACAGTGGCCAGGCACAGCCTCGAGGTATGGAGGGCGCTTCTTTTTATGGCAGTCATTTGGGCCGCTAATATGTCATCTCCATTAGCCGACTTTTAACACTCTCAGATAGATGGCCCGCTGACATTTATCTGTGCACGGGTCATATTTTAGCTGTTAAACGGTCTGTGATGTGCGGAGTGAGTGCGAAACCTTGGCATGTGTATGTTTTAGGCATGCGGTGGCGGGGTTTGTGGAGGGAGACCCATTGACTTTAAATGACAGCTTGTGCAATTACACTTAAGACGGAATTATCCAAAAGACAACAGATGTGCTGACTTTTGACCCCAGAACAACACATAACTGCACAGTTCACACACACGCGTGCCTTTCTCCTGATTTGAACTTTACCTTGCAAAACTGTTTTTTTTTTGTTTGTTTGTTTTTGTTTTTTTCCAAGGCCCTCTAGAACTTGACAAAACAAAACCTTAGTCTGGTAGGTGGCACACTAGAAAGTCCAAAATATGAGAAACACATTACTTTTCCCTTATTTTGGTATCTTATTGGAAGTTTTAGGATAAATTATGACTAGATTTAGCTGTAAATATTGATCATTGCTAATGTAGCAAACCTTGAACGATATGTTTTAGACAAACAGGTAAAACGACCTCCATTGTCAGGTAGCAATAAAGTGCATCTGGAAGGTATTTACAGCAGTTCACTTTTTCCACATTTTGCTATGTTCCAGCCTTATTCCAAATTGGATTGAATTCATTTCTTTCCTCAAATACACTATTCGCCATTGTGACAATGTGGAGAAAAAAAAAAGTTTCTGTTTTGCACATCAATCCAAAAATAGAAAACCAAGACATCACATTTAAGCAAGTATTCACAGCCTTTGCTTGGTGCTGTGTTGATACGCATTTGGCAGTTTTTACAACGTCAAGGCTGTGACTCTCAATTTCGTTCCACCTCATGTGATACGTGATGTGAATGACAATAAAGTATCTTGAATCTTGAATCTTTTTGAATGTGATGTCACAGGCTTTGCTCACCAATCTCTAGGCAGCTTGGCCCACTCTTTGCAGTACTTCTCAAGCCCCATCAGGTTGGATGGGAGACATCCATGCAGCCATTTTCAGATTTCTCCAGAGATGTTCACCTGTATTCAAGTCTGGACTCTGGCTTCCATGTGTCTTTTATTAGGGAGTGGCTTTTGTCTTGTCACTTTCCTATAGAGGCCTGATTGGTGGATTGCTGCAGAAATAGTTGGCCCTCTGAAAGGTTCTCCTGTTGTATTAAGTGGAATACATTTTATTTTTTTTCAAACTGTACTAGGTTTTCAGGGTAAGGCCGTTCCAAAACATTTGATAATATGTTTTTTTGTATGGAAGAAGCAGTCAGTCTCTCCACAGAGGCTCTCTGGGAGCTTAGGGAGAAGACTGAACTCTTGATGGGCCACCTTCAATACATCGCCTCTGAACCACAATAAAAGTGCTGACATTCCTTGCACTAATTCCATCGTGTGTCTCTGGGAACCGAACATTGAGTTCAGCACATGTACCGGTAATTCTCACACTCTAAAGGGAACATCTTATTACACAGCTGTTGTTCAGCTGGGGAAGTCATCAGCAGATTTAAACTTATGCTTAAGTAGAAAAAACTAAATTCTGTCACACCAATAAATAAACAAAATGCTGGGTGGGTCTTTAAGAAATAAGATGGGATTTTGATTTCAGAGGTGGGAGGAGACACACAAGTGGCTCCTTTTTTTGGATTAAAAACTTTCTTTTGTGCTGATTTTACAGACACAAGGTACCTTTCACCTTGTGTGTGTGTGTGTGTGTGTGTGTGTGCGTGAGTGCGTGTGTGCGTGTGTGTGTGTGTGAGAACTGCTCTTACGAATGAAGATTTATTGACTGACTGATTCTGAGTGTTTCTTAATTTTGCCAGTTCATCACAGAAATCTCTATATACTGTGGTCATCATACACTGGTCAGCAAGTTGCTTGCTGAATTAGATCATTAGTAAGTGCAATACATTTAATGTTTCCAAACTATTATAGGTTACAAAACATTAGATAATATATGTTTTTGTATGAAAGCAGAAGTCCGTTTAAGGATCTTTAATTTTTTTTTCTGATAATAGAAAAGATTGTAAAGAGGAAAAAATAGATTTTAGATTGATAATAATACATTGTAGTTTTTTTTTTGTTTGTTTGTTTGTTTTTTTACAGTCTTTCTCAAATTCTAATATCCAGACACTAAACCTAATTTTGTTTTATTGTACTTAAGTATAAGTTTAAATATGATGATGACTTCCCCACCTGAACAACAGCTGGGTAATACGATACTCCCTTTAGAGTGTGAGATTCATCCTTCAGATTGTTTATGATAAATTATGGAGGATCGCTTCTTTGGCCATACAAAAAAAAAAAGCCCATAGAAAGCTACAAGCTCTAGACTGAGGCCTACATACTTTCTCAACAGTTCAACATCTGAGGCACAGGGAGTCAGGGTGTGCAGCATCAGCAGAAAAAAAGCAAAAAAAATAAAAAAATAAAAAAAAATAGCCTCCCAACTACAAAAGAGTACAGGTAATTAACTTGTAGCCTACAGGGAGATGATGAGGAGAACAGAGGGGAAAAGTGAGAGAAGTAGAAAAATGGGTGTGGAAGTGAGCGCAGGGCCAGGGTGAGAGCTACGCAGGCTAATTGCTGGTATGGATTTTACCATTGTTGGCTTTTGTACGGTCAAGGAGGTGAATCCATTCCCCTGTGGTGGCATCAGGTGAGAGACTAAATGAGCTAATAATTTACACTCAATCTTAAACCAGTATTGACGGTCACCCACGTATATTGAAAAGCGTTAAGAAGATTGTGACCGTAAAGCAGCTGTAAATATGATATACCAGTCGTGTCATTTAACTCTGCGCATACATCACCTTTCCCCTCCTACGCACAAAAGTATCCCCCCCACCCCCCATTAAAAAGCATTACGTTACGTAAAAGACTCTTGGTCACCTGTCCAAAAGCACTGAAGTTGACTAATGTGATAGAAAATTAACAATTAAATATCACACGGGCCCAGAGCCATCGCAACGTGGACCGTTCACAACCCAGTGGACACCCTAATTGCTTTCAAATACAATTGGGTTTGGGCTTTGTTTGGTGTTTTTGAGGTATGAAGCGCATCAATGCACACTGGAAATTGAGTTATAAATTACCAAGCTGAAATAGACATGTACCGTGAATACTCAATATCCAAATGCTGGTTGGTTCCCCCCCCCCCCACCACCCTTCTCATACTCCCCTCCTTCAAAACTGCAGATGTGCACACACACACACACACACACACACACACACACACACACACACACACACACACACACCAGATGCAAACGCGTTCAGCTGCATTTCATTTTTGCAGAAAAATTGACCCGCTCTGAACCAAACCGTGTGTGTCATAACTGTATGCTTGTCAAGGGGTGTACACTGATAAGGTCAGCCTTAACAGCAAACAGATTGAGAGCTCCAAACACAAACCAGTGGGACTGGAAGGGGATGGGGGGGGGGGTATGGGGGGGAATGACAACAGGATGAGGAGAGAAAATGTTCACTCATGCACGGCTTTCGCTCGTGTGCTTTCACAACTGTCAGTGTTGCGCGTACGTACGCAATAGTGTTTGCGTTGTGAAAAACAGCTCAGCGGCTGCCGTGTGAAGTCGTTGACAGCTTCATTATGGCCTGTGCGCACAGGGAGATGGTGTGATCCAGAGGAAAGAAGAACAGAGACAGGACGGGCCAGGTTTAATGTGGGGAGGTATGGGGGGTGGGGGGCATCCTCATGTCCTGTCCTGTGGTTGGTTGGTGGGGGCAGCTGCTGTCTTCTGTAATGAGCAATTGGTTCCTCCAGTTTAAAAAGGGTGCCAAGTGCTGTTGCATCCTGGGAAAGTTTGAAGTTCAAAAGTAGTCTTGACTAATTCGACCGATCTCATCTAGAATGCCTGAACTGTGACAAACATCTCCTTTCAACAGCCAGAAGTTAGACAGGCATACGTCAACGTGACAAATGCTGACAAACGTGAATGTGCGAGACGTCCTAAATTTTATTGAAGCATCAACTGCACACTAACATTAATGTCAGGAAAACTTCGACACATTAATGCATCACAAATGACACAAGTATTACTGAACCTTTTAGATGCATTTTACTTTCTCAGTGGAGTTTCGGTAACTTCAAGTAATTGCTAGGCTAGAAATCAGATTTGACAGAGCCATTTCTCACCACTGTCCAGAGGTCTGGACATAAATTTTTATCTTATAGCCACACAGGAGGATGTAAAAGTAATAAATGCAAGAACTGCTGATCAAAGTCGCGTCTTGGGGTCAAGGCTACATAACCGGAGATGAAAATCTGAAAATCAAACTTTAATATGTGCACGCATACTTTTAAGTGTGTCTTCCAAGCCCATATTTAGGTATAAGGTAACCAAGTTTTCCTAAAACTGCAGAAACATTCTTACACAGAGGGTGAGAGGATGTTAATATTCTGCAATGCATGTGGCCCTCATTTCTGAACAGCCAACTGTTTCAGTTTAAGATGCTGTCTACACTCCCTCTACTGGACTGTTGGCACAATGCAAACATGTACCATCACTGGAGTCTTGTGAAAAGCAAATCTAAACTTTGCTAAGTAAAATAAATAAAATAAAAATCAACAATTTTTCAAAGACAATTTATTTATCCTGTATCCAATCATAAAATATGATGAAATATTAAAACAATTCAAATCTTGCTTACTATACAGCGCAACACTGAAGCAATAATAAAATGCATTTGACATTTTTAAAGAGTTCTCCATAACTTACATGTTGTATAAATAATGTATATCAAACTTCCTCCTCACAAACATACCATTTAAGTGACAAAGGTCTTTGAGTACAATGAGGTAGATTAAAATCGTCCAAGCAACTTTCCTGGTCAAACATACCATGACTTCAAAGACTATCGCAAACAGGCAGTTACACAGATTTATAATCTGAGGGAAGGTAATGCAGGTTTTAAAACTAATACTGTGCTGTATATGAAAAGGAGAATCCTCAATTAGAGAATCCTCCTTCATTTGAATCATGAAAAGGGACCGGACTGTCTCGAGCCATAGTATCGATGCTCAATCCCAAACCTGAAGATGCAGAGCTGGACAATGAAAAAAAACAAACAAACAAATAAAAAAACAGCAAGATTAGCATCTAAATTGCACTAGCTGTATTTGACCCTTTAGATTTAGTCATGTTACAACTACAAAGAATGAACTTCCAAGTGTACACAACTCCTCTCTCCCCGCTAAATAAAAGCCAGTGCAAACAGATGCCTGCAGGAGCTACGGGGAAATAGTAAACCTGCAAATTAAAATAAATCTGGCTGTTCTGTAAAGGCCTCAGAGATTCAATAGAAAACTGAACAGGCGTCATGAAGACCAAGTGACAGTAGAAAGGTCAGAGAGGACGCTGATGTTTAAACCAGAGCACCATCACAAGATTCAACTTTAACATTTAAAATATATTTATCTTCAAGACTGAATGTTGCACAGAAGAAAATACAGATTGTTCAATAAAACCACATTCAATTTCAACAACTGTGTGATATTTTACATTCGTCCGCCACAGATCCAAACGATGACTCTACATTGAACTTTGTGACTGATGTGAATGTAAAAAACAGTTCAAAGCATATTACTTTTGTAAGCCACTGTAAAAACATCTCACCTCTCGCAGTCCGAGTCATAAGAACTCTTGTCCTCTGAACTGTTGTAGCCACTTCTGGACAGTTGAATAGCTTCAGCCACAGTATACCTGGTCTTACCAAGAGCACACCTTTCAATCCTTCTGATACTGAGATCTGACTGGAGGAAGAGATGGAGCCGACTATCTGATAACAATAAGGGATTCTGAAAAACACTGAAAAAAGAAAATTGCATTAAAACATCTCAGTCAACATAAAAAGACAGTACTTTTATAAAACTACTAACTTTTCTAGAAACTCCTCCAGGCCCTTCATTCTTTTGGATACTTGCTCTTTGTTCTTCAAACTAAAGAAGGGAATCCAGGGTGGCAACTTGGGCAATTCTCTGCGCAGAAGACGAAATATTTTTACGTGCATCTAGCCACGCCAAGCTTATACAAGATTCTTGAGTTTAAACGTACATGGTCAGAGCATTCCCCTCCAGACAGTGACGCAGCCAAACAAAATCACTGTAACTCCGCCTCACATAGGAAGTCTTCTTTCGAAAACACATGCTGTTGGTCTGAAGGAAAAATATTTGTTCACTTATCTTGTCAAAATAAAAATAAAGCAAAGGTCAATATTCGGCCAAAAACACTTGCATGTAAACAGATCTCGTAGTCGATATGAGTGTGCCAGCGGTCATCTTTGTGGAGTCTAGGATCTCGAACACACACGCTCACAAATTCCTGAAAAAGTCAGCGGGAAAATGAGAATCAAAACTTCTTACCAAGTAAAAATAGAGAAAAAAAGAGGGCGGTATAGAGGGGCTTCATGTGGAGCCATTTTCAGTACTTTAGTTCAATCTGATTCTGAAGAGTTAAAGAGTACATTTGAATACTTACAGTTTTTGAGAGACTATCCAGGATACTGTCCATTACTGGTACAAGTTCTGTACAGAAGGTAAAAAAAAAATGTTATACAGTATTGCAAATCCAACTTTTCTTCCAAGCAGACCAGTAATAACATCCAGTATGGGTTTCACACATGAAACTCACTGGTAATTCACGTCCCACCCACCTCCTTTTGCTGTGTAAATAATCGAGGGGTTTGGTTTAAACTAATCCAAATGTGAAGCTAGCGTTGGTAGAAGGATGTTTGAGAATGGATGTTTAAACAGAAGTCCACTTATCTCATTTTGACCTAGCCATTACATTCAAGTTCCTAGGATAAACTAATTTGGACTTACAATATATTGATACTTCAACAGGCAAGATCGACTATTTAAATCCCTTTAATAGGAACTCTTTGAATATCTCCAAGAGTAGTCTGCCCCTTACGGACTGGGTGTGTGGGTCCATTTGTTGCACAACAGCTCCCATCACATGGCCAGTCACAGACCTCTGCACATTGTCAACATGTGTTCCTAGACACATTACTTGAGGCATGCCTAAAGCAGAACTGATCAGAAGAACCAAACATTGTCAGTCCATGTCTAATCTGTAGATGTGTGCTGCAAAACCACCGCATGAAGTCACAAACCAATCAAGTAAGTTCCTGCGGGACAGCATTACTGTACTCATGTTGAGTTAATTGTCAGTTCATGGCACAATTTCTTCGCGTTAAAGAAAAACAATTCTTTGTTGGGACAGTCGATTGTCTCACATAACTGTGTCTGGTCAAATGGGGTCACAAGTTGGCTTCATAGAATGTGACCCTCATTCCTTTTCTATAGTCATTGGCTGACATAACAGCATGTTGTTACAAAATAGATGCTCAGATAAACCAGGAGCATTATTTTGATGCCATTTGAGTTTAATAAAAAAAAATACAATATTCAAAATTACAACCCATTTAAAGCCTTGAAGACTCCACCACCCCTTTTATGTGCTATAGTTATGAAAACACTGAATGTCTTAACAGGAAGTCCAATTTGAAAGAAAAAAACAGAAGTTGACTAAGGACAAGAAAAGACTATTGTTGCACTGTCAGACATTTGTCCCCCTCTAAAGCCATGGTTTCAGATTTTGTACAAGTACCACTGCTACATGGGACAGTGGTACCATGTAACAATGGTACTCATTTTGCAAGGTAAATCCGAAGTTACTTTACCACACCAAACTCATTTGTGAGGTAGGTAGTATTGAACCAAGATCAAGTGCTGGTGGCACAGTTAATGTTGCATTCCCTTTTCCTCCAACGGCAGAACCTGATCTGGGAATGGCGTTACACCCAACTTAACCATGTTACAGCAGCAGGTTGAGGAATCAAAGGGCTTTACCAAATTAATTATTAATACACGTTTGTAACAACTTCTCAACCATATGTACAGTCAAACATTTTGGCAACTGTCGTCGGAAAAATTTATTACTTTAAGTAAGAGTCTGGATGAGAAGAAATAAGAAATGTATTAAAACCTTGCAAGGTGAGAACAGAAATACAGAGTCAAGGAGTCTGTCAAATCTGCTCTGACTAACAGTGGATCTGTTGATTGAACAATAGGTGTGTAACCCTGATTGTTATATATCAGCGATTCTGTGGAGCCCAACACAGATGGTCTGGATTAGTCTATTGTTAAGGATAGGGGGTTGTTCTTTCATGCTAAAGAAGGCAGATAAGTCGTGGGTTGGGGAAGTAACACTTAGTCTCCAGAATCAAGGAGCTCTCCTGCTGTTATATGGCACTGGAAGTCTATAGGAGAGCAGCTTGATCAATCTCATGATAAGATCATTCAGACACATGATCACATCTTCAGATACAATCTGAAGCACAAAAGGGGTGAGGAGTACATTATAACATTTTCTATAACAGCAACACATCCAGATCAGTTTTTTTTTTCAAGGATTTGATTATTGATAAATACAAAAAAAAAAAGAAAACAAAGGAACCGTTGATTACACTATCCAATTTAAATTTTAGGCAGAATAGCATAACCAAAACTCACATTAATGCAAGCTATAAATGTTGCACTGCTTCAAGAAATAGGGTCCTGAGTCAAACCTGCCAGTTAAAATTAACTAAAGACTCAGCGCCTCACGGTATAAGCTGATTATTCAGAGTTGATAAAACTAAATATTAATATTTCAGAGTTTAAAATTCGAAATCACATAGACCTTATGAAGCTAAACAACTCCTACCTTTGTTCTCTTCAATTTCAGAGACTTAATCCGGTGTTTGTGAACAACCGAGACCCGGCTCAGGGCTCTAGCTTGAAGCTCTGCCCCGCCTGTGCTGTAGCTCGGCTATTAACCACTAATAGCTCGGTGCGACCTTCTTCTGGGCACCGGACAGCACACGCTGCTTCAGAGTATCAACAGACCACTTTCCTTTTCTCTGCACTTTTACTTCCCACAAGCCGGGAGCATGGGGGAGAGCAGTGAAAACCTCTGTCGATATGAGAGGATTATTTCTCAGCGTACCTGTTTGTCCCGTAATCAGCCAGCTGGTGGGAGGCAACTGGTGGTTGGACGTTGACCCCACCCCAAGAAACCCAGCTTGCTAAGCACTATTTATTAATACCCATTAATCCTTCGTTTTTGGAGACTGCGCAAAAATACTGTTTATTTTAATATATTTCTTAAACTTTATTCAAAGCTGATAGGAGGAAAAACATTTCAAACAACCTTTAGTTACAAATAAAACACACGACTATTCTCTTTGATTACCTTTTTCCCAAATTCCAAAAGCCCGGTCAATGATAAATGCAATTAGGTTTACTTATATCGTGATAACTTACAACAAATATAATCTCAAGATACTTTTCAACTTAAAAAAAATGTCATCCAATCAAATAGGGAAAAAAATAAATAAAAAAATCAAGATCGATTATCAATTCCAATGTGATCCCATCATCAAAACAATGAAATCAAATTCACTTTGTTTTTCAGTCTGGTCAAATAAGTAATAATTAAGAAAAGCCAGTCGACAGTGATACTAGCCAGAGGCAGAAACACTTTTACATACTATAACAGCACATACATTGCAAATAAATAATAGCTTTAATAAAACCACCCCTTTACCACAAAGTAATTGAAAGTCTAATTCTGATGACTGTTCAATGCAAGACCAGACCTGAAATTACCTAGTGAGCTTTGACCTTACATAAAAAAGCTGATACCCTAATAAGCTTGGCAATTTCCAAACAGTAGTTTCTTTATTTCTAAGCCAACATATAGAATCTTAGACTGAGTTAACTAAAGGACCTCACTTTGATTTCACTGGCAGGATTTTGGCCATTGAATTGAAATGTAATATTTGAAAACAAACATTTATTTGCATTAAATCCAAAGATGGCACACTATGATATTCTACTTTAATGGTATAACTTTCAAATATACACCCACTGGACAACTTATGACATGCATTGTCCTAAAACTGAGTCAGAACCCCATTTGTCATAGGGCTGCTGTAATACTTCATTGTAAAGTGTCAGAAATGTCCAGACTTTGATCCATCTTGAGATGGTATAGCTTGATTGTTACAGATTTGTCAGGTTACACACCCATGACGTGAATCTACAACTCAGACACATTTTAAGAGATACACTATTGGAAAGAGATCTCTCTGAAGTCCTTTTGAGTAAACTAAAAAAGAAACAAGTTTAGATGATTTGAGCTCTGTGATATGTTGCAAGGTGATTGGAGGAAACTGCCGTCAGAAGATGGGTACACCATGATCATAAAGGAATGGACAGGAGAAATTAGGTAGGCTGTCGTTTAAACAGTGTTCTATTGGTGCTAAAAAGCCCAAAGTATTCAAAGAAATACTTTTTCTTTTGTCAAATTCTGACAATCATGTAAATGCTACGATTGTAGCCTCAGCTTCCTATTTTTACCCAACAGGAGTGACACTTATGCTGCTATATATATATATATATATATATATCTGCTTCAACATTTCATGCTAAATGTTCTTAGAGAAGGTATTCCAAATACCTTTATTATGGTGTTATATGAGCTACTATAACTCATCAATTCCGTTCCATTTACCCCAATGTTCTTTGTTACTGTGTATTGCTTAATGTGTAAATTATGTAATCTGAACTTTTGTTTTTAAAATCAAGGTGGTTATGTTAAAAACTATGAAAACCTTTTAGTGGGTCTTATGCTTACGCCAGTGCACCCTGCACATTTAACCATGTCACATTCCAAGTCACTTAAATCCCCCTTCCTGAACTCAAGTCATTTTCAAATTATCTAAATGTGTTTCTTTAGCAGTAAAAGCACCAAGTCTTGGTAATAAATGATCTTACCACAAGAATCCAAAAAAAAGACTGAAAGTGATGGAGTTTTAACTGGCCTTAATGCAAAGTTATAAAAGTTTGCACAACATTACACAAGGTGTTGCCACAGAAGGCCCAACAATATGCTCAAAAGTCTAAAGTTCATCTCTTGTGCCTCTTAATGGCGGTTTGGATTTAATATCCACAAGGCTGCCCTGTAAGAAAAGGTCACACAACTAGAGGAAATTGCAAAAAGGCATAACGATTTGCAATTTATTTTCTTGTTCTTGTCATGTATGCATATGTAGATGGGGGGTCAAAAATAAACAGAGCTATAAATATGTACATAAAAGTTTTAATTGGAACTGGGGATAGCATTTACACTTCATAAACAAAATGGAATTTCAGAACTTGCAGGATAAAAAAAAAACAAGCTCAATTAACAGCTTAACATGTTTCAACTAGTCAAAATTTAAAACATTTGAGAGCAGGCATGAGATGCAAGGTAGCTCTGTCGCAACATGACATTTGGATGAACTCGGTCGCACACATCAGCTGCTCGGTTACTTCACACAGCCATAAAAGCTCTGCTCTGCTGCCAAACAAAGTACAAATGTAGGAAACGCTACAAAACAGTCTAAAGGTAGCTAAAATTCAGAGGCAGACCAGGAGGAGGAGTCGAGTCTTCATGGAGAGAGAGAGAGGAAAAAAAAGAAAAAAAAAAAAAAAACAGCAGAAACTAGAGGGAAGAATCATTGAGCTTCATCCTCCGGACATGAATGCCATGTCAGTCGCTCTTCATAAAAAGCTATGACGACCTGAGGGCAGCGCGTGTTGGCCTCACGGGCTGGGACTAAATCTGCTTCATCCGAGTCTTTCCTGAGAAAGCAAGTGATGGGGAGAGAGAAAAAAAAAACTCATTAAAGTTAGTCAGTGGAGACAATTTCCACTAATAATAAATGTAAAGACAGATACAATTCTTTGTCACACAGTTAAAAACTACTGTGATCCCCTTAAAAATCATAACTAGCCATCCCTTGCAGAAGGGGTTTCTAGCTCCAGTGTCAGTTTTAGATGCATCTCTGAGCATCTAAATATTTCCAACCATTTCCTCAGCATGCCAATGTTCTACAGAGGTCTGGTAGTGAACCATCATTTGATTCAGGTGCGATAAACCAGGGAAAGAATGAAAACATGCAGAATTCTTGCTCTTAAAATACTTTGGACACCTTGCAGGAAACAGCCTGGATTCAGAATAGCTCAATTGTATTTTAGAGGATTTTTAACATTTTACATCCATGAAAACAAACATCTTTGCTTGAGAGCAAAACATTTTAAACTAAAAAAGAAAAAGAAAAAAATGTCTTCAAGCAGTCCTTAGTGACATTTATAGGAATCCTTAGTAGCTTACCATTTCATCAAGAACATCAACTCCCCACTGCTATCCGTGGCACCAATTATTTTTTCTGGGTTGAGGTTTCTGGCAAAGCCACGTGGCTGCTCAGTCTGCAAAACCACAGCATAAGATGAGAATGGAACATTTTCTTGCTACTCACAACTTAAAAGAAAATAGTAATGATGAAGTTATGAGTCTTTGACATAGTCCAGAAATAAATGTAGACCATTAAACGACCACAAACTCAGCTGGTTAAAACAAGGAATTTTCTTTTCTTTTTCTTTTTAAACCAACCTCAGTTTTCTTTGCAGAATCAGTTTCTCCCTCCTCTGTGGAAGCCTTCCTCTTCACAGCCGAAGGCTTCTCTTTGATGTTTTTCTGCGACTCCAGAAAAGCTGAAATCAGTTCGGGGCAGTCCAAGTTCTCCTCGGGCTCCCAAGTGTTGTCAGCACTAAATGAACAAAGACAGGAAGGGGGAGGAACTTTTTTTTTCTCCCCAACTCAAAACTTCCATGAACAGATGCAGAAACCTGAAAGCAAACTTTATCCATGCACGGTAAAGAATGGCAGCACAAACATGCATCCAAATGTACAGCACAACCCCGTAACAGGGAAGCACTTCCAGTTCAGCCAGAGAAGGGATATTTATTATCACAGGGAAACTCACTCAGTAAATCCTTTCCACTTCAGGTAGAACTCCACTTTCCCATTGACGATGCGCTGGTCCATTACTTTTTCCACAACAAACTCCTCCGGCTCCTCCTGAGTCTGCGCTTCCTTCTTAGTTTTGGTGTTTTGTTTCTTGCCCATTTTGTGCTCTATAAACAAGGAGGAGGGATTAGCATCACATTATTAGCATCAAGTCGGCTTGATTAATACGTTTATATAAATATATGTAAAACAACTAGGTTTTTGGTAGCCAGCTATAGATGTTGAAAAGGGGAACAAATTGATATTGATATTGTGAGGCCTTCTCCGTATTGAAATAAACTTGCTAGCATCCGGCGTTAGCTCATTAGCCAGGCAACTCTTGATAGCATTACAAAGGTAAGCCGCTGTGCTAACCTAAGTTAGCTACAAGTTTCGCCGATTTACATTTACCGTTAGCTTATAAACTTTAACATTATGTCCGAGTGGAAAGTTCAAGCATTTCTATACTATGCAATAAATATCATAGCAATGATGCACTAAAAACACACAAGGAAGATAATACAGTGCACCTGGCAAAAGGTATGTCTATTCTTTAGCTAGCCGAATATACAACAATAGAGCTGCGAACCTTGCAGGGTAATAACACTTAAAGAGTCATTGTTAGAGATGCAACCATGCACAATCAGCATGCATTCTGTAAGTTCTCTTTAGTAAAGCTACAAAGTTATATCGAAATTGTGAAAGATGAACTATTTTTGAAGATAAGTGAAATATGCATACCGACCGTAAATCCAGTTATCCACTTGGGGAAATCTCCTAAACACGCGGCCAACTAAATGTACTCTCAAGTTATAGCGCGAAAAGCCACATTTAGGTGCTCTACGGCAACCCGGAAGGAAACACGCTCGCTTTCAGGCTCCGCCTTCTAAGAGAGAATTTTAGCCTTGTTTGAGTTCTTCACTTTTTATTGATTTGAGCAGAACTAGGATTAACATTTTATTTTTTTTTATTTTTTGCATGATTAACGTATGTTTGAAAACAGAAAGAGAAACGTTTTAACAGCAGCAGCTTTTGTAGTTTTTTTTTTAAAACAGGTGTTTCTTCTATGTGGGGGAAAAATGAAATTAAACGTAGAAAAACAAACATTTTGTGACGTTCCAATTAATCGGATAAAGCAGACAGAGCAAATGATTTTGAGATTGAACAAAATTCTACATGATTTCCTTTTTATATTTACTTTTAACAAAATTTCAACATTTGGGTCATTCATTTGTATTCAACTTTCCTCCCTTAATTAAACCAACTTCTACTGTGGTTGCAGCTGAAAGTTATTTGACATCTGACTTTACCAGCTTTGTCCCTTGAAATTTAGCCTATTCTTTGCAAAATAGCTCAATATCAGTCAGACTTAAAAGCCACATAAGTGGACCGTAAGTTTTGTGCAGGTTTTGTACGTTGCTCTTGATTGCAGTCACGTTTGTCCTGACTTTCTCAGGTCTTGCTCTGATCCACCAGCAAGCTGTCCAGTGTATTTCTCCGTTATTGCCAAAAAATAAAAAATGCTGCAGAGGGAATATATTTAAAAGCTCTGAAGTATGTCGTCGTTGTGATTTGCTAAGAACAATCAGACAATAAGTTTTCCTTCTTTTTAATCACACAAACTTATTTTCAACAATCACTCTGAAGTCAAACAAATGATTTTCAGAAAAAAGAAATTATAAAAAAAAGCATACAAACAGCACAACTTAAAACAAATGACATTATGCACTCCAACTTTTTTTTTAGCCTCTTCTAGAACAACTTTCATGCAGTAAATGATAACATCTCACTTCGTTCTCTGATAATCTCAACAGCAACACCCAATAATAAAGAACAAGGAGAAAGTTGGTCTGGTTGCACTGCAAAAAACACAAAATCTTAACTAATTTTGGTCTAGTTTCTAGTGCAAATATCTTAGTACAGCTGAAATAAGACAAAACTAACATAAAAGTAACTTTTCAGCGAAATATAAGCTTGTTTTAACGCAGTCATTCCTTAATATTGATGAAAAAGTTCTAATTCCATTGGCAGATTATTTCACTTATCACAAGACATTTTTCCATGTTATAAATTTAATAATCTGTCAATGGAACAAGTACTGTTTCATCAATATTGTTGACTTAAAATAAGATCCTGTATCTTCCTGGAAAGTGACTGATAAGATAGTTTTGCCTCATTTCAGATATATGCACCAGAAACTAGACCGGAAATACTTGACAAGATTTTGTGTTTTTGCTGCGTGGCTTTGACAGAAGGATAAATTAAAGTGGGGTTGTGCCCAGTACTTATTTATAGGTAATTTTCTTACTTGTAGAAAAGAACAGGTACAATTCCTAACAGACGAGCGGAGTCAAACATTGCCAGAGTGGGTCTGTGTGTTTGATCCAAGGTAAATAACTATATAGTGGAAAGCGAAGAAGTGCAAAAACACCTTGTAAGTACTTGACACAACCTCACCGATCATGAAATAAGAAAAAAATAAAACACCCTTTTTGGATCCTCCAAACCAGTTTGAACAAAGAATAGAAAGTAGAAATGAGGTAAAATCTAAAATTAACAGATTATGCACTTCAAAACAACAAAGTCAAATTTTTTGACGGAAAACAATTTTCCAAATCAGAGACTACTCCAAACATGATACATTTCTCCTCCGCACTCATGCGACTATATAGACCGAAGAACCTTTTAATAGAACGATTTCAACATTAATAATTAACAGATAAGACCATGATGGATGACTGGCAAAAACACTTGTGGGTGTGGATGCTGTTACTGAATCAAAGTTAACTATTTACGGCACAAGTGCCTAAAACTGCAGATGACCGACAGTGAAGCAAGCAGGTATTTATAAAAATAAACTGCATTAAATACAATTTTGAGACATGTCTGCAGCTCAGTCAGGGCGGAAGACAGAGCCAGACTTTTAGAAGACAATCAGAAGATTAAACAGTACAGACACGGTTGATCTATTGCATCCCTTTGAGTTCGAGTCTGTTGTGGAACCTAAAGCATTGTTCGTGTTTTGGAAATTGCTAATCTAAGGATATTCTTTGACGCCATCTCTGCCAATAGTTGGAACATTCATTGGAGGAAAACACCAAACTTTGAATATGTCTCGCCTATTCCTGAAGAGAAATTTGAATTGGCTGCATTTGGTATCAGCAGGTCCAAATAAAGATCTAAAAGTCCTCCACAGGATGTTAATCGGTGCATTCCCCAGCAACAATTTCTGTAATATGTAAAATGTGTCAAAGCAACCAAAACCAAAAGTTGATGTTGACATTTTTAGACTTTCTTTTACCTTGTAGCAACATTGATATGGATTTTTAGAGATGAAGTTGAGTATTTTTATGCCAGTACTTAAATTGTTACAATTGAAAAGGTCAAACCTACGTGTGCTCTTCTCCAACTGATGTAGAAGTTGTATTTGTTCTAGTAACCTTTAAAACTCTGAAAACATGTTTACACCCAACATAACGAGAAAAAAAAATCACACTTTCTTAAAAGCAAATTAAGGCCTCTTTAATCATTGGTTTGCTTTATGTAATTAAAAAGATTGTAGAAAAGAATGAACTTTATTCTTTTTTTTTCCATTTCAGTTCAAAAGGTTAACCTTACCTACCCCCTGATCTCTGAAATGTTGGCTGTAAACATTTGGTGGAATTTTAATTTTCTTATCAGTTACATTTTAAGTTATATATATATATATATAAAAAGTCTCATGACGCATATAAGAACTTCAAGTTCAAGAACCTCAAGCCATTTATAAATACAATCTTTTACCCTCCTATTTATACTAAATAGGCAAAGTACAAGGCAAACAAACAGAACAACCCTCATCTTAGAGCTCTAACCAGAATCTGCCACACTTAGCGAAGAGTGTCCGAGTTCATATCTTAACAGGCACAGAGAGATTGATGCCGTTTCCAGCAGCTAAGCTGTTCCCTTAAACCCTGCTTTGCCCATCTTTAACAAGCAAACAAAAGTCCAGTGTGTAAGCTACTTTTTTTTCCCATATGTACAGATTTTTCTATTTTTTTTTAATTAATTTATGCTCCGAGTCTCTCTTGTTTTTGCAGCTTGTGAAAATTTAGGCTTCCAATGCAATCTTTACAAAAGTAAAACCCCAAAGCCAGGTTTAGTAAAGTTCAGCAATATCCAAAAAGAACCCCTAAAGCTCGAGTCTCAGCGAGCAATCTCACTGCTTCTTCTCCTTCTTTCTCTTGTCTGTTTTTTTGCCGGCTGATGTGGCGACAGCGGGCTGTCTGATGGGCTGAACTACGACCCTCCCGTTAGCGCCGCACTGCAGGGTAAACCTCTCGGGGTTCAGGGGCCGCCCCGACGCGTCCCTCACCCGAGAGAGGACGTCCCGGGTCAGCTGCTTGAACTGGTGGGCCACAGCGCCCATGGTCTTGGCCGTGAGCCGCTTTTCTCTCAGCAGTCGGTCTCTCTGGGCCTGCAGCCTCTCCACTTCCTCCTGGAGCCCCGTGATGGCGTCCAGCTTACGCTTGCGGCAGTTTTGCGCCGCCAGCTTGTTCTTCCCGCGCCTGCGGATGTCCCTCAGGAGCGTCACCTGATCGGCGGAGAAGCTGTGGCTGTCCAGCACCTCCATGAACTCCTCCACGGGCATGTTGACGATCTGCAGGACGGAGAAGGGGATGCACATGGCGCGGGCGCGCAGTTCGTCGCGGCTCAGCTCCTGTTCCTCCAGCTGGGACCTGCCGTCCTCCTCTGGCTCCTCGGTTTTACATGGCAGCCTTAGGGGCGGCATGCTGAGGAGAGGGGGAGATGAGTAGCTGTGGTCGTGCCACACACTCTCACTCAGATCAACAGGTGGCCACATGGCGCGGTGGTCCAGGATGCCTTTAGGGGGTTTGGAGTCCACCTCGCTGCTGTAGCCGGTCGCTCCGCCCTCTTCTTCATAGTACGAGCTGGTCGCTGATGACATCTCAGATGAACCTGAAAGAGAGAGGATAAAATAACAGTTGGTACAAATATTAGCAATATATTAGTAACCTAAAAAGATTTTTACTAACCAGGGGAGACGGGACATCCATAGCTGCTTTCCAAGGAGAGTCCTGAATCGGAGTCCAAGTCCTCGAACGCTCGAGAGTCTAAGCACTCGAGGTAGTTCAGCTGATTGTCTATTGCCTCCAGGCCCAAACCCAGCTGATTGATTTGTTCAAACACAGCCTCGTCTAAGCAGCTGCCGAGCGCGCTCTGCGATGTCAGATTTCCCGTTAAGTTGCACACCGAGGCAAAGGGCAGCGCAGCGAGGCCCACGGCCATGCCCGGCAAAGAGTCAGAGAGCGAGGAGTTTGTGGACTCCAGCCGCAGGAGGTTTCTTTCCCGCTGGCTGACCGTCCGGGACTCCGTCGCTCCAAACGCCCCGGCGCTGGTCACCATGGCATCATGCAAGCTGACGTCCTGGCTGATGGCGCTGCTGATGTCCGAGTCGAGCTCCGAGAGACGATCGGTGACAAGAGAGTCCAGGTCCTGCGTTTTGAAAGAGCAACGTTGTTTACACAGCGTTCCTGCGTCTTTTCAGGTCAAACAAAACGAATCAAAATAGAACAAATGGATGGAAAACAGAGGAATGAATGAATGCCAAGATGGATGGAGAGACTGAGACGAAGCGACGGGGAAAACACTGGAAATATAATTGTTTTTTTTTTCCTAAACACCAAGATCTGGAAAAAAAATACACAATTCAAATTCCATTCGCTTCTGGACTGCGCGGGGATCTTGTTCAGTCTTAAAACTCCTTTCCACAGTATACAGATCAACTTAAACACCAAACTCTTGTGTTTTGCACTGGTATTTTGCGAAAACTCACATCAAGATCTGCAACAGAAAGCAAATTGTTCCAGTCGATATCAGCAGCTGGAGGAACATGGTGAAGCACCGGATCAGGCAGCGTAGTGATGCCTTCAAACAAACTCTGAAAGAAAAAAAGGAAAACAGACATGAAAGACTAAACAAACACCAAATTTCACAAATGAGGTAAATTTCAATGCCGTAAAATCCCTTTGAATACAAATATTTTTTGAGAGAATCTTACATTTTTCTCAATATTAAAGGTTTTGAAACAACAACTGCTGTCTGGATGAGCAATTATGGCACTTTTTGCCAACAGGAAGCTAGTTGCTCTTCTTCCATAACATGTCACAAGAAGTAGGCATACTGAGTGAGGGCTTTTGGAGGAGAACAGTGCCCACAGCATCACATTCACCTTTTGTTTGACCCAGTACCAACGGGTGTGTTCGTTGCAGAAAGGCTTAATCGTGGCGTTATCTGACCAAACAGCCCTGTTCCAGTTAAACACTCAAGTAGGATTTATCAACTTCGACACATTTACATTTTTTGACAAAAGTGCAGAAAACCATTGTCCCTCCTCTGCCTCTGAAAGCAGTTGCTGGTGTGTGGATAGAATCAAATGTGTGATAAGGAAACAGTTGGATATTTTTTATTTAGTTTCTCTCCCACTATCTTGTTCTCTGTGCGTGAAAGAAAGATTAATGTGGGTCCTCTTCCACCCTTGTTTGTCACACTCCCACTTGTTTTAAACATTTTAATTATTGTCTTTACTGGAGGGCGAGTTTAGGCTAGCAGCCATTTCAGGTAGCACTTTCCCGACTTTTTCAGATCAGCCTTCGTCTTCTTTCCTCTTATTTATGACCTTATAAAGAGTCACCTATGTCCATTTAGATCATAAGATTATACATCAGGAAAAAAAAGAAAGTCATGCTTGTCAGCTTTTCCTTGACAGAATATGCTCAGTTTATAAATATATTTGAGATTTTGTAGACTGAAAATTAAAATAAAAAAAATGTGGGCTTTAAAATTTAATTACATATCTTTACCAAGGAAACCATGGTGGTGCAATATAATTACATATAATTACTGAAAATTGTTTTTAGTAGTGCTTTTGTGCTAATGTATCCCCCCCCCCCCCCCCCCGACTCATTACATTTCACTCTCGGTTAAAGTAAAAACCCTTTAACAAGACGTTAATGATTTTCCTGTAGATGCGTACGCATTTGCTCGCAAAGTCTGTTCTAGAGCTGCTTGCCGACTTCGTCATGGGCCCTGCAGCGGGTTTCAGAGGAGCCTTAGACAACACGTCCAGTACCGTTTCAACGGGAAGTGAGCAGAGTCTCCTCAAAGCAGATGAGTCAGGCAGGAAGCACAGGAACAGCGGCTAAATCTGACCCATTTTCCTAACTGAAAGACTCCCACACCTATGTTACGTAACCACGTGAACATAATCAGTGCTATTAGGCAAAAATGGGAGAGGCTCATTTGCTAAGTTTTACATGAACTAGAAGCTTCTGTTTATGAATCACGGTAAAATAGAAGTTTGGAAGACTAAAAGAAACTGGAACAACTGGGTGAACTCTGTGGGCGATGAAGCGAAACAGAGGAAACCGCAAGACATGTGCTCTCGAAATATAGTTTTGTTACTGGTTTTCTGTGAAATGAACCTATTAATTGTGATGCCTGTTTTATAAGAGTTATTCGCCTTTTGTGTTACTTTACCTTACTTTTTGCAGGACTTTAGTGCGACACAGGTTCTGCTTAAATATGCTGTACAAAATTAGTACATCTGTTCAAAAATTACTGCCATATGACGTCTTTTACACAAGTACATCCAACATAGGATGGTACTGACCTGGAGGAACTTAAACTATGGCAAGAACTGTAAGGTATATGCTCAAAGGATTAAAAAAGGGCATCAAAAATCACAAAGGGACCGTCATACCTCTTGTTCTAGTGTTGAACTGTGAGCCAGGTGAGTGAGTGGAACTGCTTCCTCCTCTTCTTTAATCTTAACTTCATCCTCCTGGTAGGGAGAATAAATATAGAGAGATTAGCAGTGAGTAATTTGTAAACTTTGAACTTCTTGTTTGAAAAGAGATATGCAAACACCTTGTTTGCTGCGACCCAGTAAGCCGCCAGAGGTCACAGCATTTTCAGGTTCCCTGATCCCGTTTTAGCCATAGCAGAACGCGGTTCTTGTGTTATGCAACACTTCAGTTCTAACAGTGTCAAGGTCTGTTTTAATAGGCAGTTGTAAAAGTTAGGGCAGCGATGACCTGATATGCTGCCAGTGATGTGGGTTACCAGCTGCCACACACATACACACACACGCACACACACACACACACACACTACAGTTGTTTTCCATGTGCAGTGGGATTGGATGTAAAAGGATAATGATTACTTCTTAACTTTCTGCGTCCTTGCTAACAGCAAAACGAAAGCAGCCCATTTCTGCTCTGCCTGAACTTGCTGACTCCTTACTTGGTCACTTCTTCAGCTTCAAATAGCTTTGTGACACTTGCCGACTGGAATCTTTGAAAATCACAGCTGAAGCTTTCTTCTTTAGACAGCACAGAGCAAAAGCCAATTTAAAAAGCTTAGGAGGTAAAAAATAAATAAATAAATAAATAAATAAAAACATCAACATCGCATTTGGCAGTTCCAAAGGAACACTATGGGAGGGACAACGTTCAAGAGTAGATCGCTGCTGTTGTAAGCAAACAGGGTGTGGATCTGATCCTCACTCCTTCACCTCTCCAGGTCCACAGCTGGTGGGTGAGTCTGAAGAAAGGCGATACCGTTACACGATTTGTATCAACTGTTGCCAGAACATAACCTACACCGAGCAGCTGTTTCTACTAGAAAGGGCTAGAAAAGCGCCATTAATGGGGGGAGGAATTAAACATGAGGGTTGAGTGTTTCATCTGCGTAACAAAAAGAACAAAATCAATGAGATGCACTAAAGAAATCAGATGGTTGGCTCTGATTAGCTGTTTGGAAACGCAAAAATCGGATCCTTTTTTAAAAAAAAAAAATGTTCCACCACATTAAGAACCAACAAGTCAGAAAGGCAACTACACTCTTCAGAGAGGAGTTTGTAATCGAGTGAAGATGTCTCGATGTTGATGATGCCAGAGACCAAGACCATTAGTAGAAAACAAGATGGCGTCTGGGGTATAGAAAAGTTGATCATGGAACATGATGGATTGGGAAATGTTGGCTGCCTTCTGAAATTCTCCAAAGTAAAGAGCAACATTCTTTACGACCAGCACCGATATGAACATTTGGGCAGACATCAATATCTGATACTAATACTGCCATTATACTAATACTGCCATTCACACAGTGTGACGTCGCCTCTGCTTTTAATATAAATGATTGATGTGTGCTAACAGCAGGAAGACTACAAAGAGAATGTTCAGTGCTTTTCTTTTATTTTCTTATAATATAGCGCTCAAACAGAAACCCAGAATGATGAATGAGGAAACCAAAAACAAGATTTTTATCATCGTTGGGTTATTTAGAGGTTTCAAATTCCAACTAAAGGTGAAAACACCGAGTGAGAACTGACAGGAGCAGTCTAACGCTTGCTGCATACTTTTGATGCCTGTCGTGTTATCTCCTTGAAGGAGATACTAACTAGACTAGTTGCATTGCCAAGAAAGATCTAGTGGTTGCATAACTAGATCTAGTGATTGCCAACTAAAATGTAGTTAAATTTTAGTATTTAACTAAAATTAAATACTCATCAGCATGGATATCAGAAATATCGGACTTTTGATGAAGCACATGAACTTGTCATCTTTCCATGACGGAGCGAAGTAAAATTTAAAAACAAGAATAAAAAGGTTCTCATGTCCGAATATATGCTGCATCTTCTCTGGCTAACACAAGGTAAAAAATCATACAAACCATCCCAAATATAAAAATACATGCACCATCACTTGTATTTGGTTTAATGTGTTTAACAAGTTAGCAACTTGCAGCAAACCCATTTGCCGTTTGTAACCCTCTATGAACTCTGCCTAATTCTGGCCAATATTTGCCCACTCTTCTCAGCAAAGGCAGCAGAATTGTTTTTGAATTGGCCTGTTTCAATGTGCGTAGCCACCTTTTTCAGGGTTAAGGTCAGGTCTTTCCAGAAGCTTAATATAATCTTGCCGCACCCACTCCAAAAGCAGCATGTTTTTCAGGAATCACTCTACATTCAGTTGTGTCAATGTTTCAACTATTTATCTGTTGGTTTGAAGTCAAGTTGAAGAATTCAGAGGTCGTCCTTCTCTCTCTTACCAAATCCTCTTTTAAGCTATGCATCAGGACCAGAAAATACTCTAATCATGTCGCTACCACTACCATGCTTGACAATTGATGCTGTGTTCTTGAGTTTAATTTCATTGTGGATAACAGTGCTCCAGCATATTCGAGTCTATGAAAGGTTTAAATCTTGGTTGTGTTTTGGTTGCTCCCAAACATTTGAAATAGTTTGGTTCAGATGGTTGGACTTGGAGACTACTGGATAGTCATAACAATCTGAAACGTACACTGAAACTGGTTATGAAATGGATGGATTAAGCTTCTGGAGTGGAGCTGACATTGTTTTGACGCTACAAGACATGCCTGGCTCATCAGCAACTTTCTAAAGGGCATGTCCAAATATTATGTGAGATTGCATGCTTTCTTTTTGAGAAATTCAAACTTAAATACAAACCCAATCCTTGATTTCCTCTACAAACCCCAAGTTCTTGACTTTCACACAAATGATAACAGTATGTGTACTCCAGAAAAGCACTTTAGGTTTGGAAGGGCCTCCAACAAATGAAAAGGAATGTACTTTGTTCCTTATGCCAACGATTTATCACATTCTGTTGTTTCCTTCCTGGTTTACAAGGAAACATAATTCACTACATGGGTGGATATTCCCCCTTTCAGAGGCACTGGTTAGTCACGGCATAAGTTTTTAAGTCCTTGTTGATCCCTTTGTTTGTTGTCAGTTAGCCAGCCTATCCCAAACATGTTGTTGATTAATAACAAATCATTTCCCCCCAATGTAAGAAGACTTTACTTACATTCAGGAAGGCTCCAGCACCACAAGGCCCCTGTCCCAGCTCAGAGTTGGACTGGCAGTGCACTTCTTGGTCTCTGACAGGCCGGTGCTCACCGGCGTCTGCAGGTTCATTCTCAGTGCTTTCTAACCCTACGCTGGCGTCAGGGTTGCCGCTGGTGGAAGGCCCTGTGGAGGAAACTTGGTGCACCAGCCACGCGTTCAGCTGCGTGTGGAACCGCGGTGAGCCGAGGTTCCTCACCTCATCCAGCAGACGACGACTGGCGAAGAAGTAGTCCAGCTCAGGGCATTTTGGATGCACTCCGTATCCGTCAAGTGTGTCTCTCAAAACGTGAAAGGGTGTCTGGATGTAGGCTGAGCTTGGACCCAAGTTAATCTCAGTGAGTGGCGGATAGTAGCCGGTAAGGTAGCTGTCGATGTCTACTCGAACTCCAACCAAACTGAGCAAGATAGTCAACTGAATCAGGCCTTCTGTAAAGTATTTTTTCGCGACCTGCATTTTCTAAATACTCCCAAAATACGGGTGCCTATGAAATCCTGACCCGTCAGTTCCTCTATCCCGAACGGACAAAGGGGAAAAAGCTAACAAAAGAGCACGCCTTCCCCTGTCAGACAAAGAGGTCCGCCTGTACCGGTGACAACGTCTAGCTAGCTGTTAGCGGTTAGCTTCAAGGCTTAACTACCGGCAAAAGGTAACTTCACGTCATTAACATACTACAAGCTTTAGCTTTCTGTGCGTTGCAGCGGATACATTTCTTCCCGACGAGTCCAAGCTATCACAGCCCCAAAGTCGTTTGGATAAAAGTGAAAATGAAACATGTAAATAGCTCCAATGCTGTCACTGTAAACTGTGGCAACTCTTTCGTAATTTGCATAGCTCCACGTTGATTGGACGAAAGCTTTAGCCAGAGGAGAGAATGATTGGTCAAGCCAACTGTCCATAAATTCAAACCAATAGGAGCAAAGAAAAGTTGTCCACTTGAACAGCAAGAAAGTAAGCTTCCATTTAATCGTTTATCATTCATACTTTAATAATTAACAGAACGAGGTGAACTATGATTTTGATAATGTGTTGATTAATTTTGAATATCTCTAAGTTCTAAGGTGCAAGATTATATTGTTACTTAGGAATTTCAGTGAGGATTTTCTAATTCCCCTTGTATTTGAGCTTTAAACCAACCTTTTAACCTATTTAGCTTCGCTGTTAGTGTTTAACTTGTATCTTTATAAGGTGCTGGTCGAATACGTTCAAACTGTTAACTTAATTTATTTACAAAGGAACACAAATGAAAGCAATAAAATTCCATATAAAAAGGTATTTACCCCATTTACAGAAGACTTACTTATGTCTGAAATTCTCAACCACATTTTAAAATCATATAAGCAGAGTAAATACAAACGAAGCTGTTGATCTGTGTTGCTTACTATCTTACAATTTTGCTTACTCAACTGAATCAGTGAAGTTTTCAAATGATGATTTTACTTAAGATAACTAACCTAGCTCTTCACCCAATACACATGAGCCTACATAAATGCTTCAATAGTTACAGTCTAGAATGAGTACTCTCTGATCCAATAGTCAGGCGTGTAGTCAGTATGACAACATGAAGCATGCTAAAACATCTCAAAACAACATGATGCCATGATATCTACAAGTTCAAGAACAGATGAGAAACATATCTATTGAAATTGATGTGCCTCAAAGGGGTTACAAAGTAATTTACTGAGATTGCGGATGACTGTGGAACCACAGTCATCGTTCAAAAGGAAGAAATAGAGGGAAAGTTCTGAACCCTAATGCAATTTACCAAAACGACTTCCAGAGTGCATCAATGAGTCTTGAAAGATCACAGAACAACACTTAAAGCACTGCATGTCCCAGTGCCTTATCAGTTCATGCCAGTATTCACAATTTAACAATATGAAAGACGTTGGGCAAAAATGTCCCACGCAAAACATAAAAGGGGAAAATCCTTTTGCTTTACAGCACCATAAACATTAATATAGCAATACTGAGCTTTATTACATTGTTTTTCCCTCATATATTTTCTAATAAAGTATATTAAAAAGTTAAATGGAATGAAGCAGGTTAAATAGCTTGTTTTTGTTTTTTTGCTATTATAAACACGCAAAAAGTGATTTTGTCAGCAAATTGATTTTGAACAACAAATGTATGATCTCTCTATGGGTAAAATAAATCCGTAATAATAATATAGATATATACAGAAGTGAAACAGTTTGTTTCCTTTCAACCCAAATCAGCTATTCAGAATATGAGGCCTATATAATCCTTAATAAATAATTGTTGCAATGCCATTATTAACTTTGTGCTCTCTCGCTAATTGTGCTTTTTTTTATAGAAGGTGTGATTGGCACACTGCTTCTGTGTTTTGTTTTAAGTCTTTACTGTATGGAAGACGTTGAGAGAGCTATTGCTGCCATAAATTATGTGCACTTAAGGTTTTTCTCTTTTCCATAGAAAGTACACCTGGTTTACTGCTTCTGAGTTTAGCTGTGTCTTTTTCCTGGATGGAGTCACTGGCACGAACATTACTGCCATTAACTGTGTCCTCTCTTTAATTGTCATTGCTAGACTCCCAGCTCAGTCATTCTGAAGTGAGCTGTTTCTTTTTTTTTCCACATAATCACTGATAGAATTATTTTATAAAATTTGTTCTCTTTATTTGTCTTGCTGATGCAAACTAATCAGGGGCGGGTGTTTTTGTTAATCATGTCTTATTTCTGGATAAAACTTTTGACCAAGTCATTGCCACAATTAACTATTCCATCCATGTTTTTTTTTTCATAAGAAGTACAACTGGTTCAGTACTTGTCTGTGCTTCTTTCCCGGATAATGTTATTGAAAGAGCAACTTCTGCCATTAACTTCATGGCTCAGTGCTTTTGTGCAAGGGATAGTATAAGGAATCTCTAAAAAGTCAATGAATCATTGCAATCAGCTGGACTTCTTTAGACAGGCCACTTGGTGCTACACAAGCTAAATTTGATTGTGTTGTTTAACAGGACCAACATGAATATTACTTTATCATTTTATTGTATCAGAAAAAAAAATTTTATTATATAAGGACTAAATTGGATTCTATGTATGGATATGAATTGACCTGTTTGCGTTGTAAAGTGCTCTGACATGACACCGGATTTGACTTGGTGGTGTACACAAAAAAAGAGAGAAAAATACAACAGGGATCAACTGCTTTGTTTAGATTTTGCCTCCCAGCTGCATCTTAAAAATGCAGATGCAAGTTAATGGCAGTCTTAAAGACCTGGATAGACCTCATCTCACTTAATTGTATATTTTTAATGTTGCCTTTCCATGTGAGTACTTTTGCTTAAAGACATGTTCAGAACTGAAGAAGCCTTTTGGATGAGAGGTGAAATGTCTTCAAGTAATAAGCAAAGAGGTCTAATAATGTTCTGTTTAACCACGCATGACTGCAATGTCTTTGATGACTAAGAATCTAAACTAGCACTTGCTGAACAGCATGTAAGATTTTCTATGTCTTGCAAAACCAAATAATTGCAGCCTTTAATAGTATCTTTTCTTTTCTTTTTCTTTTTTTTTGTGGTTTATCCTACTGGGAAATGTGAGGAAAGTCAGTGGCCCTTTTAAATCCACACTTTGCTGGCAATCCTTCTTTTCTTAAAAGGTGAACATGTTGAAAACATAATATGGGCTTTATGGATCAAATCTCCATTCAGTTCCGATTATGGTACAGTATGTGTACATTGACCTAGAGAGCACAGTGTAGTTTTCAATATTTTTGAACAGTAATTTATTCTAAAGTCCACCATTTCTATCACAGGGCTTGAGCGTGATATGTTTTGAAAATATAGTATCTGGGTCTCCAGGAGAATTTGAGAATTGGAAGATGGAAGCCGTTCTAAGTACAACCGGTAATGTCAATGTCAGTCTCAATTTATCCACACATTATTTCAGTGAGACTTTTGTACAGACTGCAGGGTTTTCTTTTTCATTCTTTGCCTCTTTTGAACACTCTTATCTTACTCTTATCAAACTGATGGTTTGGCACAAATCAAAGAATAATCATTAAGGTTAAAAAAGGACTGATTACATTCTTGATAAAGCTGTGCTTTGGACATTCAGGGTCTTTCACCACGCAGCATAACATTCTGCAAACACAATCCAAGGTCTCTGCAGGATTGTATGAATGAATATCCTTGATTGATGCCACAAGAGAGGAAATGGTTGTTAAAACTTAGAGTGGTTGTTCATTTTATTGGATCAATGTCTTTGTGATGCATTTATGCACATATAGTAAACTGGGTTTGAAAACAAAAATGCGGGATTTATTTGCTTTTATTTTGCCTTTTGCCAAAATCTCAAGTGCTGATGAAGTACTTTTATCTGTAAAAAAAACTTTTATCTGTAAAAAGTTGGTTTTATTTATTAATTTTTGTATTGTCTAAAAATGACAATACAAAAAGTCAAGTTTTTTTTTTGTTTGTTTTTACAGTGATTCTTGAGAATAGGGACAAAATGGGTTTAACTTTTCCCCAATTTTTTTTTAAATTATTTCTCAACCTTATGTATGCAAATATAACAAATAATGTTTTGGAAATGTAAAGATGCTAAGGTGCAGGCTCCCAGTTGCAACATTGTTTAAAACATAAAATTTTTAATCAACCTGACCCAGAACTTTGTCATCACCATCTGACAAAATAAATATAAAATTATTTTTAATGACCCTATTAGTAATATTTTTATTCAGTTTTACAGACAAATGCTTCTCAAGAAAGAAAAGAAATATTTAAAACAAAAAACAACAAAAAGTTCATCTGACGGAGTTGACACAGAACTGAAGGTGGTGACAAACTAGTGAGTAAAAAGAAATACTTGATACATGTGAAGTAATGGGAGACTGAAGCTCTTTGAGCAGAGTAGTTGTCTTGCAATCGGAAGGTTGCCAGTTCGATTTCAGCTTCCTCCTTCCACATGCCAATGCTCCCCTGGGCAAGGCACTTAACCCCAAATTGCCTACTGAGCTGTGTATGGGTGAATGTGAC